>NC_077235.1:85080999-85380999 GCF_027887165.1 Monodelphis domestica
AGGAGAAAAAACAAAAAGGGATAGAGAGAAACAGATAGTGACAAAATCAAAGAAAGGCCACAGAGATGGGTAGAGACAGAAGGGACTAGGGATATGGGCTAGGGACCTCGGGTGGGGACAAAATAATGAGGAAAGAGGGATGAAGACAGAAAGAGTAAGAGAAAGAGAGAAATAGAAACACTTAGAGAAGTGACAGAAAGAGAGCATCAGAGAGACAGAGAAGGGGGAGGGAGAAAATGAGAGAGAGAGAGAGTGAGAGAGAGAGAGAGAGGGAGGGAGGGAGAGATGGACGGAAGGACAGACAGATGGACGGACGCACAGGCAGAAAGACAGAAATAAAGAGGGCCACAGAGAAGGAAAGAGACAGAGAGAAAAGGGTTGAAAGAGATGGAGAAAAAGAGAGAGAAAAAGGAGAGATATAAGAAAAGAGAGACAGAGAAATAGAATCAGAAAGAAAAATAGACATAGAGAAAAGAGAGGCAGATAAAAAGAAAACAACAGAGACAGAAAAAAAGAGAGAAGAGATGAAAAGAGGGAGAAACAAAGAGAGCGATAGAGATTGAAAGAGAGGCAGAAAGAGAGATAATTTCAGAGACACAGGAAGGAGGGAGTTAGAGAGAGACACAGAGAGAGAGACAGACAGACAGACAAAACAGACAGACAGAGATAGAGACAGATAGAAAGACAGAAATAAAGAGGGCCAAGAGAAGAAAGACACTGAGGGGAAAAGGGAGAAAGAGATAGAGAGAGAGAGATAGAAAAGGAGAGATATAAGAAAAGAGAAAATAGAAACATAGAGTCAGAAAGAAATAGAGATTGAAACAAGAAGGCAGATAAAGAGAAAGCAACTGAGACAGAAAAAGAAAGAGGAAGAGAAAAAGGGAGGGAGACACAAACAGAGTGACAGAGATTGAAAGAGAGAGGCAGAAAGAGAGAGAGATAATTTCAGAGACAAAGGAAGGGAGGAAGTTAGAGAGAGACAAAAAGACAGAGAGAGAGATAGACCGACCGACAGACAGACAGACAGACAGAGATAGAGACAGATGGATGGACAGACAGACATATGGATGGACAGACAGACAGACGTATGGAGAGATGCACCGACAGACAGACGGACAGATGGATGGACAGAGAGACATACCAACAGAGGGACAGACAGACAAACGAAGGATGGATGGAGAGACAGGCAGACAGACAGATGGACAGACAGACGGACAGACAGAAATAAAAGGCCTCAGAGAAGGAAAGAGACAGAGGGAAAAAGGGAGAAAAAGATAGAAAGATAGAAAATGGAGAGATATAAGAAAAGAGAGACAGCATAGTGAGAAAGAGATAGAAAGGGATAGAGATAGGTAGAGAGAGAGAAAGAGATGAAGAAAAAGAGACCGAGACGTGGATGAAACAAAATGAAAAAGGCAGAGAGCAGAAAAAAGAGTAAAAGAAAGAAGAGGTATGTAGAATGTGAGATACTGAAAAACAGAGGAGAGAAGGAATGAAAGAGGATAGAAATAGGAAGGAACAGAGAGACAGAGACAGAGAGAGTGAGGTAGAGAAAAGGGGAGGGAAAGAAGGGGAATGAGAGATACAAAGAGAGAGGTAGCCTGAGGGACACAGACAATGGAAAAGGGAGGCAGAGAGAGTGACACACACAAAGATTGAGAAAGAAAAACAGGGAGTGAAAGAGAGAAAGAGAAAGAATTTAGACACAGAGAGAGGAGAAAAACAAAAATGCATAGAGAGAAAGGGAGAGAGTGACAAAGCCAAGGAAAGGCCACAGAGAAGGGTAGAGACACAAGGGACTAGGGATATCTGGGTACCTGAGGTGGAGGTAAAGAAATGAGGAAAGAAGGATGAAAACAGAAACAGTGAGAGGAAGAGGGAAAGAGAGAAAAGAGAAACACTTAGAAAACACGGATACAAAGAGAGCATCAGAGAGTGAGAGAAAAGAGTAGGGAGAGAATAAGGGAGAGGGAGAGGGAGACAGAGACAAAGAGAGAAACAGAGACAGACAGACAGACTGACGGACGGACAAACGGACGGACGAACAGAAAGAAAGAGAGACGGAAATAAAGAGGATCACAGAGAAGGAAAGAGTCAGAGAGAAAAGGGTTGAAATAGACAGAGAGAAAGAGAGAAAGACAGAAAAAGGAGAGATATAAGAAAAGAGAGACAGAGAAAGAGAGTCAGAAAGAAAAGTCGAGATCGAGACAACAAAAGTAGATAAAAAGAAAGCAATGGAGACAAAAAAACAGAGAGGAATAGATAAAAGGAGGGAGGCAAAAAGAGAACAATAGAGATTGAAAGAAGCAGAGAGAGAGATAATATCAGAGACACAGGAAGGGAGGGATTTAGAGATAGACAAAGACGGAGACAGACAGACAGAAGGACGGACGGACGGACAGATGAACGGATGGACAGAACGACGGAAAGGCAGACAGACTGACAGATGGATAGATGGACAAACAGATGGATGAAGAGACAGACAGACAGACAGACAGACAGACACGGACAGACAGACGTAGGAGAGACAAACGTTCGGAGAGACATACTGACAAACGAACAGACAGACGGATGGACAGACAGACAGAAGTAAAGAGGGCCACAGAGAAGGAAAGAGATAGAGGGAACAAGGGAGAAAGAGAGAGATAGAAAAAGGAGAGATATAAGAAAAGAGAAACATAGAGAGTCAGAAAGAGGAATAGAGATTGAAACAAGAGAGGCAGATAAAGAGAAAGCAACAGAAACAGAAAAGGAAAGAGGAAGACATAAAGGGGAGACACAAACAGAGCGACAGAGATTGAAAGAGAGAGTGACATAGACAGAGACAGAGAAAGAGAGAGAGGATTCCAAAGACACAGCAAGGGAGAGAGTAAGGGAGAGACTCAAAGACAGAGAGAGAGAGAGAGAGAGAGAGAGAGAGAGAGAGAGAGAGAGAGAGAGAGAGAGAGAAACAGTCAGACAGAAGGACGGACAGACAGACAGAAATAAAGATGGCCATAGAAAAGGACAGAGACAGATAGAAAAGGGGGAGAGAGGCAGAGAGAGAGAGAGACAGAGAGAGACAGAGACAGAGACAGATAAAGCAGAGATATAAAAAAAGAGACAGAGAACGAGAGTCAGAAAGTAAAATAGAGATTGAGACAACACAGGCAGATAAAAAGAAAGCAATGGAGACAGAAAAAGAGAGAGGAAGAGATAAAGGGACAGAGACACAAACAGAGGGATAGAGATTCAAAGAGAGAGGCAGAGAGAGAGAGATAATTTCAGAGATACAGGAAGGGAGGGAGTTAGGGAGAGACACAAACAGAGAGAAAGAGATACAGACAGAGAGAGAGAGACAGAGACAGACAGAGAGAGAGAGAGAGAGGGAGGACAGGAGGGAGGGAACGGCACACAGACAGACAGAAATAAATGAAACAGAGCGAGAAAGAGATAGAAAGGGAGAGATATAAGTAGAATGAAAGAGATAAAGAAAAAGAGACTGAGACGTGGATGAAACAGAAAATGAAAAAGGCAGAGAGCAGAAAAAAGAGTAAAATGAAAGAAGAGGTATGTAGAATGTTAGATACTGAAAAACAGAGGAGAGAAAGAATGAAAGAGATTAGAAATAGGAAGCAACAGAGAGACAGAGAGAGTGAGGTAGAGAGAAAGAGAGAGAAAGAGGGGGAATGAGAGATACAAAGAGAGAGGTAGCCTGAATAACACAGACAAGGGATAAGGGAGGCAGAGAGAGTGACACACACAGAGACTGAGAAAGAAAAACAGGGAGTGAAAGAGAGATAGAGAAAGAATTTAGACACCGAGAGAGGAGAAAAAACAAAAATGCATAGAGAGAAAGAGAGAGTGACATAGTCAGGGAAAGGCCACAGAGAAGGGTAGAGACACAAGAGACTAGGGATATCACTGGGGACGTGAGGTGGAGGTAAAGAAATGAGGAAAGAGTGATGAAAACAGAAACAGTGAGAGGAAGAGGGAAAGAGAGAAAGACTTAGAAAAGAGTGATACAAAGAGCATCAGAGAGTGAAAGAAAGGAGTAGAGAGAGAATAAGGGAGAGGGAGAGAGAAACAGAGACAGACAGACAGACAAACAGACTGACGGACGGATGGACAAACGGAGAGATGGACAGAAAGACAGACAGAAATAAAGAGGATCACAGAAAAGGACAGAGACAGAGAGAAAAGGGGGAGAGAGAAAGACAGACAGACAGACAGAAAAAGCAGAGATATAATAAAAGAGAGACAGAAAAAGAGAGTCAGAAAGCAAAATGGAGATTGAGACAACAGAGGCAGATAAAAAGAAAGCATTGGAGACATAAAAACAGAGAGGAAAAGATAAAAGGAGGGAGACAGAAAGAGAACCATAGAGATTGAAAGAGAGAGGCAGAAAGAGATATAATTTCAGAGACACAGAAAGGGAGGGAGTTAGGGAGAGACACAAAGACAGAGAGAGACAGACTGACACACAGACAGACAGACAGACAGACAGACAGACAGACAGACGGACGGACCGATGGATAGACAGACTGATTGAAAGCCAGATGGAAGGACGAACAGACAGATGGTCAGAGAGACATACCGACAGATGGACAGACAGACAGACAGAAGTAAAGAGAGCCACAAAGACGGAAAGAGACAGATGGAAAAAGGGAGAACAGATAGAGAGAAAGAGAGAGATAGAAAAAGGAGAGATATAAGAAAAGAGAAACAGAAAAAGAGAAAGAGAGTCAATAAGAGAAATAGAGATTGAAACAAGAGAGGCAGATAAAGAGAGAGCAACAGAGACAGAAAAAGAAAGAGGAAGAGATAAAGGGAGGGAGACAAACAGAGCGACAGATTGAGAGGGAGAGAGAGAGGCAGACAGACAGACAGGCAGAAATAGATGAAACAGAGTGAGAAAGAGATAGAAAGGGATAGAGATAGGTAGAGAGAGAAAGAGACAAAGAAAAAGAGACCGAGATATGGATGAAATAGACAATGTAAAAGGCAGAGAGCAGAAAAAAGAGTAAAATAAAGAAGAGGTATGTAGAATTTGAGATACTGAAAAACAGAGGAGAGAAAGAATGAAAGAGGTTAGAAATAGGAAGGAACAGAGAGACAGAGAGAGTGACACACACAAAGATTGAGAAAGAAAAATAGGGAGTGAAAGAGAGAAAGAGAAAGAATTTAGACACAGAGAGAGGAGAAAAAACAAAAATGTATAGAGAAAAAGAGAGAGTGACAAAGCCAGGTAAAGGCCACAGAGAAGGGTAGAGACACAAGAGACTAGGGATATCTGGGTGCCTGGGGTGGAGGTACAGAAATGAGGAAAGAAGGATGAAAACAGAAACAGTGAGAGGAAGAGGGAAAGAGAGATAGAGTAAGACTTAAAAAACAGGGATACAAAGAGAGCATCAGAGAGTGAGATCAAAGAGGAGGGAGAGAATGAGGGAGAGGGAGAGAGAGACAGAGAGGGAGAAAGAGAGACAGACAGACAGACGGACAGACAGAAGTACAGACAGACAAACAGACGGATGGACAGAAAGACAGAGAGACAGAAATAAGGAGGGCCCCAGAGAAGGAAAGAGACCGAGAGAAAAGGGTTGAGAGAGATAGCTAAAGAGAAAGAGAGAGACAAACAGACAGACAGACAGACAGAAAAAGGAGAGCGATAAGAGAGACAGAGATAGAAATAGTCAGAAAGAAAACTAGGGATCAGGACAACAGAGTCAGATGAAATAAAGCAATGGAGACAAAAAACAGAGGAATAGATAAAAGGAGGGAGACAGAAAGAGAGCAATAGAGATTGAAAGAGAGGCAGAGAGAGAGATAATTTCAGACAAAGGAAGGGAGGGAGTTAGAGAGAGACACAGACAGACAGACAGACAGTGAGACAGACAGACAGAGAGAGGGGGGGGCAGACAGACAGACAAAAATAGATGAAACAGAGTGAGAAAGAGAGAGAAAGGGAGAGACATAAGTAGAGAGAGAGAGAGAGAAAGAGATAAAGAAAAAGAGACCAAGACGTGGATGAAACAGAAAATGAAAAAGGCAGAGAGCAGAAAAAAGAGTCAAAAGAAAGAAGAGGTATGTAGAATGTGAGATACTGAAAAACAGAGGAGAGAAAGAATGAAAGAGGTTAGAAATAGGAAGGAACAGAGAGACAGAGAGAGGGAGGTAGAGAGAAAGAGGGGGAATGGGAGATACAAAGAGAGAGGTAGATTGAGGAACACAGACAAATGAAAAGGGAGGCAGAGAGAGTGACACACACAAAGATTGAGAAAGAAAAACAGGGAGTGAAAGAGAGAAAGAGAAAGAATTTAGACACAGAGAGAGGAGAAAAAACAAAAATGCATAGAGAGAAAGAGAGAGTGACAAAGCCAGGGAAAGGCCACAGAGAAGGGTAGAGACACAAGAGAATAGGGATATCTGGGTGCCTGGGGTGGAGGTACAGAAATGAGGAAAGAGTGATGAAAACAGAAACAGAGAGAGGAAGAGGGAAAGAGAGAAAGAAAGACCTAGAAAACAGTGATACAAAGAACATCAGAGAGTGAGAGAAAAGAGTAGAGAGAGAATAAGGGAGAGGGAGTAAGAAACAGAGAGAGAGAAACAAAGACAGACAGACAGACAAACAGACAGACTGATGGAAGGATGGACAAACGTAGAGAAGGACAAAAAGACAGACAGACAGAAATAAAGAGGATCACAGAAAGGGACAGAGACAGAGATAAAAGGAGAGAGAGAGAGAGAGAGAGAGAGACAGAGAGAGAGAGAGAGAGAGACAGAGAGACAGAGAGAGACAGAGAGAGACAGAGACAGAGAGAGACAGAGACAGAGACAGAGAGAGACAGAGAGACAGAGAGAGATAGAGACAGAGAGACAGAGACAGAAAAAGCATAGATATAAAGAAAGAGAGACAGAGTAAGAGAGCCAGAAAGTAAAATAGAGATGGAGACAACAGATGTAGAAAAAAGAAAGCAATGGAGACAGAAAAACAGAGAGGAATAGATAAAAGGAGTGAGACGGAAAGAGAGCCATAGTGATTGAATGAGAGAGGAAGAAAGGGAGATAATTTCAGAGACACAGGAAGGGAGGGAGTTAGGGAGAGACACAAAAACAGAGAGAGACTGACCGACAGACAGATAGATAGACAGACAGACAGACAGACAGACAGACAGACAGACAGAATGACGGACGGAAGGACAGACAGACCAACAGACAGACGGATTGAAAGCCAGACGAGAGGACGAACAGACAGACGGACAGACAGACAGACAGACAGACAGACAGACAGAACGACGGACAGAAGGACAGACAGACCGATGGACAGACAGACGGATTGAAAGCCAGACAGAACGACGGACAGACAGACAGACAGACAGACGGACAGACAGACAGACAGACAGAAGTAAAGAGGGCCACAGAGAAGGAAAGAGACCGAGAGAAAAGGGTTGAGAGAGATAGCTAAAGAGAGAGAGAGAGAGAGAGAGAGAGAGAGAGAGAGACACAGACAGAGACAGAGACAGAGACAGAGAGACAGACAGACAGAAAAAGGAGAGCAATAAGAGAGACAGAGAAAGAAATAGAGAGAAAACTAGGGATCAGGACAACAGAGTCAGATGAAAGAAAGCAATGGAGAAAAAAAGTAGAGAGGAATAGATAAAAGGAGTGAGACGGAAAGAGAGCAATAGTGATTGAATGAGAGAGGCAGAAAGGGAGATAATTTCAGAGACACAGGAAGGGAGGGAGTTAGGGAGAGACACAAAAACAGAGAGAGACTGACCAACAGACAGACAGACAGACAGACAGACAGACAGACAGGCAGGCAGGCAGAACGACGGACGGAAGGACAGACAGACCGACAGACAGACGGACGGATTGAAAGCCAGACAGAACGACGAACAGACAGACAGACGGACAGACAGACAGACAGACAGACAGAAGTAAAGAGGGCCACAGAGACGGAAAGAGACAGATGGAAAAAGGTAGAAGAGATAGAGTGAAAAAGAGAGATAGAAAAAGGAGAGATATAAGAAAAGAGAAACAGAGAAAGAGAAAGAGAGTCAATAAAAGAAATAGAGATTGAAACAAGAGAGGCAGCTAAAGAGAGAGCAACAGAGACAGAAAAAGAAAGAGGAAGAGAAAAAGGGAGGGAGACACAAACAGAGCGACAGATTGAGAGGGAGAGAGAGAGGCAGATAGACAGACAGACAGACAGACAGACAGTGAGACAGACAGACAGAAATAGATGAAACAGAGTGAAAAAGAGATAGAAAGGGAGAGGCATAAATAGAGAGAGAGATAAAGAAAAAGAGACCAAGACGTGGATGAAACAGAAAATGTAAAAGGCAGAGAGCAGAAAAAAGAGTCAAAAGAAAGAAGAGGTATGTAGAATGTGAGATACTGAAAAACAGAGGAGAGAAAGAATGAAAGAGGTTAGAAATAGGAAGGAACAGAGAGACAGAGAGAGTGAGGTAGAGAGAAAGAGGGGGAATGGGAGATACAAAGAGAGAGGTAGATTGAGGAACACAGACAAAAGAAAAGGGAGGCAGAGAGTGACACACACAAAGATTGAGAAAGAAAAACAGGGAGTGAAAGAGAGAAAGGGAAAGAATTTAGACACAGAGAGAGGAGAAAAAACAAAAATGTATAGAGAGAAAGAGAGAGTGACAAAGCCAGGGAAAGGCCACAGAGAAGGGTAGAGACACAAGAGACTAGGGATATCTGGGGGCCTGGGGTGGAGGTAAAGAAATTAGGAAAGAAGGATGAAAACAGAAACAGCGAGAGGAAGAGGGAAAGAGAGATAGAGAAACACTTAGAAAACAGGGATACAAAGAGAGCATCAGAGAGTGAGAGAAAGGAGTAGGTAGAGAATGAGGGAAAGGGAGAGAGAGACAGGGAGGAAGAAAGAGAGACAGACAGATAGACGGACAGACAGAAGGACAGACAGACAAACAGACGGATGGACAGAAAGACAGAGAGACAGAAATAAGGAGGGCCCCAGAGAAGGAAAGAGACCGAGAGAAAGGGGTTGAGAGAGATAGCTAGAGAGAGAGAGAGACAGACAGACAGACAGACAGACAGACAGACAGACAGACATTCAGACAGACAGAAAAAGGAGAGCGATAAGAGAGACAGAGAAAGAAATGGTCGGAGAGAAAACTAGGGATCAGGACAACAGAGTCAGATGAAAGAAAGCAATGGAGACAAAAAACAGAGAGGAATAGATAAAAGGAGGGAGACAGAAAGAGAGCAATAGAGATTGAAAGAGAGGAAGAGAGAGAGATAATTTCAGACAAAGGAAGGGAGGGAGTTAGAGAGAGACAGAGACAGAGAGACAGACAGACAACACAGATAGACAGACGGACAGACGGACAGAGAGACAGACAGAGGGACAGACGGACGGACGGACGGAAAGGTGGACAGACAGATGGACGGAGAGACATACTGATTAAAGGTCAGATGGATGGACAGACAGACAGACAGAAATAAAGAGGGCCATAGAGAAGGAAAGAGACAGAGAGAAAAGGGTTGAAAGAGATAGAAAGAAAGAGAGAGACACAGAAAAAGGAGAGATAGAAGAAAAGAGAGAAAGAGAAAGAAATAGACAGAGAGAGTAGGTAAGAGAAATAGGGATTGAGACAAGACAGGCAGATAAAAAGAAAGCAACGGAGACAGAAAAAGAGAGAGGAAGAAATAAAGGGACAGAGACACAAACAGAGGGATAGAGATTCAAAGAGAGAGGCAGAGAGAGAGAGATAATTTCAGATATACAGGAAGGGAGAGAGTTAGGGAGAGACACACAGAGAGAGACAGACAGAGAGAGAACAAGTGAGAGACAGACAGATAGACAGACACCCAGACAGAGAGAAAGAGCGAGACGGAAACGGGCAGAGAGAGAGAGACAGAAACAGACTGACAGACAGACCGAAAAATGGACGGAAGGACAGACAGACATAAATGAAGATGGCCATAGAGAAGGAAAGAGACTGACAGAAAAGGTTTGGAAGAGATACAGAAAAAGAGAGAGAGACAGAAAAAAGAGAGATAGAAGAAAAGAGAGACAGAGAAAAAAGAGACAGAGAGAGTCAGAAAGAGAAATAGGGATTGAGACAAGAGAGGCAGATGAGGAGAAAGCAAGAGAGACAGGAAAAGATAGAGAAGAGATAAAGGGAGGGAGACACATACATAGCCATAGAGATTCAAAGAGAGAGGCAGAGAGATATAATTTCACAGACACAGGAAGGGAGGGAGTTAGGGAGAGACACAAACAGAGAGAGAGATAGAGACAGACAGACAGACAGTGAGACAGACAGACAGAGAGAGGGGGGGGCAGACAGACAGACAATAATAGATGAAACACAGTGAGAAAGAGAGAGAAAGGGAGAGACATAAGTAGAGAGAGAGAGGGAAAGAGATAAAGAAAAAGAGACCAAGACGTGGATGAAATAGACAATGTAAAAGGCAGAGAGCAGAAAAAAGAGTCAAAAGAAAGAAGAGGTATGTAGATTGTGAGATACTGAAAAACAGAGGAGAGAAAGAATGAAAGAGGTTAGAAATAGGAAGGAACAGAGAGACAGAGAGAGTGAGGTAGAGAGAAAGAGGGGGAATGGGAGATACAAAGAGAGAGGTAGATTGAGGAACACAGACAAAGGAAAAGGGAGGCAGAGAGAGTGACACACACAAAGATTGAGAAAGAAAAACAGGGAGTGAAAGAGAGAAAGAGAAAGAATTTAGACACAGAGAGAGGAGAAAAAACAAAAAATGTAGAGAGAGAAAGAGAGAGTGACAAAGCCAGGGAAGGGCCACAGAGAAGGGTAGAGACACAAGAGACTAGGGATATCTGAGGGCCTGGGGTGGAGGTAAAGAAATGAGGAAAGAGTGATGAAAACAGAAACAGTGAGAGGAAGAGGGAAAGAGAGAAAGAAAGACTTAGAAAACAGTGATACAAAGAACATCAGAGAGTGAGAGAAAGGAGTAGAGAGAGAATAAGGGAGAGGGAGTAAGAAACAGAGAGAGAGAAACAGAGACAGACAGACAGACAAACAGACAGACTGATGGAAGGATGGGCAAACGTAGAGACGGACAGAAAGACAGACAGACAGAAATAAAGAGGATCACAGAAAGGGACAGAGACAGAGATAAAAGGAGAGAGAGAGAGAGAGACAGAGAGAGAGAGAGAGAGAGAGAGAGAGAGAGAGAGACAGAGAGAGAGAGAGACAGAGACAGAGACAGAGAGAGACAGAGAGACAGAGACAGAGACAGAGAGACAGAGAGAGATAGAGACAGAGAGACAGAGACAGAAAAAGCAGAGATATAAAGAAAGAGAGACAGAGTAAGAGAGCCAGAAAGTAAAATAGAGATGGAGACAACAGATGTAGAAAAAAGAAAGCAATGGAGACAGAAAAACAGAGAGGAAAAGATAAAAGGAGGGAGACAGAAAGAGAGCCATAGAGATTGAATGAGAGAGGCAGAAAGGGAGATAATTTCAGAGAAACAGGAAGGGAGGGAGTTAGGGAGAGACACAAAAACAGAGAGAGACTGACCGACAGACAGACAGACAGACAGACAGACAGACAGACAGACAGAACGACGGACAGAAGGACAGACAGACCGACAGACAGACAGACGGATTGAAAGCCAGACGGGAGGACGAACAGACAGACAGACGGACAGACAGACAGAACGACGGACGGAAGGACAGACAGACTGACAGACAGAAAGACGGATTGAAAGCCAGATGGGAGGACGAACAGACAGACAGATGGACAGACAGACAGACAGAACGCCGGACAGAAGGACAGACAGACCGACGGACAGACAGACGGATTGAAAGCCAGACAGAACGACGAACAGACAGACAGACGGACAGACAGACAGACAGACAGAAGTAAAGAGGGCCACAGAGACGGAAAGAGACAGATGGAAAAAGGTAGAAGAGATAGAGTATAAGAGAAAGATAGAAAAAGGAGAGATATAAGAAAAGAGAAACAGAGAAAAAGAGAAAGAGAGTCAATAAGAGAAATAGAGATTGAAACAAGAGAGGCAGCTAAAGAGAGAGCAACAGAGACAGAAAAAGAAAGAGGAAGAGAAAAAGGGAGGGAGACACAAACAGAGCGACAGATTGAGAGGGAGAGAGAGAGGCAGATAGACAGACAGACAGTGAGACAGACAGACAGAAATAGATGAAACAGAGTGAGAAAGAGATAGAAAGGGAGAGGCATAAATAGAGAGAGAAAGAGATAAAGAAAAAGAGACCAAAATGTGTATGAAATAGACAATGTAAAAGGCAGAGAGCAGAAAAAAGGGTCAAAAGAAAGAAGAGGTATGTAGAATGTGAGATACTGAAAAACAGAGGAGAGAAAGAATGAAAGAGGTTAGAAATAGGAAGGAACAGAGAGACAGAGAGAGTGAGGTAGAGAGAAAGAGGGGGAATGGGAGATACAAAGAGAGAGGTAGATTGAGGAACACAGACAACGGAAAAGGGAGGCAGAGAGAGTGACACACACAAAGATTGAGAAAGAAAAACAGGGAGTGAAAGAGAGAAAGAGAAAGAATTTAGACACAGAGAGAGGAGAAAAAACAAAAAATGTAGAGAGAGAAAGAGAGAGTGACAAAGCCAGGGAAGGGCCACAGAGAAGGGTAGAGACACAAGAGACTAGGGATATCTGAGGGCCTGGGGTGGAGGTAAAGAAATGAGGAAAGAGTGATGAAAACAGAAACAGTGAGAGGAAGAGGGAAAGAGAGAAAGAAAGACTTAGAAAACAGTGATACAAAGAACATCAGAGAGTGAGAGAAAGGAGTAGAGAGAGAATAAGGGAGAGGGAGTAAGAAACAGAGAGAGAGAAACAGAGACAGACAGACAGACAAACAGACAGACTGATGGAAGGATGGGCAAACGTAGAGACGGACAGAAAGACAGACAGACAGAAGTAAAGAGGATCACAGAAAGGGACAGAGACAGAGATAAAAGGAGAGACAGAGAGACAGAGAGAGACAGAGAGAGACAGAGAGAGAGAGAGAGAGACAGAGACAGAGACAGAGAGAGACAGAGACAGAGACAGAGAGAGACAGAGATACAGAGAGAGAGACAGAGAAACAGAGAGAGATAGAGACAGAGAGACAGAGACAGAAAAAGCAGAGATATAAAGAAAGAGAGACAGAGTAAGAGAGCCAGAAAGTAAAATAGAGATGGAGACAACAGATGTAGAAAAAAGAAAGCAATGGAGACAGAAAAACAGAGAGGAAAAAGTAAAAGGAGGGAGACAGAAAGAGAGCCATAGAGATTGAATGAGAGAGGCAGAAAGGGAGATAATTTCAGAGACACAGGAAGGGAGGGAGTTAGGGAGAGACACAAAAACAGAGAGAGACTGACCGACAGACAGACAGATAGACAGACAGACAGAACGACGGACGGAAGGACACACAGACCGACAGACACACAGACGGATTGAAAGCCAGACGGGAGGACGAACAGACAGACGGACAGACAGACAGACAGACAGACAGAACGACGGACGGAAGGACAGACAGACCGACAGACAGAAAGACGGATTGAAAGCCAGACGGGAGGATGAACAGACAGATGGACAGACGGACAGACAGACAGACAGACAGACAGACAGACAGACAGAACGGCGGACGGAAGGACAGACAGACCGACGGACAGACAGACGGATTGAAAGCCAGACAGAACGACGAACAGACAGACAGACGGACAGACAGACAGACAGACAGAAGTAAAGAGGGCCACAGAGACGGAAAGAGACAGATGGAAAAAGGTAGAAGAGATAGAGTGAAAAAGAGAGATAGAAAAAGGAGAGATATAAGAAAAGAGAAACAGAGAAAAAGAGAAAGAGAGTCAATAAGAGAAATAGAGATTGAAACAAGAGAGGCAGCTAAAGAGAGAGCAACAGAGACAGAAAAAGAAAGAGGAAGAGAAAAAGGGAGGGAGACAAACAGAGCGACAGATTGAGAGGCAGATAGACAGACAGACAGTGAGACAGACAGACAGAAATAGATGAAACAGAGTGAGAAAGAGATAGAAAGGGAGAGGCATAAATAGAGAGAGAAAGAGATAAAGAAAAAGAGACCAAAATGTGGATGAAATAGACAATGTAAAAGGCAGAGAGCAGAAAAAAGAGTCAAAAGAAAGAAGAGGTATGTAGAATGTGAGATACTGAAAAACAGAGGAGAGAAAGAATGAAAGAGGTTAGAAATAGGAAGGAACAGAGAGACAGAGAGAGTGAGGTAGAGAGAAAGAGGGGGAATGGGAGATACAAAGAGAGAGGTAGATTGAGGAACACAGACAAAGGAAAAGGGAGGCAGAGAGAGTGACACACACAAAGATTGAGAAAGAAAAACAGGGAGTGAAAGAGAGAAAGAGAAAGAATTTAGACACAGAGAGAGGAGAAAAAACAAAAAATGTAGAGAGAGAAAGAGAGAGTGACAAAGCCAGGGAAGGGCCACAGAGAAGGGTAGAGACACAAGAGACTAGGGATATCTGAGGGCCTGGGGTGGAGGTAAAGAAATGAGGAAAGAGTGATGAAAAGAGAAACAGTGAGAGGAAGAGGGAAAGAGAGAAAGAAAGACTTAGAAAACCGTGATACAAAGAACATCAGAGAGTGAGAGAAAGGAGTAGAGAGAGAATAAGGGAGAGGGAGTAAGAAACAGAGAGAGAGAAACAGAGACAGACAGACAGACAAACAGACAGACTGATGGAAGGATGGGCAAACGTAGAGACGGACAGAAAGACAGACAGACAGAAATAAAGAGGATCACAGAAAGGGACAGAGACAGAGATAAAAGGAGAGAGAGAGAGAGAGAGAGAGACAGAGAGAGACAGAGAGAGACAGAAAGAGACAGAGAGAGACAGAGAGAGACAGAGACAGAGAGAGACAGAGAGAGACAGAGAGACAGAGAGAGAGACAGAGAGTCAGAGAGAGATAGAGACAAGGAGACAGAGACAGAAAAAGCAGAGATATAAAGAAAGAGAGACAGAGTAAGAGAGCCAGAAAGTAAAATAGAGATGGAGACAACAGATGTAGAAAAAAGAAAGCAATGGAGACAGAAAAACAGAGAGGAAAAGATAAAAGGAGGGAGACAGAAAGAGAGCCATAGAGATTGAATGAGAGAGGCAGAAAGGGAGATAATTTCAGAGACACAGGAAGGGAGGGAGTTAGGGAGAGACACAAAAACAGAGAGAGACTGACCGACAGACAGACAGATAGACAGACAGACAGACAGACAGACAGAACGACGGACGGAAGGACACACAGACCGACAGACACACAGACGGATTGAAAGCCAGACGGGAGGACAAACAGACAGACAGACAGACAGACAGAACGACGGACGGAAGGACAGACAGACCAACAGACAGAAAGACGGATTGAAAGCCAGACGGGAGGATGAACAGACAGACAGATGGACAGACGGACAGACAGACAGACAGACAGACAGACAGACAGACAGAACGGCGGACGGAAGGACAGACAGACCGACGGACAGACAGACGGATTGAAAGCCAGACAGAACGACGAACAGACAGACAGACGGACAGACAGACAGACAGACAGAAGTAAAGAGGGCCACAGAGACGAAAAGAGACAGATGGAAAAAGGTAGGAGAGATAGAGTGAAAGAGAGAGATAGAAAAAGGAGAGATATAAGAAAAGAGAAACAGAGAAAAAGAGAAAGAGAGTCAATAAGAGAAATAGAGATTGAAACAAGAGAGGCAGCTAAAGAGAGAGCAACAGAGACAGAAAAAGAAAGAGGAAGAGAAAAAGGGAGGGAGACACAAACAGAGCGACAGATTGAGAGGGAGAGAGAGAGGCAGATAGACAGACAGACAGTGAGACAGACAGACAGAAATAGATGAAACAGAGTGAGAAAGAGATAGAAAGGGAGAGGCATACATAGAGAGAGAAAGAGATAAGGAAAAAGAGACCAAAATGTGGATGAAATAGACAATGTAAAAGGCAGAGAGCAGAAAAAAGAGTCAAAAGAAAGAAGAGGTATGTAGAATGTGAGATACTGAAAAACAGAGGAGAGAAAGAATGAAAGAGGTTAGAAATAGGAAGGAACAGAGAGACAGAGAGAGTGAGGTAGAGAGAAAGAGGGGGAATGGGAGATACAAAGAGAGAGGTAGATTGAGGAACACAGACAAAGGAAAAGGGAGGCAGAGAGAGTGACACACACAAAGATTGAGAAAGAAAAACAGGGAGTGAAAGAGAGAAAGAGAGAGAATTTAGACACAGAGAGAGGAGAAAAAACAAAAAATGTAGAGAGAGAAAGAGAGAGTGACAAAGCCAGGGAAGGGCCACAGAGAAGGGTAGAGACACAAGAGACTAGGGATATCTGGGGGCCTGGGGTGGAGGTAAAGAAATGAGGAAAGAGTGATGAAAAGAGAAACAGTGAGAGGAAGAGGGAAAGAGAGAAAGAAAGACTTAGAAAACAGTGATACAAAGAACATCAGAGAGTGAGAGAAAAGAGTAGAGAGAGAATAAGGGAGAGGGAGTAAGAAACAGAGAGAGAGAAACAGAGACAGACAGACAGACAAACAGACAGACTGATGGAAGGATGGGCAAACGTAGAGAAGGACAGAAAGACAGACAGACAGAAATAAAGACGATCACAGAAAGGGACAGAGACAGAGATAAAAGGAGAGAGAGAGAGAGACAGAGAGAGACAGAGAGAGACAGAGAGAGACAGAGACAGAGAGAGACAGAGACAGAGACAGAGAGAGACAGAGAGACAGAGAGAGAGACAGAGAGACAGAGAGAGATAGAGACAGAGAGACAGAGACAGAAAAAGCAGAGATATAAAGAAAGAGAGACAGAGTAAGAGAGCCAGAAAGTAAAATAGAGATGGAGACAACAGATGTAGAAAAAAGAAAGCAATGGAGACAGAAAAACAGAGAGGAAAAAGTAAAAGGAGGGAGACAGAAAGAGAGCCATAGAGATTGAATGAGAGAGGCAGAAAGGGAGATAATTTCAGAGACACAGGAAGGGAGGGAGTTAGGGAGAGACACAAAAACAGAGAGAGACTGACCGACAGACAGACAGATAGACAGACAGACAGAACGACGGACGGAAGGACACACAGACCGACAGACAGACAGACGGATTGAAAGCCAGACGGGAGGACGAACAGACAGACGGACAGACAGACAGACAGACAGACAGAACGACGGACGGAAGGACAGACAGACCGACAGACAGAAAGACGGATTGAAAGCCAGACGGGAGGATGAACAGACAGACAGATGGACAGACAGACAGACAGACAGAACGACGGTCGGAAGGACAGATGGATCAACGGACAGACAGACGGATTGAAAGCCAGACAGAACGACGAACAGACAGACAGGCGGACAGACAGACAGACAGACAGACAGAAGTAAAGAGGGCCACAGAGACGGAAAGAGACAGATGGAAAAAGGTAGAAGAGATAGAGTGAAAGAGAGAGATAGAAAAAGGAGAGATATAAGAAAAGAGAAACAGAGAAAAAGAGAGAGTCAATAAGAGAAATAGAGATTGAAACAAGAGAGGCAGCTAAAGAGAGAGCAACAGAGACAGAAAAAGAAAGAGAAAGAGAAAAAGGGAGGGAGACAAACAGAGCGACAGATTGAGAGGGAGAGAGAGAGGCAGATAGACAGACAGACAGTGAGACAGACAGACAGAAATAGATGAAACAGAGTGAGAAAGAGATAGAAAGGGAGAGGCATAAATAGAGAGAGAAAGAGATAAAGAAAAAGAGACCAAAATGTGGATGAAATAGACAATGTAAAAGGCAGAGAGCAGAAAAAAGAGTCAAAAGAAAGAAGAGGTATGTAGAATGTGAGATACTGAAAAACAGAGTAGAGAAAGAATGAAAGAGGTTAGAAATAGGAAGGAACAGAGAGACAGAGAGAGTGAGGTAGAGAGAAAGAGGGGGAATGGGAGATACAAAGAGAGAGGTAGATTGAGGAAAACAGACAAAGGAAAAGGGAGGCAGAGAGAGTGACACACACAAAGATTGAGAAAGAAAAACAGGGAGTGAAAGAGAGAAAGAGAAAGAATTTAGACACAGAGAGAGGAGAAAAAACAAAAAATGTAGAGAGAGAAAGAGAGAGTGACAAAGCCAGGGAAGGGCCACAGAGAAGGGTAGAGACACAAGAGACTAGGGATATCTGGGGGCCTGGGGTGGAGGTAAAGAAATGAGGAAAGAGTGATGAAAAGAGAAACAGTGAGAGGAAGAGGGAAAGAGAGAAAGAAAGACTTAGAAAGCAGTGATACAAAGAACATCAGAGAGTGAGAGAAAGGAGTAGAGAGAGAATAAGGGAGAGGGAGTAAGAAACAGAGAGAGAGAAACAGAGACAGACAGACAGACAAACAGACAGACTGATGGAAGGATGGGCAAACGTAGAGAAGGACAGAAAGACAGACAGACAGAAATAAAGAGGATCACAGAAAGGGACAGAGACAGAGATAAAAGGAGAGAGAGAGACAGAGAGAGACAGAGAGAGACAGAGAGAGACAGAGAGAGACAGAGACAGAGAGAGACAGAGACAGAGACAGAGAGAGACAGAGAGACAGAGAGAGAGACAGAGAGACAGAGAGAGATAGAGACAGAGAGACAGAGACAGAAAAAGCAGAGATATAAAGAAAGAGAGACAGAGTAAGAGAGCCAGAAAGTAAAATAGAGATGGAGACAACAGATGTAGAAAAAAGAAAGCAATGGAGACAGAAAAACAGAGAGGAATAGATAAAAGGAGTGAGACGGAAAGAGAGCCATAGTGATTGAATGAGAGAGGAAGAAAGGGAGATAATTTCAGAGACACAGGAAGGGAGGGAGTTAGGGAGAGACACAAAAACAGAGAGAGACTGACCGACAGACAGATAGACAGACAGACAGACAGACAGACAGACAGACAGACAGACAGACAGACAGAACGACGGACGGAAGGACAGACAGACCGACAGACAGACAGACGGATTGAAAGCCAGACGGGAGGACGAACAGACAGACAGACGGACAGACAGACAGACAGACAGACAGACAGACAGACAGACAGAACGACGGACGGAAGGACAGACAGACTGACAGACAGAGAGACGGATTGAAAGCCAGACGGGAGGACGAACAGACAGACAGATGGACAGACAGACAGACAGACAGAACGCCGGACAGAAGGACAGACAGACCGACGGACAGACAGACGGATTGAAAGCCAGACAGAACGACGAACAGACAGACAGACGGACAGACAGACAGACAGACAGAAGTAAAGAGGGCCACAGAGACGGAAAGAGACAGATGGAAAAAGGTAGAAGAGATAGAGTATCAGAGAAAGATAGAAAAAGGAGAGATATAAGAAAAGAGAAACAGAGAAAAAGAGAAAGAGAGTCAATAAAAGAAATAGAGATTGAAACAAGAGAGGCAGCTAAAGAGAGAGCAACAGAGACAGAAAAAGAAAGAGGAAGAGAAAAAGGGAGGGAGACACAAACAGAGCGACAGATTGAGAGGGAGAGAGAGAGGCAGATAGACAGACAGACAGTGAGACAGACAGACAGAAATAGATGAAACATAGTGAGAAAGAGATAGAAAGGGAGAGGCATAAATAGAGAGAGAAAGAGATAAAGAAAAAGAGACCAAAATGTGGATGAAATAGACAATGTAAAAGGCAGAGAGCAGAAAAAAAGAGTCAAAAGAAAGAAGAGGTATGTAGAATGTGAGATACTGAAAAACAGAGGAGAGAAAGAATGAAAGAGGTTAGAAATAGGAAGGAACAGAGAGACAGAGAGAGTGAGGTAGAGAGAAAGAGGGGGAATGGGAGATACAAAGAGAGAGGTAGATTGAGGAACACAGACAAAGGAAAAGGGAGGCAGAGAGAGTGACACACACAAAGATTGAGAAAGAAAAACAGGGAGTGAAAGAGAGAAAGAGAAAGAATTTAGACACAGAGAGAGGAGAAAAAACAAAAAATGTAGAGAGAGAAAGAGAGAGTGACAAAGCCAGGGAAGGGCCACAGAGAAGGGTAGAGACACAAGAGACTAGGGATATCTGAGGGCCTGGGGTGGAGGTAAAGAAATGAGGAAAGAGTGATGAAAACAGAAACAGTGAGAGGAAGAGGGAAAGAGAGAAAGAAAGACTTAGAAAACAGTGATACAAAGAACATCAGAGAGTGAGAGAAAGGAGTAGAGAGAGAATAAGGGAGAGGGAGTAAGAAACAGAGAGAGAGAAACAGAGACAGACAGACAGACAAACAGACAGACTGATGGAAGGATGGGCAAACGTAGAGACGGACAGAAAGACAGACAGACAGAAATAAAGAGGATCACAGAAAGGGACAGAGACAGAGATAAAAGGAGAGAGAGAGAGAGAGAGACAGAGAGAGACAGAGAGAGACAGAGAGAGACAGAAAGAGACAGAGAGAGACAGAGAGAGACAGAGACAGAGAGAGACAGAGAGAGACAGAGAGACAGAGAGAGAGACAGAGAGTCAGAGAGAGATAGAGACAAGGAGACAGAGACAGAAAAAGCAGAGATATAAAGAAAGAGAGACAGAGTAAGAGAGCCAGAAAGTAAAATAGAGATGGAGACAACAGATGTAGAAAAAAGAAAGCAATGGAGACCAAAAAACAGAGAGGAAAAGATAAAAGGAGGGAGACAGAAAGAGAGCCATAGAGATTGAATGAGAGAGGCAGAAAGGGAGATAATTTCAGAGACACAGGAAGGGAGGGAGTTAGGGAGAGACACAAAAACAGAGAGAGACTGACCGACAGACAGACAGATAGACAGACAGACAGACAGACAGACAGAACGACGGACGGAAGGACACACAGACCGACAGACACACAGACGGATTGAAAGCCAGACGGGAGGACGAACAGACAGACAGACAGACAGAACGACGGACGGAAGGACAGACAGACCAACAGACAGAAAGACGGATTGAAAGCCAGACGGGAGGATGAACAGACAGACAGATGGACAGACAGACAGACAGACAGACAGACAGACAGACAGAACGGCGGACGGAAGGACAGACAGACCGACGGACAGACAGACGGATTGAAAGCCAGACAGAACGACGAACAGACAGACAGACGGACAGACAGACAGACAGACAGAAGTAAAGAGGGCCACAGAGACGAAAAGAGACAGATGGAAAAAGGTAGGAGAGATAGAGTGAAAGAGAGAGATAGAAAAAGGAGAGATATAAGAAAAGAGAAACAGAGAAAAAGAGAAAGAGAGTCAATAAGAGAAATAGAGATTGAAACAAGAGAGGCAGCTAAAGAGAGAGCAACAGAGACAGAAAAAGAAAGAGGAAGAGAAAAAGGGAGGGAGACACAAACAGAGCGACAGATTGAGAGGGAGAGAGAGAGGCAGATAGACAGACAGACAGTGAGACAGACAGACAGAAATAGATGAAACAGAGTGAGAAAGAGATAGAAAGGGAGAGGCATACATAGAGAGAGAAAGAGATAAGGAAAAAGAGACCAAAATGTGGATGAAATAGACAATGTAAAAGGCAGAGAGCAGAAAAAAGAGTCAAAAGAAAGAAGAGGTATGTAGAATGTGAGATACTGAAAAACAGAGGAGAGAAAGAATGAAAGAGGTTAGAAATAGGAAGGAACAGAGAGACAGAGAGAGTGAGGTAGAGAGAAAGAGGGGGAATGGGAGATACAAAGAGAGAGGTAGATTGAGGAACACAGACAAAGGAAAAGGGAGGCAGAGAGAGTGACACACACAAAGATTGAGAAAGAAAAACAGGGAGTGAAAGAGAGAAAGAGAAAGAATTTAGACACAGAGAGAGGAGAAAAAACAAAAAATGTAGAGAGAGAAAGAGAGAGTGACAAAGCCAGGGAAGGGCCACAGAGAAGGGTAGAGACACAAGAGACTAGGGATATCTGGGGGCCTGGGGTGGAGGTAAAGAAATGAGGAAAGAGTGATGAAAACAGAAACAGTGAGAGGAAGAGGGAAAGAGAGAAAGAAAGACTTAGAAAACAGTGATACAAAGAACATCAGAGAGTGAGAGAAAAGAGTAGAGAGAGAATAAGGGAGAGGGAGTAAGAAACAGAGAGAGAGAAACAGAGACAGACAGACAGACAAACAGACAGACTGATGGAAGGATGGGCAAACGTAGAGAAGGACAGAAAGACAGACAGACAGAAATAAAGAGGATCACAGAAAGGGACAGAGACAGAGATAAAAGGAGAGAGAGAGAGAGACAGAGAGAGACAGAGAGAGACAGAGAGAGACAGAGACAGAGAGAGACAGAGACAGAGACAGAGAGAGACAGAGAGACAGAGAGAGAGACAGAGAGACAGAGAGAGATAGAGACAGAGAGACAGAGACAGAAAAAGCAGAGATATAAAGAAAGAGAGACAGAGTAAGAGAGCCAGAAAGTAAAATAGAGATGGAGACAACAGATGTAGAAAAAAGAAAGCAATGGAGACAGAAAAACAGAGAGGAAAAAGTAAAAGGAGGGAGACAGAAAGAGAGCCATAGAGATTGAATGAGAGAGGCAGAAAGGGAGATAATTTCAGAGACACAGGAAGGGAGGGAGTTAGGGAGAGACACAAAAACAGAGAGAGACTGACCGACAGACAGACAGATAGACAGACAGACAGAACGACGGACGGAAGGACACACAGACCGACAGACAGACAGACGGATTGAAAGCCAGACGGGAGGACGAACAGACAGACGGACAGACAGACAGACAGACAGACAGACAGAACGACGGACGGAAGGACAGACAGACCGACAGACAGAAAGACGGATTGAAAGCCAGACGGGAGGACGAACAGACAGACAGATGGACAGACAGACAGACAGACAGAACGACGGTCAGAAGGACAGACGGACCGACGGACAGACAGACGGATTGAAAGCCAGACAGAATGACGAACAGAGAGACAGGCGGACAGACAGACAGACAGACAGACAGACAGACAGACAGAAGTAAAGAGGGCCACAGAGACGGAAAGAGACAGATGGAAAAAGGTAGAAGAGTTAGAGTGAAAGAGAGAGATAGAAAAAGGAGAGATATAAGAAAAGAGAAACAGAGAAAAAGAGAGAGTCAATAAGAGAAATAGAGATTGAAACAAGAGAGGCAGCTAAAGAGAGAGCAACAGAGACAGAAAAAGAAAGAGGAAGAGAAAAAGGGAGGGAGACACAAACAGAGCGACAGATTGAGAGGGAGAGAGAGAGGCAGATAGACAGACAGACAGTGAGACAGACAGACAGAAATAGATGAAACAGAGTGAGAAAGAGATAGAAAGGGAGAGGCATAAATAGAGAGAGAAAGAGATAAGGAAAAAGAGACCAAAATGTGGATGAAATAGACAATGTAAAAGGCAGAGAGCAGAAAAAAGAGTCAAAAGAAAGAAGAGGTATGTAGAATGTGAGATACTGAAAAACAGAGGAGAGAAAGAATGAAAGAGGTTAGAAATAGGAAGGAACAGAGAGACAGAGAGAGTGAGGTAGAGAGAAAGAGGGGGAATGGGAGATACAAAGAGAGAGGTAGATTGAGGAAAACAGACAAAGGAAAAGGGAGGCAGAGAGAGTGACACACACAAAGATTGAGAAAGAAAAACAGGGAGTGAAAGAGAGAAAGAGAAAGAATTTAGACACAGAGAGAGGAGAAAAAACAAAAATGTACAGAGAGAAAGGGAGAGTGACAAAGCCAGGTTAAGGCCACAGAGAAGGGTAGAGACACAAGAGACTAGGGATATCTGGGGGCCTGGGGTGGAGGTAAAGAAATGAGGAAAGAAGGATGAAAACAGAAACAGTGAGAGGAAGGGGGAAAGAGAGATAGAGAAACACTTAGAAAACAGGGATACAAAGAGAGCATCAGAGAGTGAAAGAAAGGAGTAGGGAGAGAATGAGGGAGAGGCAGAGAGAGACAAAGAGGGAGAAAGAGAGACAGACAGACAGACACACAGACAGACGGACAGACAGACAGACAAACAGACAGATGGACAGAAAGACAGAGAGACAGAAATAAGGAGGGTCCCAGAGAAGGAAAGAGACCGAGAGAAAAGCTTTGAGAGAGATAGGCAGAAAGTGAGAGACAGAGAGGGAATGAGAGAGAGAGAAAGAGACAGACAGACAGACAGACAGACAGACAGACAGACAGAAAAAGGAGAGCGATAAGAGAGACAGAGAAAGAAATAGTCAGAAAGAAAACTAGGGATCGGGACAACAGAGTCAGATAATAAGAAAGCAATGGAGACAAAAAGCAGAGAGGAATAGATAAAAGGAGGGAGACAGAAAGAGAGCAATAGAGATTGAAAGAGAGGCAGATAGAGAGATAATTTCAGACAAAGGAAGGGAGGGAGTTAGAGAGAGACACAGACAGAGAGACAGACAGACAGACAAGACAGACAGACAGACGGACAGACCGACAGAAAGACGGACGGAGAGACAGACAGAGACAGAGACAGAGACAGACAGACGGACGGTAAGGTGGACAGACAGATGGACGGAGAGACATACTGATTAAAGGTCAGATGGATGGACAGACAAACAGACAGAAATAAAGAGGGCCATAGAGAAGGAAAGAGACAGAGAGAAAAGGGTTGAAAGAGATAGAAAGAAAGAGAGAGAGACAGAAAAAGGAGAGATAGAAGAAAAGAGAGACAGAGAAAGAAATAGACAGAGAGAGTCGGTAAGAGAAATAGGTATTGAGACAAGAGAGGCAGATAAAAAGAAAGCAAGAGAGACAGGAAAAGATAGAGAAGAGATAAAGGGAGGGAGACACATACATAGCCATAGAGATTCAAAGAGAGAGGCAGAGAGATATAATTTCAGAGACACAGGAAGGGAGGGAGTTAGGGAGAGACACAAACAGAGAGAGAGATAGAGACAGACAGACAGACAGTGAGACAGACAGACAGAGAGAGGGGGGGCAGACAGACAGACAAAAATAGATGAAACAGAGTGAGAAAGAGAGAGAAAGGGAGAGATATAAGTAGAGAGAGAGAGAGAAAGAGATAAAGAAAAAGAGACCAAGACGTGGATGAAACAGAAAATGAAAAAGGCAGAGAGCAGAAAAAAGAGTCAAAAGAAAGAAGAGGTATGTAGAATGTGAGATACTGAAAAACAGAGGAGAGAAAGAATGAAAGAGGTTAGAAATAGGAAGGAACAGAGAGACAGAGAGACAGAGAGAGAAAGAATTTAGACACAGAGCGAGGAGAAAAAACAAAAATGTATAGAGAGAAAGAGAGAGTGACAAAGCCAGGGAAAGGCCACAGAGAAGGGTAGAGACACAAGAGACTAGGGATATCTGGGGGCCTGGGGTGGAGGTACAGAAATGAGGAAAGAAGGATGAAAACAGAAACAGTGAGAGGAAGAGGGAAAGAGAGATAGAGAAACACTTAGAAAACAGGGATACAAAGAGAGCATCAGAGAGTGAGAGAAAGGAGTAGGGAGAGAATAAGGGAGAGGGAGAGAGAGGCAGAGAGGGAGAAAGAGATACAGACAGACAGATACACAGACAGAAGGACAGACAGAAAGATAAACAGAAGGATGGACAGAAAGACAGAGAGACAGAAATAAGGAGGGCCCCAGAGAAGGAAAGAGACAGGGAGAAAAGGTTTGAGAGACTAGCTAGGAAGAGAGAGACAGAGACAGAAAAAGGAGAGCGATAAGAGAGACAGAGAAAGAAATAGTCAGGAAAAAAACTAGAGATCGAGACAACAGAGTCAGATAAAAAGAAAGCAATGGAGACAAAAAAACAGAGAGGAATAGATAAAAGGAGGGAGACAGAAAGAGAGCAATAGAAATTGAAAGAGAGGCAGATAGAGAGATAATTTCAGACAAAGGAAGGGAGAGAGTTAGAGAGAGACACAGACAGAGAGACAGACAGACAAGACAGACAGAAAGACGGACAGATGGACAGACAGAGGGATGGAGAGACAGACAGACGGACAGACAGATGGACGGACAGGTGGACAGACAGACAGACATACTGACAAACTGTCAGACGGATGGACAGACTGACAGACAGAAATAAAGAGGGCCACAGAGAAGGAATGAGACAGAGAGAAAAGGGTTGAAAGAGATAGAAAGAAAGAGAGAGAGACAGAAAAGTGATAGATAGAAGAAAAGAGAGACAGAGAAAGAAATAGAGAGAGTCGGTAAGAGAAATAGGGATTGAGACAAGAGAGGCAGATTAAAAGAAAGCAAAGGAGACAAAAAAAGAGATAGGAAGAAATAAAGGGACGGAGACACAAACAGAGGGTAGAGATTCAAAGAGAGAGGCAGAGAGAGAGAGATAATTTCAGAGATACAGGAAGGGAGAGAGTTAGGGAGAGACACAAACAGAGAGACAGACAGATAGACAGACACCCAGACAGAGAGAAAGAGAGAGACAGAAACAAGCAGAGAGAGAGACAGAAACAGACAGAGGGACGGACAAAGGGATGGACGGACAGACAGACCTAAATGAAGATGGCCATAGAGAAGGAAAGAGACTGACAGAAAAGGTTTGGAAGAGATAGAGAAAAAGAGAGAGAGACAAAAAAGGAGAGATATAAGAAAGGAGAGGCAGAGAAAAAAGTTACAGAGAGAGTCAGAAAGAGAAATTGTGATTGAGACAAGAGAGGCAGATGAAGAGAAAGCAAGAGACAGAAAAAGATAGAGAAGAGGTAAAGGGAGGGAGACACATACATAGCCATAGAGATTCAAAGAGAGATGCAGAGAGAGAGAGATATAATTTCAGAGACACAGGAAGGGAGGGAGTTAGGGAGAGACACAAACAGAGAGAGAGAGAGACAGACGGGGGTGGGGGGCAGACATACAGACAGAATTAGATGAAACAGAGTGAGAAAGAGAGAGAAAGGGAGAGACATAAGTAGAGAGAGAGAAAGAGATAAAGAAAAAGAGACCAAAATGTGGATGAAATAGACAATGTAAAAGGCAGAGAGCAGAAAAAAGAGTAAAACGAAAGAAGAGGTATGTAGAATGTGAGATACTGAAAAACAGAGGAGAGAAAGAATGAAAGAGGTTAGAAATAGGAAGGAACAGAGAAACCGAGAGAGTGAGGTAGAGAGAAAGAGGGGGAATGGGAGATACAAAGAGAGAGGTAGATTGAGGAACACAGACAAAGGAAAAGGGAGGCAGAGAGAGTGACACACACAAAGATTGAGAAAGAAAAACAGGGAGTGAAAGAGAGAAAGAGAAAGAATTTAGACACAGAGAGAGGAGAAAAAACAAAAATGTATAGAGAGAAAGAGAGAGTGACAAAGCCAGGGAAAGGCCACAGAGAAGGGTAGAGACACAAGAGTCTAGGGATATTGCTGGGGACCTGGGGTGGAGGTAAAGAAATGAGGAAAGAAGGATGAAAACAGAAACAGTGAGAGGAAGAGGGAAAGAGAGAAAGAAAGACTTAGGAAACAGTGATACAAAGAGAGCATCAGAGAGTTAGAAAAAGAAGTAGGGACAGAATAAGGGAGAGGGAGAGGGAGACAGAGACAGAGAGAGAAACAGAGACAGACAGACAGACTGACGGACGGAAGTACAGAAAGAAAGAGAGACAGAAATAAAGAGGATCACAGAGAAGGAAAGAGTCAGAGAGAAAAGGGTTGAAATAGACAGAAAGAAAGAGAGAAAGACAGAAAAAGGAGAGATATAAGAAAAGAGAGACAAAGAAATAGAGTCAGAAAGAAAAATAGAGATCGAGACAACAAAGGTATATAAAAAGAAAGCAATGGAGACAGAAAAACAGAGGAATAGATAAAAGGATGGAGACAAAGAGAAGGATAGAGATTGAAAGAGAGAAGCAGAGAGAGAGATAATATCAGAGCCACAGGATGGGAGGGAATTAGAGATAGGCAAAGACAGAGACAGACAGACAGACAGACAGACGGACAGACCGACGGATGAACGGACGGACAGACCGACAGGCAGGCAGACTGACAGACGGACAGATGGACAAACAGATGGATGAAGAGACAGACACAAACAGACACGGACAGACAGACGTAAGGACAGACAAAAGGTTGGAGAGACATACTGACAAACGGACAGACAGATGGATGGACAGACTGACACAGAAATAAAGAGGGCCACAGAGAAGGAAAGAGATAGAGGGAAAAAAGGAGAAAGAGATAGAGAGAAATAGAGAGATAGAAAAAAGAGAGATATAAGAACAGAGAAACAGAGAGAGTCAGAAAGAGGAATAGAGATTGAAACAAGAGACTCAGATAAAGAGAAATCAACAGAGACAGAAAAGGAAAGAGGAAGACATAAAGGGAGGGAGATACAAACAGAGTGACAGTGATTGAAAGAGAGAGAGAGAAAGAGAGAGACAGAGACAGAGACAGAGACAGAAACAGAAACAGAAAATTCCAGAGACACAGCAAGGCATAGAGTAAGGGAGAGACTCAAAGACAGAGAGAGAGAGAGAGAGAGAGAGAGAGAGAGAGAGAGAGAGAGAGAGAGAGAGAGTCAGACAGACAGAAATAAAGATGGCCACAGAGAAGGAAAGAGAATGAGAGAAAAGGGTGGAAAGAGAGAGGCAGAAAAAGGAGAGATCAAAGAAAAGAAAGACAAAGAAAAAAGAGACAGAGAGAGTCAGAAAGAGAAATAGGAATTGAGACAAGAGAGGCAGATAAAAAGAAAGCAATGGAGACAGAAAAAGAGAGAGGAAGAGATAAAGGGACAGAGACACAAACAGAGGGATAGAGATTCAAAGAGAGAGAGAGAGACAGACAGACAGATAGACAGAGACAGGAAAAGCAGATATATAAAAAAAGAGAGACAGGGAAAGTGAGTCAGAAAGTAAAATAGAGATTGAGACAACAGAGGCAGATAAAATAAAGCAATGGAGACAGAAAAACAGAGAGGAATAGATAAAAGGAGGGAGACAGAAAGAGAGCCATAGAGATTGAAAGAGAGAGGCAGAAAGAGAGATAATTTCAGAGACACAGGAAATGAGGGAGTTTGAGAGAGGCACAAAGACAGAGAGAGACAGACCGACAGACAGACAGACGGACGGACAGACCGACTGACAGACAGATGGATGGAAAGACAGACGGAAGGACGAACAGACAGTCAGAGAGACATACCGACAGAAGGACAGACAGACAGACAGACAGACAGACATAAATACGGCCACAGAGACAGAAAGAGACAGAGGGGAAAAGGGAGAAGAGATAGAGAGAAAGAGAGAGATAGAAAAAGGAGAGATATAAGAAAACAGAGAAAGAGAAAGAAATAGAGAGTTAGAAAAAGAAATGAAGATTGAAACAAGAGAGGCAGATAAAAAGAAAGCAACAGAGACAGAAAAAGAAAGAGGAAGACATAAAGGGAGGGAGACACAAACAGAGTGACAGAGATTGAGAGAGAGAGAGAGAGACTGACAGAGACAGAGAGAAAGAGAGAGACAGAGACAGAAACAGACAGACAGACAGACAGATGGACAAACTGTTGGATAGACAGAAATAAAGATGGCCACAGAGAAGGAAAGGGACTGAAAGAAAAGGGTGGAAAGAAATAGAGAGAAAGAGAAAGAGACAGGAAAAGGAGAGATAGAAGAAAAGAGAGAAAGAAAAAAAGAGACAGTCAGAAAGAGAAATAGGTATTGAGACAAGAGAGGCAGATAAACAGAAAGCAATGGAGACAGAAAAAGAGAGAGAAGAGATAAAAGGAGGGAGACACATACATAGTAATAGAGATTCAAAGAGAGAGTCAGAGAGAGAGATAATGTCAGAGACACAGGAAGGGAGGGAGTTAGGGAGAGACACAAACAGAGAGACAGACAGACACACAGACACAGAGAGAGAGGGTGGGAGGGAGAAGCAGACAGACAGACAGAAATAGATGAAACAGAGTGAGAAAGAGATAGAAAAGGATAGAGATAGGTAGAGAGAGAGAAAGATATAAAGAAAAAGAGACAGAGACATGAATGAAACAGAAAATGAAAAAGTCAGAGAGCAGAAAATAGAGTAAAAAGAACGAAGAGGTATGTACAATGTGAGATACTGAAAAACAGAGGAGAGAAAGAATGAAAGAGGTTAGAAATAGGAAGGAACAGAGAGACAGAGAGAGTGAGGTAGAGAGAAAGGGAGGGAAAGAGGGGGAATGAGATACAAAGAGAGAGGTAGCCGGAATAACACAGACAAAGAAAAGGGAGGCAGAGAGTGACACACAAAGATTGAGAAAGAAAAACAGGGAGTGAATGAGCAAAAGAGAAAGAGTTTAGACACATAGAGAGGAGAAAAAAACAAAAATGAGTAGAGAGAAAGAGAGAGTGACAAAGTCAGGGAAAGGCCACAGAGAAGGGTAGAGACACAAGAGACTAGGGATATTGCTGGGGACCTGGGGTGGAGGTAAAGAAATTAGGAAAGAGGGATGAAAACAGAAACAGTGAGAGAGAGAGGGAAAGAGAGAAAGAAAGACTTAGAAAACAGTGATACAAAGAGAGCATCAGAGAGTGAGAGAAAGGAGTAGGGAGAGAATAAGGGAGAGGGAGAAAGAGACATAGAGAGAGAAACAGAGACAGACAGACAGACAAACGGACGGACTGGCGGACTGAAAAACGGACAGACAGAAATAAAGAGGGTCACAGAGAAGGAAGGAGACGGAGGGAGAAGGGTTGAAAGAGATAGGGAGAAAGAGAGACAGAAAAAGTAGAGATATAAGAAAAGAGAGGGAGAAAGAAATCGAGTTAGAAAGAGAAATAGAGATTGAAACAAGAGAGGCAGATAAAAAGAAAGTAACAGAGACAGAAAAAGAAAGAGGAAGAGATAAAGGGAGGGATACTCAAACAGAGCAACAGAGATTGAAAGAGAGAGACAGTCAGACAGACAGACAGACAGACAGATGGACAAACAAACGGACAGACAGATGGATAGACAGACAAAAATAAAGATGGCCAGAGAGATGGAAAGAGACTGAGAGAAAAGGGTTGAAAGAGATATAGAGGAAGAGAGGGAGACAGGAAAAGGAGAGATATAAGAAAAGAGAGACAGAGAAAAAAGTTACAGAGAGAGTCAGAAAGAGAAATAAGAATTGAGAGAAGAGAAGCAGATAAAAAGAAAGCAACAGAGACAGAAAAAGAAAGAGGAAGAGATAAAGGGAGGAAGACACAAACAAAGGGATAGAGATTCGAAGAGAGAGGCAGAGAGAGAGATAATTTCAGAGACACAGGAAGGGAGGGAGTTAGGGAGAGACACAAACAACAGAGGGGGGGGAAGGAGAGGCAGACAGACAGACAGAAATAGATGAAACAGGGTGAGAAAGAGATAGAAAGGGAGAGAGATAAGTAGAGAGAGAGAACCGAGTCGTGGATGAAACAGAAAATGAAAAAGGCAGAGAGCAGAAAAAAAGAGTAAAAAGAAAAAAGAGGTATGTAGAATGTGAGATACTTTAAATCAGAGGAGAGAAAGAAAGAAAGAGGTTAGAAGTATGAAGGAACAGAGAGACAGAGACAGGGAGAATGAGGTAGTTAAAAAGGGAAGGAAAGAGGGGGAATGAGAGATACAAACAGAAACGTAGCCTGAGGGACACAGACAAAGGAAAGGGAGGCACAGAGAGTGACATACACAAAGATTGAGTAAGAAAAACAGGGAATGAAGGCGAGAAAGAGGTTAGACACAGAGAGGAGAAAAAACAAAATTGCATAGAGAGAAAGAAAGTGACAAAGTCAGGGAAAGGCCACAGAGAATGGTAGAGATACAAGGGACTAGGTATATCGCTGGGGACCTGGGGTGGGGCAAGGAAATTAGAAAGGAGGGATGAAAACAAAAAGAGTGAGAGAAGGAGGGAAAGAAAGAGAAACACTTAAAGAATAGTGATACAAAGAGAGAAACAGAGAGTCAGAGAAAGGTGTAGAGAGGGAATAAGGGAGACAGAGAGAAAGAAAGAGACAGACAGACAGACAGACAGACAGACAGACAGACAGATGCACAAAATGATGGACGGACTGACAAGCAGATAGAGAGAAATAAAGTGGGCCACTGAGAAGGAAAGCGACAGAGAGAAAAGGGTTGAAAGAGATAAAGAGAAAGAGAGAGAGAGACAGAAAAAGGAGAGATAGAAGAAAAGAGAGACAGAGGAAAAAAGAGAGTAAGAAAGATAAATAGGGATTGACACAAGAGAGGCAGATAAAAAGAAAGCAAAGGAGAAAGAAAAAGAGAGAAGAAGAGATAAAGGGACGGAGACACAAACAGAAGGATGGAGATTCAAAGAGAGAGGCAGAGAGATAAGATAATTTCAGAGATACAGGAAGGGAAGGAGTTAGGGGGAGAGAGAGAGAGAGAGAGAGAGAGAGAGAGAGAGAGAGAGAGAGAGAGAGAGAGAGAGAGAGGCAGAGAGAGAGAGAGAGAGAGACAGAGGCAGAGAGAGACAGAGAGACAGAGAGAGAGAGACAAAGACAGAGAGAGACAGAGAGAGACAGAGACAGAGATACAGAGACAGGGACAGAGACAGAGACAGACAGAGACAGAAACAGAGAGATGGACAAAAGGTCGGACGGACAAATAGACAGAAATTAAGATGTACACAGAGAAGGAAAGAGACTGAGAGAAAAGGGTGGAAAGAAATAGAGAGAAAGAGAGAGGGAGACAGAAAAAGGAGAGATAGAAGAAAAGAGAGACAGAGAAAAAAAGACAGAGTCAGAAAGAGAAATAGGGATTGAGACAAGAGAGACAGATAAAAGGAAAGCAATGGAGACAGAAAAAGAGAGAGAAGAGATAAAGAGAGGGAGACACATACATAGCGATAGAGATTCAAAGAGAGTCAGACAGAGAGAGATATAATTTCAGAGACACAGGAAGGGAGTAAGTTAGGAAGAGACACAAAGAGAGAGAGACAGAGAGGCAGAGAGAGAAAGAGAGAGGCAGACAGACAGAAATAAATGAAACAGAGTGAGAAAGAGATAGAAAGGGAGAGAGATAAGTAGAGAGAGATAAAGAGATAAAGAAAAAGAGACGGAGACGTGGATGAAACAGAAAATGAAAAAGGCAGAGAGCAGAAACAAGACTAAAAAGAAAGAAGAGGTATGTAGAATGTGAGATACTGAAAAACAGAAGTGAGAAAGAGTGAAAGAGGTTAGAAGTAGGAAGGAACAGAGACAGAGAGAGTGATGTAGAGAAAAAAGGAGGGAAAGAGGGGGGAATGAGAGATACAAAGGGAGAGGTAGCCTGAGTGACACAGACAAAGGAAAAGGGAGGAAGAGAGAGTGACATACACAAAGATTGAGAAAGAAAAACAGGGAATGAAAGAGAGAAAGAGAAAGAATTTAGACACAGAGAGAGGTGAAAAAACAAAAATGCATAGAGAGAGTGACAAAGTCAGGGAAAGGCCACAGAGAAGGGTAGAGACACAAGGGACTAGGGATATTGCTGGGGACCTGGGGTGGGTCAAGGAAATTAGAGAAGAGGGATAAAAACAAAAAGAGTGAGAGGAGGGAAAGAAAGAAAAACACTTAGAGTATAGTGATACAAAGAGAGAAACAGAGAGTCAGAGAAAGGTGTAGAGAGGGAATAAGGGAGACAGAGAGAAAAAGAGAGAGAGAGCCAGACAGACAGACACACCACACAGACAGACAGATACACAAAATGAAGGATGGACTGACAAGCATATAGAGAGAAATAAAAAGGGCCACTGAGAAGGAAAGCGACAGAGAGGAAAGGGTTGAAACAGATAGAGAGAAAGAGAGACAGACAAAAAAGGAGAGATATAAGAAAAGAGAGAAAGAGAAAGAAATAGAGAGAGTTAGAAAAAGACATGATGATTGAAACAAGAGAGGCAGATAAAAAGAAAGCAACAGAGACAGAAAAAGAAAGAGGAAGAGATAAAGGGAGGGAGACACAGAGTGAAAGAGATTGAAAGAGAGAGGCAGAGAGAGAAAGAGAGACAGACAGACTGACGGGCAGATGGACAAACCGACGGACGGACAGATGGACAGTCATACAGAAATAAAGATGGCCACAGAGAAGGAAAAAGACTGAGAGAAAAGGGTGGAAAGAAATAGAGAGAAAAAGAGAGAGACAGAAAAATGAGAGATACAAGAAAAGAGAGAGACAAAAAAGAGACAGAGAGAGTCAGAAAGAGAAATAGGGATTGAGACAAGAGAAGCAGATAAAAAGAAAGCAACAGAGGCAGAAAAAGAAAGAGGAAAAGATAAAGGGAGGAAGACACAAACAAAGGGATAGAGATTCAAAGAGAGAGGCAGAGAGAGAGAGAGAGAGATTTTCAAAAACACAACAAGGGAGGGTGTTAGGGAGAGTCACAAAGACAGACAGAGACAGAGACAGACCGACAGACAGGCAGACAGACCGAAATGAAGATGGCCACAGAGAAGGAAAGAGACTTAGAGAAAAGGGTTGAAAGAGATAGAGAGAAAGAGAGACAGAAAAGGAGAGATATAAGATAAGAGAGACAGAGAAAAAAGATACAGAGAGAGTCAGAAAGAGAAATAGGGATTGAGAGAAGAGAGGCAGATAATAAGAAAGCAATGGAGACAGAAAAAGAGAGAGAAGAGATAAAGGGAAGGGACACAAGCAGAGAGATAGAAATTCAAAGAGAAAGGGCGAGAGAGATAATTTCAGAGACACAGCAAGGGAGAGAGTTAGGGAGAGACATAAAGAGGGGGGGGTGGCAAACAGAAATAGATGAAACAGAGTGAAGAAAAGATAGAACGGGTTAAAGATAAGTAGAGGGAGAGAAAGAGATAAAGAAAAAGAGACCATGACATGGATGAAACAGAAAATGAAAAAGGCAGAGAGCAGAAAAAAGAGTAAAAAGAAAGGAGAGGGGGGCAGCAAGGTAGCTCAGTGGATTGAGAGCCAGGACTAGAGATGTGAGGTCCTAGGTTCAAATCTGGTCTCTGACACTTCCCAGCTGTGTGACCCTGGGCAAGTCACTTGACCCCCATTTCCTAGCCCTTACCACCCTTCTGCCTTGGAGCCAATACACAGTATTGACTCCAAGACGGATGGTAAGGGTTTAAAAAAAAAAAGAAAGGAGAGGTATGTAGAATGTGAGATACTGAAAAACAGAGGAGAGAATGAATGAAAGAGGGTAGAAAGAGAAAGGAACAGAGAGACAGAGACAAAGAGAGTGAGGTAGAGAAAGAGGAGGAATGAGAGATACAAAGAGATAGGTAGCCTGAGGGACACAGACAAGGGATAAGGGAGGCAGAGAGAGTGACACACACAAAGATTGAGAAAGAAAAACAGTGAGTGAAAGAGAGAAAGAGAAAGAGAGACACAGAGAGAGGAGAAAAAACAAAAATGCATACAGTGAAAGAGAGAATGACAAAGCCAGGGAAAGGCCACAGAGAAGGGTAGAGACACAAGAGACTTGGGATATCTGGGGGCCTGAGGTGGAGGTAAAGAAATGAGGAAAGAGGGATGAAAACAGAAACAGTGAGAGGAAGAGGGAAAGAAAGAAAGAGAAACACTTAGTGAATAGTGATACAAAGAGAGAATCAGAGAGTGAGCGAAAGGAGTAGAGAGGGAATAAGGGAGACAGAGAGAGAGACAGACACACAGACAGATGGACAGACAGACAGAGAATCGGACAGATGGACAGATTGACAAGCAGACAGCAGTAAAGTGGGCCACAGAGAAGGAAAGAGACAAGGAGAAAAGGTTGAAAGAGATAGAGAGAAAGAATGAGACAGAAATAGGAGAGATATAAGAAAAGAGAGACAGAGAAGAAATAGACAGAGAGAGTTTGAAAGAGAAATAGAGATTGAAACAAGGGAGGCAGCTAAAAAGAAAGCAACAGAGACAGAAAAATAAAGAGGAAGAGATAAAAGGAAGGAGACACAAACAGAGTGATAGAAATTGAGAGAGAGAGGGAGAAAGAGATAGAGAGACAGAGAGACAGAGAGACAGAGAGACAGAGAGACAGACAGAGAGAGAGACAGAGACAGAGAGAGAGAGAGAATTCCAGAGACACAGCAAGGGAGGGAATTAGGGAGAGACTCAAGACAGACAGACAGACAGATGGATGGACGGATAGACGGACAGACAGACAGAAATAAAGAAGGCCACAGAGAAGGAAAGAGACTGAGAGAAATGGGTTGAGATAGAGAGAAAGAGACAGAAAAGGGAGAGATATAAGAAAAGAGGGACAGGGAAAAAAACAGACAGAGAGAGTCAGAAAGAGAAATAAGGATTGAGACAAGAGAAGCAGATAAAAAGAAAGCAACAGATACAGAAAAAGAGAGAGGGAAAGATAAAGGGAGGGAGACAGAAACAGAGCGATAGAGATTCAAAGAGAGAGTGAGAGAGATAATTTCAGAGACACAGCAAGGGAGAGAGTTATGGAGAGACATAAAGACAGACACAGAGAGAGAGACAGAGAGAGAGACAGAGACAGAGAGAGACAGACAGGCGTACAGACAGACAGATGGACACACGGGTGGATGGACAGACAGACAGAAATAAAAATGCCACAGAGAAGGAAAGAGACAGAGAGAAAAGGGGAGAAAGAGATAGAGAGAAAGAGAGAGAGAGTCAGAAAGAGAAATAGATTGATAGGGAGAGACACAAAGACAGACTGAGAGAAAGAGAGAGAGAGTGAGAGAGAGAGAGACAGGCAGACAGACAGACAGAAATATGATGAAGCACAGAGTGAGAAAGAGATAGAAAGGGATAGGGATAGGTAGTGAGAGAGAAAGAGACAAATAGAAATGCAGAGAGGAGAAAAAAAGTCAAAATAGAGAAGAGGTATATAGAAGGTTTGATACTGAAAAACAGAGGAGGGAATGAATGAAAGAGGTTAGAAATAAGAAGGAACAGAGAGACAGAGAGTGAGATAGAGAAAAAGGAAGAGAAACAGGGAGAATGAGAGATACAAAGAGAGAGGTAGGCTGAGGGACACAGGCAAAGGAAAAGGGAGACAGAGAGAGTAACACACAAAGATTGAGAGAGAAAAATGGTGAGTGAAAGAGAGAAACAGTGAGAGGAGAAAAAACAAAAATGCATAGAGAGAAAGAGAGGATGACAACGTCAGGTAAAGGCCACAGAGATTGGTAGAGACAATGGACTAGGGATATCGCTGGGGACCTAGGGTGGGGCAAAGAAATGAGGAAAGAGGGATGAAAACAGAAACAGTGAGAGGAAGAGGGAAAGAGAGAAAGAGAAACACTTAGAGAACAGTGATACAAAGAGAGCATCAGAGAGTGAGAGAAAGGAGTAGGGAGGTAATGAGGGAGGGAAAGAGAGAGACAGAGACAGACAGACAGACAGAAAGACAGACAGACGGACAGATTGATGGATGGATAGACAGAAAGACAGACAGACGGACAGATTGATGGATGGACAGACAGAAATATAGACGGTCACAGAGAAGGGTAGAGACAGAGAGAAAAGGAGAGAAAGAGAGAGAGAGAAAAAGGAGAGATATAAGAAAAGAGAGATAGAGAAAGAACGAGACAAAGAGTCATGAAGAGAAAGAGATTGAGACAAGAGAGGCAGATAAAAAGAAAGCAAGGGAGACAGAAAAACAGAGAGGAATAGATAAAAGGAGGGAGACACAAAGAGAACGATAGAGATTGAAAGAGAGAGGCAGAGAGAAAGAGATAATTTCAGAGACACAGGAAGGGAGGGAGTTAGGGAGATACACAAAGACAGACAGACAGAGACAGACAGACAGATGGACGGACGAAGAGACAGACATACAGAAATACAGAGGGCCACAGAGAAGGAAAGAGACAGGGGGGAAAAGGGAGAAAGAGATAGAGAGAATGAGAGAGACAGAAAAGGACAGATAAAAGAAGTTAGAGACAGAGAAAGAAAGAGAGTCAGAAGGAGAAATAGAGATTGAGACAAGCGAGGCAGATAAAAATAAAGCAAGGGAGACAGAAAAAGAGAGAGGAAAAGGTAAAGGGAGAGAGACACAAAGAGAGTGATAGAGATAGAGAGATATAATTTCAGAGACATAGCAAGGGAGAGAGTTAGGGAGAGAGACAGACAGACAGACAGACAGAGATAGACAGAAATAAAGAGGGCCACAGAGAAGGAAAGAGAGAGAGAGAACGAGAAAAGAGAGACAGTCTGAGAAAAAAAGAGACCAAAAGAACAAAAGAGAAAAAGAGAGTGAGATAAGAGGGACCAATAAAGAGGAAAAGAAAAATTGTAAAGGGAAAAATAAAAGATGGAAGTAGAAAAAGAGAAAGACATGGATAGATATAGGACAGAGAGAAACCGAGACAGAGATAGAGAGAAAGAGACAGACAGAGAGCAATGAGATAAAGAGAGAGACAGAAAAATCGAGAAGGGAAGCTACATAGAGACAGAAGGAGAAAGACAAAGAATAGAGATAGAGAAAGAGAGAGACACAGAGATAGAGTCAGAGACATAGACAGAGAGATGAGAGATCAATAGACAGAAACATGGAGTGACAGAGAGAGGGGGAGAGAGAGAGAGAGAGAGAGAGAGAGAGAGAGAGAGAGGAGAGAGAGAGAGAGAGAGAGAGAGAGAGAGAGAGAGAGAGAGAGAGAGAGAAATATATAGAGGGGGCCATAGAGAAGGAAAGACATACAGAGAGAGATACAGAGGAAAGGCGAGAAAGAGATAGAGAGAAAGAGGGTGAGACAGAAAAAGAAGAGATATAACAAAAGAGAAAGATTAAGAAGACAGATAGACAGAAAGAGAAATAGAGATTGAGACAAGAGAAGCAGATAAAAAGAAAGCAACAAAGACAGAAAAAGAGAGAGGAAGAGATAAAGGGAGGAAGACACAAAGAGAGGGATTTTGAGATTGAAGGAGAGAAGCAGAGAAAGAGATATAATGACAGAGACACAGTGAGGGTGGGAGTTAGGGAGAGACACAAAGACACAGTGAGAGAGAGACAGAGAGAGATGGAGATAGAGAGAGTGAAATAGATGAAACAGAGTGAGATGGAGAAAGAAAGGGATAGAGAGATAGGGAGAGAGTAAGAGACAAACAAAAAGAGAGACAGAAACATGGGTGAAACATAGAATGAGAAAGGCAGAGAGCAGAAAAAAGAGTCAAAAAAGAGAAGAGGAATGTAGAACGTGAGATACTGAGAAACAGAGGAGAGATCGAATGAAAGAGGTTAGAAGTAGGAAGGAACAGAGAGACAGAGACAGAGAGAGTGAGGTAGAGAAAAAGGGAGAGAAAGAGGGGGAATGAGAGATACAAAGAGAGAGGTAGCCTGAGGGACACAGACAAAGGAAAAGGGAGGCAGAGAGAGTGACACACACAAAGACTGAGAAAGAAAAACAGGGAGTGAGAGAAAGAGAAAGAGGTTAGACACAGAGAGAGGAGAAAAAACAAAAAGGGATAGATAGAAAGAGAGTGTGACAAAGTCAGGGAAAGGCCACAGAGATGGGTAGACACAAGGGATTAGGGATATCACTGGGGACCAGGGGTGGGGGCAAAGAAATGAGGAAAGAGGGATAAAAACGGAAACAGTGAGAGGAAGAGGGAAAGAGAGAAATAGAAACACTTAGAGAACAGTGATACAAAGAGAGCATCAGAGAGAGAGAAAGGAGTATGAAGGGAATAAGGGAGAGGGAGAAGGGGAGAGAGAGAGTGAGAGACAGACAGACAGATGGATGGATGGATGGATGGACAGACAGACAGACTGACAGACAGAAATAAAGAGGGCCACAGAGAAGGAAAGAGTCAGAGAGAAAGGGGAGAAAGAGACACAGAGAAACAGAGACAGAATAAGGAGAGCTATAAGAAAAGAGCGACAGAGAAAGAAAGAGACAGAGAGAGTCTGAAAGAGAAATAGAGATTGAGACAAGAGAGGCAGATAAAAAGAAAGCAACGGAGACAGAAAAAGAGAGGAAGAGATAAAGGGATGGAGACACAAAGAGAGTGATAGAGATTGAAAGAGAGAGGCAGAGAGAGGTAATTTCAGAGACACAGCAAGGGAGGGAGTTAGGGAGAGACACAAAGAAAGAGAGGCAGGGAGACAGAGACAGAAAGACAGACAGAAATAGATGAAACATAGAGTGAGAAAGGGAGAAAAAGGAATAGAGATAGATAGCAAGAGAGAGTACACAAAGAAAAAGAGAGACAGAGACGTGGATGAAACAGACAATGAGAAAGGCAGAGAGCAGGGAAAAAAGGTCAAAAAGAGAGAAGAGGAATGTAGAAGGTGAGATACCGAGAAACAGAGGAGAGAATGAATGAAAGAGGTTTGAAATAGGAAGGAACAGTGAGACAGAGAAACAGAGACAGAGAGATGAGATAGGAAAAAGTGAGAGAAAGTAGGAGAATCAGCGATACAGAGAGAGAAGTAGACAGAGGGACACAGACAAAGAAAAAGATGCAGAGAGAGTGACACACACAAAGATTGAAGAGAAAAAGAGACAGTTGTAGAGAGAAAGAGGGTATACACAGATAGAGGAGAAATAAAACAAAAAGGGATAGATAGAAAGAGAGAGTGACAAAGTCAGGGAAAGGCCACAGAGATGGGTAGAGACACAAGAGTCTAGGGATATCGCTTGGGACCTGGGTTGAGGGCAAAGAAATGAGGAAAGAAGGATAAAAGCAGAAAGAGTAAGAGAAAGATGGACAGAGAGAAACAGAAAAACTTAGAGAGCAGTGACATATAGAGAACATAAGAGATAGAGAAAAAGTGGGAGGGAGGGAACGAGAGAGAGAGAGAGAGAGAGAGAGAGAGAGAGAGAGAGAGAGAGAGAGAGAGAGAGAGAGAGAGAGAGAGAGAGTGAGAGAGAGAGAGAGAGATACTAATAGAGACAGAGACTCAAAGAGAGGAGAGAAGAGACAGAGAAATAGAGACAAAGACAAGTATCAAAGAAATAATGAGAAAGGCAAAAAACAGAGAGAGTTAGAAAGGGACAGGAGGTAGGGAGAGACAAAGTGTAAAATCAGAGAAAGAGAAAAAGAGAAGAGAAAGAAAAATAGAAAATGAAGCAGAGAAAATGGTAGGGGAGAGAGAGTCTGTAACAGAGATATTGAAAAGGAGGATGACAGTGAGAGATGGAGAGAAAGAGAGAGATACAGAGAGAATCAAAGAAGGAAAGACATAGAGAGCCTGAAGGCGAAAGACCAAGAAAAGAGGAAGATCAAGATAGAGAAAAACAGTGACAGAGAGAGAGTTGAGAGAGATGAATAGAAAGAGAGACAGAGAGAAATGAGAGAGGGCCTCAGAGAAGGAATGAGACAAAGAGTGAGACACAGAGTAAGGGGGAGGAAAAGTAAAAAAGTGAGAGGGAAAGAGGTAGAAACTGAGAAAGAGTGAGACACAGAGAAAAGAGACAGAGGGAGCAAAAGAGAAAATGAGAGTGAGACAAGAGGGACAAATAAAGAGAAAAAGAAAAAGATGGAAAGAGAAAAAGAAAAAGATGGAAATAGAAAAGTGAAAGAGAGATAGATACAGAAGAGAGACTGAGACAGAGATAGAAAGAGAATGACAGATGAGAGAAAGAGAGACAGAGAAAAATAGAGAAGGGAAGCTACAGAGAGACAGAAGGGGAAAGACTAAGAAAAGAGATAGAGAATGATACAGCAAGAAAGAGAGAGACACAGAGATAGAGTTAGAGAAATAGACAGAGATGAGAGATCAATACACAGAAACATGGAGAGAGAGACAGACAGACAGACAGTCAAACAGACAGAAATAAATAGAGGGCCACAGAGGAGGAAAGAGACACAGAGAAAAGGGGAGACAGAAATATGGATGAAACAGAGTGAGAAAGGCAGAGAGCAGGAAAAGAGTCTCAGAGAGACTCAGAGAGAGCCCGGAGAGAAAGGAGAGAAGAGATAGAGAAATAGAGACAAAGACAGGTGTCAATTAAATAATGAGAAAGGCAAAGAAACAGAGAGAGTTTGAAAGAGACAGGAGGTAGGGAGAGAGAGGAAGAGGAAAGAATGAGAAAAATAGAAGAGCAAGCAAGATAGAAATTCAAGCAGAGAAAGAGGTAGGGTAGAGAGAGCCTGTAACAGAGATAGGGAAAAGGAGAACAACAGTGAGAGATGGAGAGAAAGAGATACAGAGAAAAACAAAGAAGGAAAGAAACAGAGAGAAAAAGGAGAAAGACCAAGAAAAGAGAAAGAGAAAGGTCTAGAAAAACAGAGACAGAGAGACAGAGAGAGAGAGGTGAGAGTGATGAATAAAGAGAAATAGAGAGAAAGACGGAGAGACAGATAGAATTAAGGAGAGAGAGCCACAGAGAAGGAAAGAGACAAAGAGAGAGACACAGAAACACGGGGAGAAAGAGATAAAAAAGTGAGAAGGAAAGAGGGAGAGACAGAGAAAGAGAGAGACAGAAAAAAGAGAGACAGTCTGAGAAAAAAGAGAGAGAGACAAAAAGGGAAAAGGAGAGTAAGACCAGAGGGACAAATAAAGAGAAAAGGAAAAAGATGGAAAGAGAAAAACAGAAAGACAGAGATGAACACCGGAGAGAGAGAGACTGAGACAGAGATAGAGAGAAGGAGGATGACAGAGAGAGATGAGAGAAAGAGAGAGAGACTGAGAAAAACAGAGAAGGGAAGCTACAGAGACAAGACGGAAGGGGAAATACAAAGAAAAGAGATAGAGAAAGATACAGAGAGAAAGAGAGACACAGAGATAGAGTCAGAGAGATTGACAGAGATAGATGAGAGATCAATAGAGAATCATGGAGAGAGAGAAATAAAGAGAGAGGGCCACAGAGAAGGAAAGAGATAAAGAGAGAGACCCAGAGTAAGAGGGAGGAAAAGATAAAAATGTGAGAGGGAAAGAGGTAGACACAGAGAAAAGAGAGACAGTCTGAGAAAAAAGAGACAGAGAGAGCAAAAGAGAAAATGAGAGTGAGTCAAGAGGGACAAATAAAGAAAAAAAGAAAAAGATGGAAACAGAAAAAGAGAAAGAGATAGACACAGGAGAGATTGAGACTGAAAAAGAGATAGAGAGAAAAACAATGACAGATGAGAGAAAGAGAGAGAGACAGAGAAAAACAGAGAAGGGAAGCTACAGAGAGGCAGAAGGGGAAAGACAAAGTAAAAGAGATAGAGAAAGATACAGAGAGAAAGAATGAAACACAGAGATAGAGTCAGAGAGATCGACAGAGATAGATGAGAGATCAATAGACAGAAACATGGAGAGAGAGAGAAATAGAGAGGGCCACAGAGAAGGAAAGAGACACAGAGTGAAATAGAGAGGAAAGGGAAGAAAGACAGAAAGACAGAAAAAAGAGACATAACAAAAGAGCAATAGAGAAAGAAAGGACAGACAGAAAGAAATAGAGATTGAGACAAGAGAGACAGATAAAGGGAAAGCAACAGAGACAGAAAAAGAGAGAGGCAGGAATAAAGGGAGAGAGACACAAAGAGAGCTATAGAGTTTGAAAGAGAGAGGCAGAGAAAGAGAGATATAATGACAGAGACACAGCGAGGGAGGGAGTTAGGGAGAGAAACAAGGACAGAGAGAGAGAGAGAGAGAGAGAGAGAGAGAGAGAGAGAGAGAGAGAGAGAGAGAGAGAGAGAGAGAGAGATGAAAGTGTGGGAGAAAGGCAGACAACAGAAAAAAGAGCAAGCTCATATATTCTCTGACCTGAAAAACAAAGAAACCAAAACACCTCTCATTTGATACTTCTACCTCTGCTGTCTGTCGTCTGTACCTCTTCTGACCTTTGTAGTAGATTCCTTGAAAAGGTGATGTATGATAAGTGTCTCCAATTTTTCTGTTAAACTCTTTCTTAATCCTTTACAATTTGGCTTTCAAACTTATCACTCTGCCAAAACTGTTCCCTCCAAGTTTACTGATATTTTAGTTGCTAATGACAATGTGCTTTTCTTCATATTTCTTCTCTTTGAGCTCTCTGCAGACTTTGAAAATGGGAGATTACTCTCTCCCCCTTGATATTCTTTTTTTCTAGGTTTCTATTGCCCTCTCCTAGTTTTTTCTTTTTCCTATTTGGCTCCTCCTTCTCTGCCTCCTTCACTATATTCTCCTCCACATTATTACCTTTAAGTGTAGGTGTCCATTAGCATTCTAATCTGAGCCCTCTTCTCTTCTCCCTCAATAATATTTCACTCCGTGATCTCCACAACTCTCCTTGCCTCCAGCCCTTAAAAACTCAGTGTCTCAAACTGCATGTTCAAGAGACATATTAAACTTCACACATCCAAAACAGATTGTTATATTTCTCCATAATTCCCTCTATACAACCTTCCTTTTACTGTATAAAGGATCGTATTCCTTCCAGTCCCTCGGGCTCACAACTTGGGAATCGGGCTGAATTCCTCACTCTTTCTACCTTCCCATATCCAAGTTGTTGCCAATAACTTTTTGCAACATCTCTTTAGAATGCTCTCTTCTCTGCTCTGACACTGTCACTCTTCTAGTGCAAGTCCTTATCACTTCATGCCTGGTTTATTTTAATAGCCTGCTTATGTGTCTCCCTGTCTTAAGTTTCTGTCTGTTCCAATTCATTCTCCATTCATCTACTCAAATGATTATTCTAAAGCACAGGTCTTATCTTATTGCCCCTCTCACCACTGTAACACTAGCTAAACTTCAGCGCTCCCTATTGCTTCTAGGGCCAACAGGCTCTAGTGATAACAGGCTCTTGTCTGTTCCATTAAATGAGATTTCATCTCTAAGCTATGCATAATTTCTCTGGCATTCTCCCTAAGCAATTATCAGTGACCAGATGATAGCCTTGCTTATGGCTCAGAATATTGTCCACATGATTGTTGGGAAAATCTGGAAGCTTCTTCCACAGTTCAGAATATTGTTGTGTACTATCCTCATCCACCTCTAAATATCTGTCCTCAAGCACAGGAATGTAGAGAGTGAGATACTGAGAAGCAAAGGAGAGAATGAATGAAAGACGTTAGAAATAGGAAGGGACAGAGAGACAGACAGACAGAGAGTCAGGGACACAGACAGAGAGAGTGAGATAGAGAGAAAGGGAGAAAAACAGAGAGAATCAGAGATACAAAGAGAGAGGAAGACAGAGGGAAACACAAAGAAAAAGAGAGGCAGAGAGTGACACACACAAAGATTGAGAGAGAAAAAAAGACAGTGAAAGAGAGAAAGAGGGGAGGCTCATAGAGAAAGGAGAAAAAACAAAAAGGGATAGAGAGAGACAGAGATAGGCCAGAGAAATGGGTAGAGACACAAGGGACTAGGGATATGGGCTTGGGACCTGGGGTGATGATCAAGAAATGAGGAAAGAGGGAAAGAGAGAAATAGAAACACTTAGAGAGGAGAGTCAGAAAGAGAGAATCTGAAAGAGGGGGTGAAGAAATAAGGGGGAGAGAGAGAGAGAGAGAGAGAGTGACAGAGACCCAAAGAATGAGAGGAGAGGAGACAGAGAAAAAGAGAAGATCTATGTCCTTTCCCGGGTAGGGCCCCAGCTCTCTCAGGACCATAACTGCTACCCTTCTTAGGACTACAACCCCTCCGGAGGTAGGCACCTTGTTCCCTCAAGACTCCATTGGTTGTTCTCTGGCCTGAAAATGTCACCCAGAGCCATGTAAATGGACAAAGAAAGGAGTTGCCAAATGCCCCCCAGCCCTTCTTGCACTTAGTGATTTGTGGCCGGAAGCCCACCCCTGCTCTTGGCCCCCGACTTCAGAACATGGGCTACTAATATCAGATTGGGTGGAAAAGTCTTTGGAGACCAACAAGGTATCACAACAACGAGTGATTTCAATCAGCCGAAATGTAGTTCCTGGATCCTCAGCCTTATACACAATGGTGCAGTGGTTAGAGCACTGGGCTGGGAGTCAACTCAGACACTTACTGTCAGGGTGTCCCGGGCAAGCCAATGAACCCTGTTCCCTCATCTATAGAATGGAGTGAAGAAGGAAATGGCGAAGCCCTCCAATGTCTCTGCAAAGAAAACCTCACACAGGGTCTCAAGGAGTCACCTGCGCTGAGATGACTGAACAACAGTGTAGAGAAACATATATATATATGTGTGTGTGTGTGTGTGTGTGTGTGTGTGTGTCACATAGACATACATACTATAGATCACACATTACATATATACTTTATATAGACATACACTATAGATTCTAGCTAGAATCTCTACATGACACACTCTATATACTGTGTAGACTATCCATTTTGTATATATCAACATATTACACACTACATATGGTATATATACTCCACATGTGTATATCTAGACACGTATGATTCCGTGTGTGTTCCTGGAACCACATAGGAGTGTTGATAAGGAGATGTGTGCATATAGCAGGGATTTGAGATTCAGGCCATGCCCAAGTAGCTTTCAGAGAAAATGGAGAAGCAGCTTCAAGAGAAAGAAAACAGGCAGGATTCTGGGTTTCCATGGAAACAGATCAGTTAGCATGGCAACTTGGTGAAAATAAGTACAAGAAAATGGATGTTCTTGTCTTTGAAAGAAGTTCATGAAATATTTATCAAAAGGTGTGCCCAGGGGAAGTAGCAAAAATGCAGCCTGGAAGAATACAAAAGCAGACAGGAAATGAGGTGACTGCTAGAGGCATTGTAGTAAGGAGTTTTGCTCTTCAAATCTGGCTCCTCTCCCTTGAACTCCAGAATTCCTGCCACTGGACCACGGTGTCCATCTCCCTCAACCTTCGGCCCTCCATTCTGAACGAAGCTACCCCTCTCTTCTTTCAGGCATTGCTCCCCTTCTCAAACATGTAGACTAATCTGTTACCTCAATGACTTCTCCAACTGGCTATTCTTTTCAGCCCTAAATAGGTCTACAGGATCACCTTCATTGAGCCCAAACTAAAAGAGGCCTCTCAGGTCTTCTGGTCCAACCCCCAAATAATCCATGGAAGGCCATTGGATTGGCCATTGACAATGGCTCTGTCTGATAGCACACCAGCAAGGATTCTAAATGGAGGGGGGGAAGGCTGTTGGAGGAGAGACTTCCCCAAATTGAATGGAAGTAAAATATCTTGCTTTCTTCTTGCAGTGTGTCCTTCCAGGAAAGGGACATAATCAATTCCTTTTCAGGCAATGTCTCAAGGCCCTCATCACAATGTGTGAATCCAACCCACTATTCTATGACCTTTTCTTTATCGTTTCCAGAATTTCTCCTACATACTGTGACTTGATAGGTTGCTTGAGGAAAGTCTTCATGAAATTAATTGGAAGTTAAGTGTATTGTATTATTACTCTTGCAGCAAATCTTGGACATAATCAACTGACTAGAAGCACATCTCAGAGACTAGAAAGATGTAAGGGAGCAGCAGACAGTTATATTTTTATCCAATACCTCTCTCTGATGACAGTGGAGTAATGAAGCTTCTGCTGATCCTATCCTGCTGCTTCCTCTGCTGGGGGGAGGAAATGAAAGTCTCCACTGGAGAAAGGTGGGGGAAGAAGGGGCCTGAGATTTGTATTCTTCATCCCTGGGAGCCACACAACTACACCCAGCCTGGGTGAGGTGACAAGTTGCTCAGTGCAGCCCATCCTCACATTATTTTCCACAACTCCCCCACCACTAGAACAATCCCCTGTGTTCTCAGGTCTGGTATGTTCATCCCTACTAGCTGATGGGGGCTAGAGTCAAGTGATGACCTAGTAATTTCCTGAGAAACTAAAGAGGGAGCCTGACACAGGAAACAGTGAAACTTGGCCACCAGACTGTCTAGGAAGGGAAACTTGGGGCAAACAGAAAGTAGCCACTCCCATCTTTTAAATCTCTCTACCACTCATTTGTAAATTCCACTCATTCAATCCGATGTAGTGGAAAGTTCTCTGGTTTTGAATTAGGAGCCAGCAAGCTTGGCTCCCTGCCCAGTTCCTCCCTTTGCTCTCCTTTTCTTCTGTGTCTGGGCTGAATCACTAGCGGCCACTTTTTGCAGTGTTGTGGGGAGGGTGTGGAGGGCCAAGACTCTTGGAATAAAAGGCTGGATGAGCTGCAAGGATTCTAGTTGGATCTGCTCTCTTGACTTGAGACTTCCTGAGGAGAGGGTCAATCTCTGACTGGATCCCAATCCCAGATACCTTTCTCTCCTGGTATTCCTGATCCCAACTCCCTTAAAAGACCAAAGGGGAAGAAGAGAACAGTTCACAAAGAAGATCTGTTACAATCTCGCTTTACCCTGAACTTGGGGACATTTGCTGTGCCAGCCAAGAAGCCAGGGCTCACTACTCTGAACCCCTCAGGGCTCAGACCACCAGACTGTAGTTACCTAACTTTGGGGGAAATCTAGATAGGGACCCTTTTCTCCCTCTTTCCCTCCTGAACCTCAATTTACCCTCCATTCCACCTTGTCCCTTAACCTTGTCTCTCCTGAAATAAACCTGTTGTTAGGACCCAGAACTTCATTGAAAGGCAGCCCAAGCTGAGGGGAGAGAGAAGTGCCCTCTCTCTCCCCAGAAGAAAAGAAAAGAAAAGAAAAGAAAGAAAGAAAGAAGCTTGTTACCTTAGGAGAGCCTGGCAGGTGAGAGTGAAAAGGCAGCCACAGTGAGGGGGCTTAGTCAGAGAGGGCTGAAGGGGGGGTGCTTAACCACAACAACCCCTTCTCCTCCTTTGTCCCTGCCTAAGAGAGAGAGAGGACTCCATTCTCTCTCTCCTCTCCCCACCTAGAACTGACTCCAAGCTGAATGGAGCACATATTCAGTGCCCCCTTCAACACCTTTTCTCCTAAAATAATTGGGCAGGGGCAATGAGGTGGCTCAGGAGATTGAGAGCCAGACCTAGACAAGAGAGGTTCTGAGTTCAAATGTGGCCTCAGATACTTCCTATCTGCATGACCTGGGCAAGTCCTTGCTCCATTGCTTAGCCCTAACTGCTTTTCTGCCTTGGAACCAATACTTAGGATTGATTCTAAGATGGAAGGGAAGAGCTTAGAAAAATAAAGTGACTTGGCAGATCCCGTGTCTGTCGCCTCTTGAAGGGAGGTTAGGGGAGGGGAGAACGCATTCTGTAAAGTCTGCCCCAACGTGGGCAACATTCATTCTTTGGCAAGGACTGAGTGCGCCGTAGGGTGAAATGTGTGCAAGGCCATTTTCTTGGTGATGGTGTTATCTGAACTCCTACCCGGAAGGAATTCGTTGTTTGCTTCACTTCCAAAATGGAGACTTTCTGGCTCCTCTACCGGGGAGTGAGTTGTCTTTGGGGCTCAAATTCCATACAAGGAAAGTTTGGAATGGGTCAGAAGGCAATGCTAAGCCTGGAACATAAGAAAGGCACGACTGGGCTGGGCGCGAGCCTAAACCGTTCGCTGGGCTGCGTTATCCTTTGGGGTACGTGACGGCCCTGAATGACCGTGCTATGTGCCTCAGTGGCAATGGAGGTCCCAGGCAAGGTGCTGAGGTTCCAAAAGACACTAATTCAATACCCTCTGCCTTCCAGAGACATGGACGCGACTCGTGGTCATGAGCCAAATGCTCCTCCGTTAGCGGGGGCGGAGGGGGGGGCACTCCGTCACGTTTGGGGGTGGAAGTGGGCGGGGCAATGCATTCCAGACTGAGGCCTGAGACAGGCAAGAAAGTGTCACGCGTGGAGATGGAATGAAGTCATGAAAATGCCACCGAGATGTGAGTTTCGGCATAATTATAGCTCTCGTCCTCATTAGTAATCCGTGTGTACACCCCCACACCCCCACACAGCCAGGACGAGCTGAAAGCAAGCCTTGGGCCAGGCATAGATAGGGCACTCCGGGACCCCGCCCCTCCCCTTCCACAGCCTCACCCGGCTGGCTGCCCTTGGAAGCTGACCTTCCGTGGCCTGGAACCAGGCCCCTGTCTCCCCCCCCCCCCCCCCAGACCCGAGCTCGAAGTCGTTCGCCCCCTTCCTTCTCTCCAGGTCTCTTAACTGAGGAGACCAGGGAACACGCCGGCAGCCAGAGCTCCAGAGGATTCAGCATCAAGGAACAAGTGTCCGGAGCTACCGAGGCCTAAGAAGAAGCCATTGGATTTGGCCGCCAAGATGTCGGGGGGAAGGGTGAGCCCCGAAGCCAGACGGGGAAGGGCTAAGCGGAAAGGGAGAGGAGCCAAAGCGGAGGGAGACACCTTTTCCGGCAAAAGAGGCGGCGGCGGCGGCGGCGGCAGTGAAGACGGAAGGAGCAGGTGAGGGGTTGGTTCTGAGGCTGAAAGAGCGCTGAGGAGGGAAGAGCAGGGAGGGGAACTCGCTTTGGCCAGACTTCCCTGCCGCAGGCCGGGCACCGTGATTAGATATCTAGCAGGGGGGAGCCTGCCGGAGCCTGGCCGACTCCCCGGAATAGCGCTCGCCATTCTCGCGTTCTCCGGAAAACAGTGGAAGTCGGCAGTAGCCGGGCTCGGAGAGATTAAGTGCCCCTCAGTTGACATCTAGTGGCCGTACCGGATGTTACAGATTACCGAACTACGCTGCAGGTAAAGGCTAATGAAGGGGGTCTGACTTTAGTCGGCAGCTTTTCAGGATGCCCGTAGAAGCACCAACTCTCGGGCCCGGAAAGGCCGCTCTTCCGCCAGGATGGGAATTCCCTCTACAGTATCTCCCGGCAAGCGGTCAGGCAGCTTGAGCTCGAGCCACGGGCGCCAAACACCGCCCCCCGCCCCCTCCCCCCAGCCGCCGGAATTCTGGACAGCTCCGCGGTGGATCCGTTTGGAACGTGCATCTCCCGCTTTTACCCTCTCCTAAGGCCGAGCTTAAGCTTCCTCCTGGCGGGCCCTGGAGCACTCGGAGACGGCTCTCTAGCTTGTCTTCATTTCTTAGGCCAGACCTCCTCACTTCGCCCTGTAGCACGAAGTGGAGGCCCTTCATCAGCCGGGCGGTCTGCCGCTTACCGAACATTTTCCGGAGCCCTGGCGCCCAGGGCTGCACATTGCCAGCTTCTAACCCGGCCCCTCTACCTTTGAATGGCCAAAGGGAGGAATTGTTACTCACTAGCCTGCAAGCCAACAAATGGAGTCCCTCCCACCCAGCTCTAAGGATCCGACCGTCGTCCTTAAACTGAGAGAAACCTGCAGCCACACCTTGCGTTACTGTCTTCTCTTTTGGCTTATTTGGGGGAGGGGGGTGCTTTCCTATTTGCCCCAGTCGTTTGAGCCCTCTCTTCCGCCGTTTTCTTTCCGTATGTCTGTAAGCATAAGCCTTTTTCTGTAGCCCTAAGGCCACCCCCTCTGCCTCCCAGAAATATCGCCATGGCCTTTCATCACTGTCATTTTCTTTCACCCAACCATGGCTTTTGTGCTGTGTTCTTTGGCGCACTTTGGCGTCCTTTAGGACAATAGGAATGTGAACAATACATATTATGTAGGATTCTATTGTTGTCAGTCACCACTGAAGTTGTGTCCTTTTTTGTGATATTAGTTTTATGATCTATAAAGAAACCATTTACTCTTTCTGCCTTTTTTACATTCCTTTGGGATATCTCCGAGTGCAAATTTAGAGTACAATATATGGCACAATCAAGACAATTTAATGTCGTGAGGCAGCCAGGTGACTGGGTGAATAAAAAAGGGGGGGAGGGTCTGAAGATGGGAGGTCCTGGGTTCAAATCTGGCTTCAGACACTTCCTAGCTGTGTGACCCTGAACAAGTCACTTAACCCCAATTGCCTAGCTCTGTCCATTCTTCTACCTTGGAACTGCCAACCTGACAAAACAGAATCACCAAAACAATTACACTCAGGACAGAGGAGACAATACTCAGATGGCCACCACACATCACACAGAGCCACTGCTCTGGAAGTTCTGGGGCCACCGTCTCCAGGAAAGACACCAATAATGGGAATTTCTGCTAAACTAAAGAACTTGAGGTTATATTTAGACCTTAGGAAATATCTTAGTCCTAGCTAAGTCCTGGCTAATCAATGGGTGCTTGATGGTTTATTGTCCAATCTGGGACATTGATCAGTCAGGGGGCTTCTTGAAGGCAAGTGATCAGGGTATAAGGGTAAATTTGGGGTTTCACAAAACAAGGTTGTCACAACCAGCACGTAGTAGCTATCCTAAGATAGAAGTGAAGGTTTAAAAAATCCCTGTCATGCAGAGCTATCAGGGGTTTTTTAGCAGTCCCATTTAAGGGACGCTATAAGTTCTTGGGCTCCAATGCCTTCGTTTCTATATTTTCCCTCTTGTTTATCTTCCTCTCACACTTTAAGTTGAGAGAACCCTGAAATTCCCTGCCACGATTGTGTTTCTTCCTATGCCTTTTTGTAGTTCAGTTCCTATGTCCCTTGTGAATTTAGGTGCTAAGGTCTTTCCGTAGTTCTGACTGTGGCTCCATGTTATTTGAACTGTTTTATGTCTGCCTCCAGGATTTTCCCCTTGACTTGGGAGCTCTATCATTTGGCTATCATATTGCTAGGAATTTTCATTTGAGAATCTCTTTCTGGGGATGACTGGTGAGTTCTTTCGGCTTCCATTTTGTTCTCTGGTTCTAAGATATCTGCTTTGTTAGACTCCTCATATGACCATGCCTTCCAGGTATGAAAATATAAATTGCCTTAGTGACCCACTGTGTTCTTAATCAATGTTGGGGGGAGGCATGACTCAGTGGGCATTTTTGTGTCCCACCTGTCCAGAGTGCCACTAGCTTAGGGAGGTACTGAGCTGCAAGAGCTGATGGGATGGGAAGCTATCAGAAATTGCCTGCCGCCTTATAAAAGTTGTAACATAAAAAAGTTGGCCCACCCTGAAAAGTGTGCTGGTCTCCAGCAAGCAGCCCCTTGTTGCGTTTAATAAGCTCCTCTGTTTTCTTTGGTCTGATTTGTGCCTCCCGAATTAGGGGGAAAGCCCCCAAAGAAAGAATTTTCTGTTGACAATTACTGAGGCCACCAGCTTTGCCCTGGTAAGATGGGTTTTGGGAAGGCCTCTGCATCACCCCGGCAATCCGGCATCCTGCCAAATCAGTCCACAACTGAGAGAAGAGGTGTGGTGGTGTCAGAGGGCCTCAGCTGGCTTTGTGTTGTTCAGAATGGAATGTCCTTCGTTGATGAGAAGCAGCAGGCCTAAGATGGTAAAGCAATGCCGAATGCCCTGCAAAGACTACCCTGACCAGTGAGTGCCCTGGAGCCCCTGCAGGCAGCCAACCTCAAGGCCATGCCCTTCTGCCTTGATGGGAGTTAGGAACTGCTCAACATTCCAAGCTGTGATGAACATTCCGAGCGAGCGGCTCCTATTGCTAAGCAGAGCTCTCTCCCCCATAGCCCAATCTGTACTGAGATCCCAGAGGGAGATCTGAGGTCAGGTCATGGGCTTGAAATTCTGCCTCAGGTTTTTTGTGGCAACAGGAAAGCGACATGATGGGAGCATTGAAAGATCTGCTTTGCCCAGGTGAACAGAGCCAGCTTCTTTCTACAAGATGTACACGGGACGGAGCTGAGGGAGTCCTTTGACCTCTCCCATTGGGAATCATTTCAGGGTTCAATTCTGACTGGGCAGAACTGGATTTTTCTCCTGGTGGCTGGGGAGCACAGCATCTGTACGTGACTACTGCCTTCTCCGAAGAGATGGGGTCACCTGCTCACTGGCTAATAGCCAATCTGAGATACTCCTCAAATTGTCTATTCGTGAGTCTACACAAGGGCACCTTGGGGTGACTGGTCTATGAGAGAGAACACCTAGAGAGCTTGGTAAGACATCAAAGATACGCAGGTCTTAAACTGGGTCATTGCCAATCGTCCTGACTTTTGTCTTGCCACTTGATCTCAATAACTCTGCAAGTTTGTACCACTCTGCTTCACCTAAACGCAGTTTCTGAGGAAGTCAGAACATCACACCATGATGTCCAGGGTCTCTTGGAGAAGGAAGGACAAACAGTAATGACAATAGCCCAGAGCTGCAAAGGAATTTGCATGGGAATGAATGGTGGGAGATATCTCTGAAGGCAGACAAGGGCCTTGGCAGTTAGTGCTTTAGAGGAGTGTAAGCTTGTGTCCTGATCTTTCAGGCTAAACTGAACCAGATCATTCCCTCCTGCTCCCTGTTGACTGGATCAGCCTTTTTTTGTACCCCAGGGCCCAGCATCATGGGGCCTAGCGGCAAGCTCAGTACCTCTCACCTTGTTAGACAGACCCCAGGGGCCCTCGGTGCTGGCTCTTCACCATTTAATGTAGCTTCAATGGCAGTGTATCCTTTCCTATCCATAACCTTTGAATGCTATAAAGAGGTGAACACAGGGAGCAAGAGAGGCAAATGCTCTCTAAAGGAAGAGGGCTCCGCAGGCCCTACTGGGCTACCTGGTTTGGGAGAGATGGATTGGTATTTTAGCCATTTATTACAAACGGGGCTTGCTGTGGGTCGGGAGCCCGAGTTGGCAGCAGGGATGGGCCACTGGGCTAGAAGATGTCCATGGGATCCCTTCAATCTGGCTATCTTGGCCATGTGACTGGTTTCCACCTAACTGCCATTTCTGGGGACAGTGGAACTCTGTCTGACAAAGAGGGTAGTCCTGGTTCTTAGCAGGATTTGAGCAATTGGGGGGGGGGGGTCCTGCTCCATTGCCAGACTCCTTTCGTTGCCATAGAAACCAAGGCAAGCTTCCCTTGGGGAGCTCCAGACCACCTGGGGATGTACAGCAAGCAGAGCTAGTCAAGGTGAGTGCTTTGTCTGCTGAGAAAGGCACACACCAGGACATGCAGTACCACGCTGCAGTCTTTAAAAGGCGCGCTCTTCCCGGCTTAGACAGCTCTCCCTGGGCCAAGTGAGGAGAGTGCCGGGGGCGCTCCAAAGCTAGCAGAGGCCCCTACATTCGGGGCCGTGGGACCCCGTCGGCCTCAGGTCCTCCTGGGCAGGAGAAGGAAACGGCCAGCCACTCCCTTCTCCTTGCCCAGGAAGTCCGGAGTGGGGACCGGAAGTGTAGTTGAGGACGTCAGCCACTCAGCTACGGCCCCTACGTCCTCGAGCAACTGACTGGTTGACCGGAATGCCAGCGGACAAAGGCGTGACGCGTGAACTGAACGCTGGGTCACCGTGGTAACCGCCCCAGCCAGCGTCTCCTCAGAGGGAAGATGTGGCTAGCTGGGGGCAGCTGCTGCCGGGTGGGGGGCACTGAAAAAAGCGCCAAACTGAAGGACAACCGGCCCCAGGAGAGAACCGTACTGTGGGAGAGGGTGGGCGTTAGAAGAGGCCGACCAAGGAGACTGTAAGACCCGGCCCCCGGCCGTGGGCCCTTGTCCCCACCTACTTGTGCTCTGGTCCCCCAGGCAGCCCCTAGGGTCACTGCTGCCGCCCACAGCCCAGCCCACAGCCCACCCCACCACCGCCCCTTTGGCCACTACTTCACACCAAGGCCCCCCGGGAGAGCCCCAGGGAAGGAAAGGTGGCCTCAGAGTCTGAACTTGAGTCCGGCAAGCGCTGGACTCCAGTCTCACGGATTCCTTCCCTCGGTCTCCGTGCATTCAGTCTCCTTTCCAGCCCTAACCCAGATGGAGGCCAACGAGAAGGATGCCATATCGTGGTATCAAAAGAAAATTAGAACATTCGATCAGCAGATCCTGGAACAATCTCTGGAGCAGAGCCAGCTCAAGGGCTTCAAGAACAAAGCCAGAAAGATAGGACACATCAAGCCCGACTTCATGGACATCGACTTGACGGGCATCAGAGACCAACCGGAAATTCCCTGGATGTCGGTGACCCTGAAGGGGATTCTTAACGTCGTCTGTTTCCCGCTGTTCAGCGAGTGGTGGATTCAGGTGACCTCTTTGCGCATCTTTTTCTGGTTGCTACTGCTTTATTTTACGCAACTGGCAGTAATTGGGCTGTACCTGCTAAGCCCTGTGATGAGTCTCAGTGAGGTGATGGCTCCCGTGTGCCTTATGCTCCTCATGGGAACTGTTCACTCTCAAATAGTCTACACCCAGACAGCTGCTGACCCTCTGGGAAGGGTCATCATTCCCAGGGGGCAGTTAGGCCAGCTCACAGAGGGGCAGGACGGAAGCAGTGAAAGTAAAAGTCGCCCCTGCTTTGGTAAAGCCGGAGGAGTCGAGTCTTCCGATTCTGCCTCGGTACCCGGCGCAGAGACTCGTGAGAGGCTCTTTAACAGCAGCCCTGCCACCAGGATGGGAGTCCCCGAGAACGTTCCGGGCTGTCCCAGTCTGGGTACCAAGCAGAAACATTCCCAGCCGGAGGTGAGAATGTGGCCAGCCAAGGAGAAAATGAACAATTCAGACGAAGGCAAGAATAAAGAAACATACCGTCTTCTGGGGAAAGGGTTTTCCGACGAGATATCCAGTGAAGATTACTGTGAGGACCCCCCAGAGAAAGAGAGAAGCATAGAAGGGGCCTCCGGGGACAGCGACTTTGAAGTCAAGAAGGAAAAGCCCTGGGTTTCCTCGAAACACGTCAGCAGCACTCAGGTAAAGAAGCCATCCCCTGCCAGGCGATGTCACGCGGTGGGAGACTCCGAGACCCTGACTGAATCGGAGCTTGAGTCGGCCAGCCTTACTCGGGAGATCCTGAGAGATGGCAGTGCCCGCTTTAGAAGCGGGAGCCTCAAGAACCTGAAAACCACCACCTTGGACACAGACCCCGAGGACGTGATGTGGGACGAACTTTTGCAGAACCAGTCATCATCGTCCACAAGAGACAGCAAGGAGGCAAGTGTGAAGACCCTCTGCCCCAGTACCAAGCAGGAGCTGCAGAGTGATGTGCAACAGAACAGCGTGTTCTGTCACCAGAACAGCAAGAACTCTTCCTCAGAACTGGTGAATGCAATTATTTGGGAAGACCGTGAATGCAAAAAGGTGACTCTGTCCGTTTTGGAACTCAGTGCCATCATCAAGAGAAGGGTTAATGCATACCAACAGGGCAAAAACTACTGGATTCTGGGCAACCTCCTAACTCTGGGACTCGCATTTTTTCCATTCCTACACCGCCTCTTTCGTGAGAAGAACCCGTACCAACTACTATCCATTTCAGCCGAAGAACTTCTGAGTCTGTTTTGTGGGGCACCAACATCCGGATCAGTAATCATCTTAGCGACTGTGAACTTCTTCCAGCGCTTCTGTCTGATCTGGATATTCTTTTTTATGATGTGTGTAGCAGAGAGAACATACCAGCAACGCTTTCTATTCGCAAAACTCTTCAATCATATTACCTCTGCCAGAAAAGCCAAGAAACACGAAATCCCCCATTTCAGACTCAGAAAGGTAGAGAACATCAAGATATGGCTGGCACTACATTCTTATTTAAAGAGACAGAGTCCACAGCAGTCCATCGATGTGGTTGTTTCCTCAGTGTATTTATTGACCCTCTCTATCGCCTTTGTTTGCTGCGCTCAGATCCTGCAAAACCACAAAACCTTTCTGGATCAAACTTACAATTGCGAATTCCTGATTTGGGAAACGGTCCTGCTGCTCTTTTTATTGCATCTTGCATCCCTGGGGTCTGAAACAAGTAAGAAAAACAGGAACATCTCAGTGCTGCTCATGGAGCAAATTAACTTGTATTTTAAAATGGAAAAGAAGCCACACAAAAAAGACCAGCTCATTCTGGTGAACAACATGCTAAAGCTATCAACCAAGTTACTAAAGGAGTTGAACACACCACCTAGGCTCTATGGCCTGACCACACATCCTCTGATCAGCAACATAACTCAAACAGTCATCCTTTTAGCCGTCCCCGGGATCGTAAGTAATCTACTGGGATTCAACATACACATGTAAACACCTCAACTAAGAACTGAATGGTGTGCTTGGATTGGGAACTCTTGTTGGCACTGGAACTTATGACCCTTTCATGGACAATTGCGTGGAAAACAGCCTTCCATATCCTTGCATGCTAAATGGCATGCAACTGACCAATCTTATTTCTTTTCTGTTCATATAGTACTCAGTTGATGGAATAGGTTATTGCAATGCAAAAGGAATGGCCTTCAGCTAAAAAGAACTAACACTCATCCCATTTGTGGAGGACTTTCATCTAACTTTCAGGGAGAACATCAGTTTATGTCACATCAGTATCTCCATTGGGAATAATTACAACCCTTTGGTAAAGAAGAAAAAGCCAATCTGGAGGTGTTAATGTACCTAAATAGGAATTGAAATAAAGATGCTGACCAATACCGTTCATTGTCTTTTCCTGTTTGCTTTTCCGTGGGGGTCAAAGGTAGTTAGTTGGCTTTCTCTTTCCATCAACAGTAATCAAATGTTGATTTCTATTACAAAATTTTCCCAAAATTGGATGGGGGGGAGTCATTTTACCTAACAAAAAGCATATTTATCTTCTGGGGGCCGTGAGAGAGAACTGAAAACCAGGGCACTTCCTATAATCAAGCAAAAGAGCAGGAACTCACCATATTTGCCCTCCTCGTATCTATGTCCATATTGATTTCTCAATCAGTGGAACAGATGAGATCCATTTCATGGAGAGACATACCGAAAGAATAAAGCACATCACAGGGCTCCTATTCAGGTTTTCCAGGTCCATCCCTAGGCAGGGTATTTAGCCAACTGTAGAGTCCAGCTCACACATAAAACTCTCATGTGGGTTTGAATCACCTGTGGAGGGAGGGAGGTTGGAAGCTGGAAAGTCTGGGTCAAGCTTTTAGGCTAGAGAGAATGAGACCGAGCAGGATTAGAGAAACAAGAAACAGACACAAGTGTGGTGCCATCAGCTCAGCCTGTCAGCTTCTCCTGAGGTGGGCAGGAAGACTCGACGGAGCTGAACTGCCTTTATTAAGGAAAGTAGCAATGGGGGGTGCAGCTTGTCCATCAAACAGGTGGCATGACAGAAATGTTAGCATGATGCTGGCAAGCAATTACGAGATAAAGAAACGGATGCTAGAAGCTCATTTGAAAGTCCTTCTTCCTCCAGAGCACTCTCATTCCGATATCGAGTGGGCATCTTTGACATTGCAAAGAAGCTCACAGGAAAGGCTGGATTTCTAAGTTCCACAAAATTTAAGGCCCAACCAATTTAGGGATTCTGAAATCAATCATGTGAAATATTAGAAATATATCCATAGGCCTGGTCCACGAGCACTTTGCTCACGAGAGTCAGCTTTTGAATACACTTTGAATACCTTCATGATTCCTTATAACTGAAACCCTACACCAACTTTCCACCTCAAGTCACACTGTGGCCTCTGGGAGGAAGCCAGGAAAATCTCAAAGAAAGACTGACTGTTCCTGGAATCCAGGAATGGCATCATGGGTGTGGCCTGACAAAGATACTTTTGCTCTATTCCTCATAGTTTAGCACAGCTCTGGTGGGAAAGGGTTGATTTGTTTCCATGTTTCTGCCTTTTCTCATTTGTTTGCATATCTCTGAGGCTTCATGCATGGCCCATCTTTGTAAAAATTCCACATTGTTCAAATATACAGGGTTTTTCTCTTTAGCAGTCTTGTCTTAGAAGACGTGTCTTTTGGTGCTGATTTCTCCATAAATTTGTTCATTTCCATATTTTCCTTTTTGTTTTTCATTCTGTTAGCTAAAACTGGGAGGGCATTGACATTTCCTGCTGCTGGCTAGGTCTTCTTGTAGTTCAATTAATGTTTCCTTCATGGATTTAGATGCCAAAGCACTTATTGAATAGAAGTTTGATATAGATGTTGGTTTCTTATCTGTGGTTCCTCTCTGCATAAAAGCAGTTTCTTTTAATGTTTTAATTATTTGCTTTTGCTTCGTCACACATCATGACTGGAACTCCTGCTTTTTTGGATTCATCTGTTATTTAGCCAGCCATTTTCTAGCCTCTCATCTGAATTCTAGTTACACTTTTCTTTTTTAAAGTGCTTCCTTTAAGCAACAGATTGTGATCTGTTGCTCTTTTTTAAGTTGGACCTTTGAATTAATTTACATTTAGAGTGATGAGAGTTAGGCTTATACTTTCCTGCATTTGTCTCTAATATTTTCCTCTTGTAATTAGTATTTTTCTCTTCTTCTCTAAACCCAGAATCATGTCATCTTAGTTAATTTAGCTTACTCTTTTTAAAGACAATCCTATTCTCATTAGCTGCCTTTCCTGCATGGCTCATCCCACTGCATTTGCTTCCCCCTTCCTTAGTTTTGGAGGTTTGCTGATTGCTAGACCCTTTTTGGGTTTAGCTATCTAGTTATTTAAGTGTCCTTCTCCTTTATTCTACCCAGTTAAGTAGTCCAAGAGAGTCCTGTTTGTTACACGTCTTCCCTTCAAAATGTTGATCCATTCATTTCTAAAATATTATTTTCTGCTCTATTTTCGAGAGTCTGTTCCTTCATTTTCCTTATTATTTCTCCATGTTATTCTAGATCTTCATTCTTTCGTGCGTGCCATTATACTCATTTAGCCATGCTTGATTCTCTTTATTCCATGCAGAATTCAAACTTTTCAGGAACGGATGCTGAGCCCCTTCATCTAACCTGCATTTGTGTGAATGTCTTCTAGATCTTAACCCTTTGTCCCCATGCGATACGTGAAAGGGGCTTCGGAGCCCTTGAAACACCTGTTGATCTGCACAGCATCTAGAAAGACGGCGTGGGGCCCGAACAGGTAAATAAAACCCTCCACAGGGGATAGTGCGTCAGGATTTTATATAGATCCCAAGAATTCCTTATCACAACTGCAGTGAGGCTTGCACCCACCGGGAAAATACGTAGATCTGCATCCTTTAGCAGAGCTTTGAAAGGATTTCTCTAGGAGCATTGTTTGGGAGAGACGCCAGCAAACTCTAACAAGCATCCTGTTTGTCCGGAGATGATGGAAAGAGTTTGCAGGTATCTCGTCACTCAAACAACATCAAGATTTGTCAGATCATTGGTCAAATGAAAAATGTCCATTGAAAAAGAGAGAAAATAAATAGAAAAACCCTACATATGAGAGATAGATATAAATATACAGGGTAGTGCCAGCACCCTGATATTCTAGGCACAAATTCCATCCGCTTGAGTCTAGCAGAAATGTGTCATCTCCCAGCAATGACTGCATAGAGAAGAATTGAGGCAACAGGTATAGCCTACACATTGGAGAAGGGTGGCAGGGACTGAAAGGAGATAGAGACAGCAGCATTATTCAGAATGGAGCGTCACAGGGGGAGAGAAATGGAGGACATGGTCTGATTGCTGGAACACTGGAACATCGCTGCCCATCCATCCTTGAAAAGTCACTTGATCCATTCCTGCCCTCTGTTACTCCTTTTCGCTCCTCCAATTAGTGATTAAACTCCTTGGGAAGGCTCCCTCTACAACAGATGGCTCCACTTCCTTTCCTCTCACTCTCTTCTTGGCTCTCTGTAATCTGGCTTCTGACCTCCTCATTCAGCTGAAATGGCTCTACACTATTTCACTTAGTGATCTCCTCTGCTCCTATGGATTCACATTTATTCTATCTCCTGGCTAAGGATTTTCAGATCCACCTACCATGCCTAACCTCTCTACTGGCCTAGAGGTCTTCTATCTACAACTGCTAGCTCACATCTGAAACTGCAAAGCCTATAGACAGCTAGGTATTGCAGGGACTGAAATAAGGAAGGTGAATTCAAATCTGGCCTGTGTGATCCTGAGCCAGTCACTTAACCTCTGCTTGCCTCAGTTTCTTCATCTGTAAAATGGGGTTAATAACAGTACCAATTTAGCAGGGTTGTTGTGAGGATCCAATGAAATATGAGGAATTTTTAAAACCTAGATTGCCTGCTCCTTCCCTTTCCCCAGAGACATCTTAACAGAGCTCTATCTATTCTCCAGTCCCTCCTCTCTTATTAACTCCCCTAGCACTGTCTAGGGTTCCATCATCCTCCCAGTGACCCTGGCTGGACTCTGAGGTGCTATTTCTTATACTTTACTTGTTCTCACTCCTCAGATCTTATTTGTGATCATGTAAGCTTCTTTCTCTCTTCTGAGAGGACCATCCTACTAGTGCATCAAATGGTGCCTAGACGATTGCTAGAGCCTGGTGGTTTCCCTACTTCAAGTCTATCCTCACTCCAGTCCAACCAGCTGCCAAAGTAATCTTCCCAAAGAACAGGCCTGGCCATGTCACCCCACTGGCTCCCCATCACAGGATAAAACAGAAAATGTTGTGTTGGTAGTTCAAAGCCTTACCTAACTTGTCTCTGCTACTCTTCGAATATTCTTCCAATTTAACACCCCCACACTCTTTGATCTAGTGAAGTACCCACCCTCCTGCTGTGCCCCAAACAAGACACCCCATCTTCCAGCTGGCTTCCCCCCATGCCAGGGTTTCTTCTCCCTCATCATGGCTGCCTCACTTTCCCAATCTTCATGGTTTCCTGCATTTTGTTGGGCTTTCACTCAAATGAAAGGCCTGATTTGTTTCCCTCTTAGTGGCTTGTTGACATTTGGCAGCCTGACACTCTACTACCCACTTCAACCTCTAGCTTGTGGTTCACATGGTCCTGAATGAGATGAATCACGTGAAGCACGGAACAAACCCTAAATGGCTACAAAACTTGGCACTAGGACCGTAAGCCCCATGAGGGCAGGGGAGACAAACAATTCTTCGTTCAAGACTGGGACCTCCCCATCAGCCCAATTCTTCGGGTCTCAGCTAAGGTCTTCCCCCCCCCCCCAGAAGAAGCCTTTCCCTTTCTCCTATAGGGCCAGGGGCGGGGCTTCAAGGGCTGGATCACCTGGGTGCTCAGGTTGAGGCAAACCACGTGGTCAAAGGCTCTCTACCCCAGACCGGAAGCTGTGGAGGAGGTGACAGGAAGTCCAAAGTGAGCTCCGTGTGTCGTTGAGGACAGGAGGAGGTCGTGACAGGTGAGCTTTCCCTGACTAGAAATGCGAGCCCCGGGGTTAAAAAGACACATAATTGGCTCTTATCATTCCCAAACTGGGTGATTATGAATGTTCTTGGCCCGTGTCACGCCTCAGACTAGACCGCCGTGACTCAGTCAGCGTTCTGGACAAATAGAGTTTAGATGAGAATAAATACACGGTGATGATCAAAAGAGACCTCCCAGCAAAAGTGGAGGCATTTGAGTAAAAACAGCATTCCTATTCTCAGAAAATTCAGCCTCCCATCCCCCCTTGCCTAGGCTCCGTTGTGCTATCGCGGTATTTAAAATCCAAATATGGAGGCAGCACGTATTCGAATTCTATATATGTAAATAGAGTCATAGTCGTCAAGAAAAAGAAAATACGCGGGTGATGCCAGGGCTTTTTAATGTTCAAGTGTTAAGTAAGAAGCAAATTTAGGAAGTCTCATGCACTCCCTTGCCTCCAACCATTTATCTTTTAATTCTATTGAATTCTCACTGACTTCAAGGGCAGGCGGGTGGCATACTAGACAGATGGCTGGACTTTGGGTCAAGGGGACCGGAGTTCAAAGCCATCTGTGGGACTCTGGACGCTCCCTGCCTCAGTTTCCTCACCTGTAAAGTGAAGGTAGTACTGATAGCATCTACCTTCCAGGGTTGTTGTGAGGCTCAAATGAGATAATAATAATTGTACAGCACTTAGCACAGTGTCTGGTACAAAGTAAGGGTTAGATAGATGTTAGAATTGATGATGATGAACTCATCTGGCAAAGCTGTGTGACCCTCCCCCCCATGCCTTGATTTTCCTTGTTAGAAAATGAATAGAATTAAAGACAAAAGTGGCTACTTAGAGAAATGTATTCAACTTATACAGAGGACATCCATGTGATTCCCTTTGTTTTGGCCTCTTGCCACCAGGCCGCCCTTTCACCCAGCTTGCCAGCTGTCAGATGGAGAGAACATATTTTCTTTCCATGGAGATATGGGGTTGCTCTGTGCACATCTCTCTGGGGTTCAGACATGTTCATGAAAGGCAGAGCCTAAAAGCCAGTCTTTTTCTTGACTTAGCTCACATGTTTTCTCTTTCTTTACAGACCCTTTTCTTGAGATTGTTGCAAAGCCTGGGGACTTTGTAACACCAGGAGTATTGATCAAGTAAGTAACTTTTAAGTACATTTTCAAAAATCACCTGTTCAAAATACATATGTATGATCTAACGTTTGGGGTAAATATTTAGATACAATAATAGAACTAGTAATTGAGGCACACCAAACACATATATTGGAAAGGAAGGAAGGAAGGAAGGAAGGAAGGAAGGAAGGAAGGAAGGAAGGAAGGAAGGAAGGAAGGAAGGAAGGAAGGAAAGAAAAGGAAGGTAGGTAAGTAGGAAGGAAGAAAGAACCCTTTTATCATATCAGCACAGTCAAGCAAAACAAATTCCCACACTGGCCAATTCAAAAATACATTTCTCCATCTCTTTGTCATGAAATTTTCTGTTTTATTAAGCCTCTGGAACCTTCACTGATCATTTCTTTCAGAATTATTTACTTTTACAATATTGACATAATATATCCATAAATTAAAAACATGATATTTATTATATTTTATATATAAAATAAATATAAAAAGAAAAGTTGTTCTCTTGGTTCTCCTTCATTCTGTGTCCCCTCAAATAAGTATTCCCAAGTGTGTCTCAAATCAAAGTCCTTTATACCTGTTAACTCATTTTATAGATGAGCAAACTGAGGCTCAGAAAAGTGACTGCTAGTAAGGGTCTGAGGCAGAGTTTCAATTCCGTCTTCCTGAGCTCTGTCCATTGCTTCACCTTCAAGCCTCGGAATTTAGAGAAGAAATGAGAGTCAAGACTCATTTTTCTGTTGTTATTTTCAAAGAAGTTTTATTTCCTGTCCTAGTGAAATATTTTGTCTGTAATATTAGAAGACTTGAGAATAGTCTCTCTTTCTTGTCTCTGTAAGAAACACTATTCTTTTACCTCAGATATTTTAGAACTTGCTTGGACCTGTGCTGGGATACCTTACTACCCGTCTGCAGAGAGCTGACAGCATAAACCCTTCAACCACGAAACGTAAGTCCTGGCTACCGACTAAAAGTAGTGGTCAAGTCGAGGCTAGAGAACTCCACAGGAATTCCCGGTCCCGTGTGTTATCACAGCCATGCTGTTGACTATAACTTTGTACCTTACTGTCTGCAAGAAGATGGCCCTTTTGTGAAGGCTTGGTTGAGTCCCTTTAGAGAAAAGGCGCCCTCATAGACACTGGAAGTCACGATGATTATATGATGTCATGTGGTCATTTTGAGAATTCTTGTCATGGGATCTAAGCCTTGGCCACTGGGATTGATACTTGGTTTTTTGTTTTTAAGATTTTATTTATTTATTTATTCAATTGTATTCAATTGATTAATTAAGACAATTTTTTCATGGTTACATATTTTATGTTCTTTCCCCCCCCCTCCTGGAGCCCACACACAATTCCCCTGGGTTTTACATGTGCCATTGATCAAGACCTATTTCCCTACTATTGGTAATTGCAGCAGGGTGAGTGATCGTTAGAGTCTCCATCCCCAATCCTATCCCCCTCGACCCACGTGATCAAGCAGGTGTTTCTCTTCTGGCTTTCTGCTCCCACAGTTCTTCCTCTGGTTGCCTCATAGCATGGGATTGGTACTCGTGATTGGCCCTTGCTTAAGCCCCTATCAGTGCTTCTGATCAGTCAATCAATGAATACTTATGAAGTGCCCACTGTTCACTAGGCACTGTATTAAGCCCTGAGGATACAAAAAGAAGTAAAAGACAGTCCCCGCAATCAAAGAGTTTACAATCTAATGGTAGGGATGACATCCAAACAAATACACGGGAAGCAAAGTGTGTAAAAAGGAAATCATTCACAGAGGCAAGGCACTGGGATTAAGAGGGGTCAGGGAAGGCATCCAGTAAAAAGAGGGATTTTAGTTGGGACTTAAAGAGAGCCAAGATGGTCAGCAAGTACAGTGGAAATATTCTAGCTCTGGGTCTGAGCAACACACACACAAAGGAGTGACTTTGTCACTGTACACACTGAATGGACAACTTCTCCATGAATAATAATCATAATTTGAAGGCAAGAATTATATTGCTATTATTATGATATTAACAATGATATGAACAATATTAACACAATGTCATAATAATCATGCTAACTGGCATCTATAAAGAGTTTTACGGTTTGTAAAGCACTTTACAAAGTTTAGCTCACTCTCACAGATCACCAAAAGTTTTATCAATTTTGTTCATCTTCCCAAAGAGTCAAATATTAGCTTCATTTATGATTTCTGTCCTTTTCTGAATTTCAATTTCTCTCATTTTTAATAGCTTTTTTAGGTTTGTTTATTTGTTGGCTTTCTAATTTTATAAAATGATATTCAATTCATTAATCCTCTTTTTTCTATTTGGTTAATATATATTGTAGAGAGACAGCTAGGTAGCCCATTGGATTGAGAGCCAGGCCTAGAGATGGAAGTCATGGGTCCTGGTTTCAAATCTGACCTCAGTCACTTCCTAGCTGTACGGCTATTCCTGTGGATGACAGTACTTGGGAAAGAACAAAAACAAAAAACCTAATTCATTCCACAGGCCTTTAGACCTGGATCTCCTTTCAGCTTTGGGCTTCTTTTTTGAGCCTGATTTGTGGAGAAATGTTTCTAATGACTGGCCAACATTGGTAGGCTTGGCTAAGGCTGCCAACTTTGCAGTGACCCTTCCATTTCTGGGGAAAAGAAGCTTTTTTCCCTGACTGGGCCCTTGGTCAGTCCCTGGTCAAGACTCCATTGACCTCATGGCCATCTCTCTTACCAATTTGAGTATCAGGAAAGCTATCAACTCAACTTGCATCAGATTCTGATCTCAGGGAATCTGACGTCTGTGTTTTCCCTCCAATCTTTCCATTCATGTATTTTTAGATTCTGTGGCACTGGACCATCTTGCTTCTTCTCCTACATCTCTGATTGCTCCTTTTCTATCTCCTCTAACTCTTTCTACTCCTTGAATGTGGATCACTAACTCCCAAGGTGCTATACTCAGCTCTTTTCTTTCTTCTTTCTTCTTTCTTCCTTCCTTTCTTCCTTCCTTCCTTCCTTCCTTTCTTTCTTTCTTTCTTTCTTTCTTTCTTTCTTTCTTTCTTTCTTTCTTTCTTTCTTTCTTTCTTTCTTTCTTTCTTTCTTTCTTTCTTTCTTTCTTTCTTTCTTTCTTTCTTTCTTTCTTTCTTTCTTTCTTTCTTTCTTTCTTTCTTTCTTTCTTTCTCTCTTTCTCTCTTTCTCTCTTTCTCTCTTTCTTTCTTTCTTTCTTTCTTTCTTTCTTTCTTTCTTTCTTTCTTTCTTTCTTTCTTTCTTTCTTTCTTTCTCTTCTTTCTTTTACAAAAACTCTAGTTTCGAACCCCAGACTGACCACCAAGCACAACAACTACAGCAATAGCCTGTTTGAATCAGAGTATCTCCAAAAAGTTAACTTGGAAGATTTTGATGAGCCTTGGGTACCTAGACAAGCATTCATCTGCATGCCCAACTTAATGATGGTGAAGTCTTGGTTGAACTCATGATATTTGTTTTAGAATTTTCCTTCAGAGTTAAGAAATGCTATTTAACTGATGGGCCATTATCCTTAGATTTATTTCTTCCAAGATCTGTTCTCATGGGTGGGAACCAGGTACATTGTGGGCTGAAATCAGCTCAGTATTGTCTCTACTGCCATTTCAGCATTATCTTGTATCAGATCACCTTTGATAGGGACAAGAATGTAACTGGCACTTTTTAAAAAAACCCTCACCTTCCATCTTAGAATCAATGCTGTGTATTGGTTCTAAGGCAGAAGAGCAGTAAGGGGATAGGTGGTGGGGGTGAAGTGACTTGCCCAAGGGTCACCCAGCTGGGAAGTGTCTGAGGCCAGATTGGAACATAGGACTCCTGTCTCTAGGCCTGACTCTCCATCCACTGAGATACCTAGCTTCCCCTATCCCCACTGAAAGTACCAGTTAGAGGCAGCCAGGTGGCTCAGGGGATGGAGAGCCAGGCCTGGAGTTGGGGGGTCCTGGGTTCCAATCTGACCTCAGATATTTCCTAATGATGGAGAAGAGGGGAGAAAAGGGAGTTCCTGGCAAACAACCTCAATCAGCTGAGAGGGTGGAGGAGGGAGAGCCATGGGAAGTCTGAAGAGGCATTGGAAGAGCTGCAGTGGAGAGTGAGACAGCGAGTTGCTATGGGAGGTGTGGAATGATTGCCAGCAGCAGTGAGGGCCTAGTTGAGGTTGGGAGCCACTTGGGGTGATTTTATGGTTCAGCAGCCCATATATAAGAGTGCAGGCAACAGATGAGGGGAAGGATCCAAGGCTGGTCAGGGGCCAGTGGAGAGCTGAAGTGGTTCACCCAGGGGTTCGGATGGGGAGACACTGGCAAGTGCAGGGAAGATGGATAGCCTGGGAACCACAGAACCCCCAGAGGACTTAGAGAAGGTGAGGGCAAGGGAGATGTGCTCTTATGGCCACCCGAAGAGGCCTGTGCGTGCACACACCCCACCCGCCGCCGCCCCTGCCACAGAGCTAAGCTCGGGGGCTCTGGGAACAAAGTTCCCGGGAAATGCACCACGAATGGGAATCTCCTAGAACAGAAGAACTTGGAGTCCTATGTACCCTTTATATATAGTATACAAAATAGTATTCTATATTATCATACATATAGGAAAGGAAGGAAAATGGATTGGCTGCATGAAGGCTAGGGAAGGAGGATTCTAGCCAGGGGCTGGTCTAGATACCATGTTGCCCACATCTGCCAGGCCTACCTGAAGTCATTGAAGGGTGCTTGAGGGTTTCTGGGCCAGTAAAGGGGCTTCTTGAACAAGGGTCAGTTTGGAGTTCCATAAAGCCAGCGCAATCAAGAATCAGATTTGGTAAGGGAGAAATAAAAGATTAGGGGTTCAGAACTCTTGAATGTTGAGGTGATAGAAAGGCCTATATGGCAAGGAGAAGGCCATGGGGAGGGAATAAGAGAGAAAGACTGAACCAGGTACTGAAGGAGGGGAGAGTCCAGGGAGGCAGTGGGGGCCGGGGACTGGAGACAATGGCTACCAAGATTTATTTTATTGGGTGCTAGAGATGCATTTCACGAGCCTTAGAGTAGGAGATGTAGCTGAGTGACAGTGGTAGGGAGAGAAGCTGGCTGTCCAGTAAAAAGATGACCATTCCTCTCCCAATATAAAACTTTGGCCATTAAGGCCAGTCTTGAACCCAACAGTGTAATCCCAGCACTCCGATCAAAACAGCCCCCTCCTTCACTCAAGGCATTATACTCTATGCAGCTTTCAAGCTTCCCAACCCAAGAGTAACACTACTGTCCTCATAGTGTGGATCCCCAATGGGAGAGTGTATCTGTCATATGATGATTTCCAGCTTACACCAGGGCCCTGGAGGAGAAAGGCTCCAATTCCTGTGTACTGGGGAGAAATACCAGGTAGTCAGTCCTGGGTCAGAGATTCTATCCGGTTTGCTGCTTTTTGCATTTTCGTTGGCATTAGAAATCCTCAAGAATGCCTTCCCTTTGAACAGATTTTGATTACTAAATGAAGGGGGCAGGGGTTCTGTTCCTGTCTGGGTGCAAAGCCTTTAGTTAGTGCAAAACCTGCCCACCCGTCTGCCTGGGGAAGGGCTGAGGGTTTGATGACGGCCTCTTAATTCTCCCTGCATCAATTAGAGGTGTCTTGGGATGTTCAAGGGAGGGAGCTCCACAGGGAATAATGGAGGTCTCAGGAGGGCCCTGGGATTGACCTACTCCCAGGCATCCCAGGTCTGGTGGAATGAATGAATCAAACAATGAAGAAACATTTGGCAAAATTGGTCTTAGAAACTAAGCTCCCATGGACCAAGTGTTTGCCCATAGCCTTCCTGAGAATCAGGACGACTCTCAGGTTATTCCACTGTGAGCTAGTGTCTGGTCTGCCACATGGGGAGAGCCTCAAGGAAAGACGATAGTTGAAAGGAAGGATGTTTTCCTGTGGAGCTACATACCGGTCTTGTCCTTCTCTCTCCCACCTCAGGAAAAAGGAACTTCTTGCTCCAACCCCATCCCTCGAACTCTGATTAAGTCTCAGAAAGAAAGAAAGCTCCAACCCAGCTGGGAGGATCTCTACTTGGTGGTGCTCCAGACCGCTGACCAGCTGAAAAGGGCTGGATTCATCCTACCAGAGCACAGGGACCAATTGACCGGCCTCAGCAGTTTCCCAGTGGACTGACTATTCAACCAACAACTATCCCCCATGGCTGAAGTTCAAGGAGAAATAAGAGAACAAGGGGATTCTGAGTGGCCAGTATTGGGCTGGGATCCTGGTCCCGATGATCAGCCTCATTGGACACCAGAGAAAAGGTTTGACCAACTGTGTCTCCCCCTATTAGACAACTGGACAACCGGTCCAGGCCTGGTCTTGACCTGGGAGGCGAACGTGTGTTCAGATTCTGAGATAATGGTTTACCAGGGCCTGTTCCCCCTACGCCGCCCCAGCGACAGGGAACTGGTCACTTTTTGGGCTCTGACTTTTAAGTCTAGACAGGGAGAAGGCCAGTGTTATTTTCTGAGACAGAGAGGCAACCGGGATATTGAGGTGTTTGAATTAATAGGTCAAACCGCTCAGCCCAAGCTGGAGAAGACCACGGGAGGCTGGCCCAACCAGGTGATCCAAGATCCCCCTGAGTTAGCGAGCTTCCATTACCAAAGGTGCCGGGCATGTAGACTCCGCACCTCCCGTGGCAGAGCCCAGCTCCCCTAAACCAAGTGCGGGGGAGCGGGAATAAGCGCCCTCCTGCCAGACCAGGGTCAGGCCCACAGCGCAACCCCTCGAGAGCCCCCACCTAAGTGAACATCGCCCTTAGCTCCCAAATGATGCCCCACGCCCAGGGGAAGTCCGAAATGGGCTCCTTCCTACTGAGAGCCCGGCCACAGTGGAAGCAGGCTGTGGTGTAGGGCACTAGGACCAAAGGGGGGGTGGATGTGACCTAGGAGCTGAGCTGAGACGGGGTGTACAGGGGGGGCATGACAAGGGGAAGCTGACTGCCTGTGGGGGCCTTGGGAAGTTGTGCACCTCCTAGTGCCAGCCAGTGGGAAAAGGAGGGAATGCAAAGTTGCTTGTGCCCTGTTGTAATAAACTGCCTTGCTGTTTGACTGTGGAAAGCACTGAGTTCTTGGGAAGAGCCCTTCCCGGTCACCTCCGCTCTGCCCATTCTGCCAGGGATGCCAGGAGGCATCACCAATCCAGCCCAGCTGCTCCGAAGCAGAGCAGGCCCCTGGACAAGTCCCCCCAGGTCTCCCCCTCCCTCCCTCCCCGAGCTTGCCCCCCAAGCCTGCAGGAGCCCGGGCCAGCCCACTTGCAAAGTGCAGCTGAGCTCCCCCAAGCTCCCGGCTCTGCCTGGGGGGAGACTCTATGCATAGACACCGAATTGTCAAATGTTTCTAGGCTTGCCAGCAGCCCTCACACAGATTTTAAGCCAGAACCCCCGCTTGGCCCCCCGCGGTGCACCCGCAGTTGCCATAGCGACCGCCCGAGGCTGAGGCTCTGTTCTGGCCGCGGGCGTAGACAAAGGAGGGACTCCTGTTACCACGGTTACCCAGGCCCTTAGGCCGTTGGCCCCGGGGCTCCGGGGCGGTCAAGTAGGTTTTCCAGCCCCGAACCCAGACGCCTCTCCCTCTCCGGCTGGCCCTCCACGTCTCTGCGGGCTTCTCTCAGGTTTCCGAGGGGCCCCTTTGGCCCCTCCTCCCCTCTCTTCACCATCCCCGTTTTGGCCCTTTCCCCTCTCCCCTTCCGGTCCCCCACCCCCGGCACCCAGGCCCGACCCCTGCCCCGGAGCGCGGATCCAGTGGGGGAGGGGAAGGGGGGGAAGGGAACCACAGCCCCAGCTGGGTAGGGAGCCTCGACGCCGTGAGGAGGGAAGAGAGGGCGGACGGAGGCCCCAGTCGGCCTCCGCCGAGCCCCGCCCGAATTGGGAAATGAGGATTTGGGAAGGCTTCCGGAGAAGCGGCCCAGTTCGCCTGGTGCTTCCCTGGGGCTGGGAGGGAGCTCGTGTTCGAGCTGCAAGTTGAGGCTCAGCAGTTGCGGGCTAGGGCTGCGCGCGCTCCCGGGAGGTGGCCGCTGGGGCCGCCTCAAAGCGCGGGATTGTTCCCAGGGTTCCTGTGAGAGCTGCTCTGGGCTCGCTGGGCTGTGCGGCCGGCCGGCCAGCCAGCCTCACCGTGGACTGCCTGCTGGTCCCCAATCGGATCCCAGGTTGGTTTCTGGGGGTGTGCACCTGGCAGCCCTCCGGAGGTGTGGGGATGGACTGGCCTGGGGACAAGGTCCACTGGGCTGCCGGAGGCTCTGGGGGGACGAGCCACTTGTCCCACCGGAAATCCAGGGGAGGCGGGACTGGCCTTAGCCAGATGGAGCTACTTAACGGGCATTAGGGCCCAGGGAGCCGGCAGATGGGGACCCCAGGGTGGCAGTCACTTGGGCTAAGCCCCCGGCCAACACCAAGAGCCTAAGCTGGGCACGGAGGCTATCGGCGGGTCCCACCCGAGCACAGAAAAGAAAGGGGGCTGAAGTAGTGTGGGGAAGAGGGTTAAATCCGCTGCTGCAGCCCTAGGCCACCGCCTGGGGACAGAGCTTTGCTTCTCTTACTTGCTTGTCCTCCTTTCCTGGCCCCAGGCAAGGGTGGACTCTGGAAGGAGGCCAGATCGATGCCCAGGACCCTTGCTGTGGAGCACACCTTCGTACCTGGATGCTTTGGCCCAGGGATGGAAAAGGTCTCCTTCCTATCAGTTTCCTCCGTGCCAGGACTTGGCTGGCCAAGTAAATCCCCCTGGCCTTTTATGCCCAGGGGCTTTGGGGGACCTCCCTTAGGCTGCCTGGGCCTCCCTCCCCCCCCCTTGTGAAAGGAGGGACTTAGACTAGCTGGCCTCTAAGGTCCCATAGCTCTCAACCTGACCCCTGTGGTCCCCCTTCCTCCTACCTTCGTGGGGAGCCTAGACATCTCCAAGGACTTCACAAACTTGCCTTAGAACCTTCCATGCCCCCTCATTTCCTGTTGTCCAGCTATTTCTTTAGGAGCCCATTTGGGGTTTCCTTGGCACAGACACTGGGGGGGGGGGTTGCCATTTCCTTCTCTGCTCTTTTTACAGTGAGGAAACTGAGGCCAGTGGAGTAGAGTGATTTGCCCAGGGTCACACAGTTACTGAGTGGCTGAAGCCAGATTTGAACTCAGGGTGAGTCTTCCTGACTCCAGGCCCAGCCCTCTATCCACTGGCCGACTTGCTGCATTGCCTGTTGAGTAAAGACCAACTTCTAATAGTGTACACAGCCCCTTCCTTAGAACCTAAGGGAGCTAGAACATTTAGCTATGCTTTGGTCCCTTTTCTCCAGGAAATTAAATGTCTGCTATGCAGCTCTCTCTGACTCTCTCAGGCGGCCATAGCTCCCTCCTTTCCTGAGAGGACTGAGAACGCCTCCCTGGGCTTTCCTCACTTCCCTTTCTGCCCTCCTCAAAGCCTCTCAGTGCCCACAGTTGCCTTCTCTCCCCTCCTCCTTGTCCCAGGGCTCCTCACTCCAGCCAGTCCCCCCATGGATTCCTCTGACCTCTTGCTCCAGCACTCATCCCCTCCCTCCCTCCCTCCCTTTCTGAGTGCCAAACTTGGCAGAGGCAGGAGGAGTTAGGCTGAAACCCCAGCTCCAGTGCTAACTGGTTATGGGTCACCAAGTCTCAGTTTCCTCATCTGTAAAATGAGGTAAGTAACAATACTAGTAGTTCCTGCTTGTTGAAGGGAGGCTTCAGTGAGATGAGATATGAAGGGACCCTTTGCCAACCTGGACTTCCACTAATGCAGGTCGCTTCTGTTCTCTCCTCTAATCCTGTTGCCTAGGAGTCTGCCAGGGTCCCCTGCTCTGCATCTTTCTTCTCCTGTGCCCAGTATCTGGGAGGGGGAGGTGCTGGTGCTGGTGCTGATCCGATGGCTGGGTCACTGCAGGGGTGCAGTGCTCTCGTGGGTGGGGGCCGAGGAGCCAGGTGCTGCAGGAAGAGGATGGAGGGGTGAAATAGGTACTCCTCTGGCCCAGATGCTCTGAAGCTGGTGAGTGAGAAGGTGGGGGGGGGCTGGATGTTGGCAATCTGGGAACCTCTTTTGTCCCCCTTTCACTCCTTGCTGCTCTCCCCCCTTCCTTTTTGCTTTTCTCCCCCTGCCTTGAACATCTTCTGCCCTTCCTCCTGGAATTCCTGGCTTCCTCCAGGCCACTGTCCCAGTGTGCACTGAGTACATGAATGGATGGGGGATGGATGTCTTGGGAAAGCATTTAGTATTTTCAGCCCTGGGGCTGGAGATCCAGAAGGAAGGAGGACAATGGCAGATGTCATTTGATTCTCCTGCATGGATGTAGAATGGGATGGGAAGGGCTGGAGAGGAGCCGGCCCAGCGGTTTGCTGGCTCTCTTCTGGGACAGCTAGCCACCAACCGAAAGTATTCCACCCAAACAGGCTCCTTCTATATTGGAGGGACTTTCTGTAGAACTGCGGGGCCTCTGATCACATGAGCTCTCTCCATGTGCCACACTGGGCCTCTCATTCCAGACCTTGTTGGGCACCATGAAAAACTGTGACTCAGGAGCAAGGGGCCAAGACACAAGCCCCAGATGCCAGTGGGAGGCTGTGTGGCCTAGCACGAAGAAGAAGAAGAATGGCAGCCACCTGTGAAGCAAGTTCAGCCATAGAAAGAGGCCACTTAAAGATAAAGAAAAATCTCTCTTTGTTCTCTCTGCCAGGGGCCAAGGGAGGACTGGCATCAGGAGCAATTGCTGGAGGCCCTAAATGGCTGCCTCGAACACTAACCCTCACCCTCTCCCTCTTTGGGTTTCCTCACAGGCTCCTGAGTGACAGTGATCTGAGACTGGGTGAGGCTGACCAGGTAGGTTACCTTGGACAGGTCCCTGCTGGGGCTGCTCATGTGGGTTCAATGCCCTCAGGGGAAGTGCTGAGAACTTGGTTGGCCAGGCCCACCACAAAGAGGCCCACAGTGTTGTCAGTTGATGCTTTTGTAGACAGCACCTCTCCAGCCTAGTGCAACACTGTGCTTAAGGTACAGTGAGCTCATAGAGTCCTGGGCCTGACCTGAATTCAAATCCAGCCTGAGGTTCTTAGAGTAGCTGTGTGACCCTAGGCAAGTTACTTTCACTGTTGCCTGCCTCAGTTTCTTCATCTATAAAATGGCAGTCATGGGAGCATCTGCCTCCCAGGATGATTGTAGGGATCAAATGAGATGAACATTATAAAGGGCCAATCACAGTGCCTTATACATTGTTGACTGGGAAAAACACAGAACTCTTAAATAGTCAGAAAAGCCACTCTTTAATCAAGGAAGGGGGCTCAGTGCTGAGTTAGGCCTCCGCCCAGAGCTGCGCCCCCCATGCCTCCGCAGAGTCCGAGGATTAAACTCTGGATGCTCGGTCACTGACTGTAGGATTCCAGGCATATACATCTGGAAAATGTGGTTGATATATTGATATGATATTATGCTTGGTCAGTGCAGTTGATGGGACAGCTCGGAGGCCAGAAGAATCTCTGGGCTGAGCCACAGAGGGCTCAGCTCTGGCCAAGTATAATATCATATCAATACATCAACCACATTTTCCAGATGTATATGCCTGGAATCCTACACTGACCCCTGGGAGGGCCACCAGGCTAGATGACGACTCCAGGGAGCAGAACAATGTGGGGGGGACCATTTGGGGAGTCCAGGGGCAGGGAAAGATGACTGACCTCACTGTAGCTACCAAGGAAATGGGAGGGTTCCAACTACACCGACAGGATAGAACCAAGCCTGGGAAAGGAATCAGGGCTAGCGGCTAGGATGTGAGGGAAGGGGCTGCCTACCACGGATACTAAAGGATGGCCCCTGCCCAGGTGTGGGTCTTCTTAGGAAAAGGCCTCTAATACAATGGGGTCCATTATTCAGTCCCAAACTGCCAGCCTGAAATTCCCTTCAGGGTGGACTCTCACAGGAACAATGACCAGCTTTGGGGTCTCCAACTTACAAACAAAACTTGGGGCTCCTCAGATCTTACTACGCTACAAGTTTGGGGTTTCTAGATTCCATATTGACAACATAGTAGGTGGTATAGAAATATTCTGTCGTTTTCGTTAGTTTTTCAGCCGAGGCTGCCTCAATGTGCCTCCATTTGGGGTTTTCTTGGCCAAGATACTGGAGTGGTTTGCCATTTCCTTTTCTAGCTCCTTTTCCAGATGAAGAAACTGAGGCAAGCAGGGTGAAGTGACCTGCCCAGGGTCACACATGTAGGAAGTATCTGAGGCCAGATTTGACCTCAGCAAGATGAGTCTTCCTGGCTCTAGGCTGGACATTTCCACCTAGTTAGCTGCGCCTAGATTGCTGGTGGCTGTTATCAGCGATACCTTTACTAGAGGTCACAGCGTTTCTCATCCCCAAACTGTGGAGAAGGAAAGGCAGCAGACGGACACAATTGCATGTGGTCAGGACCAAGGACATTTCAGGCCTTAGGTTAGGCTGCTCTTCTATGCAGGGCCATTTGCCAGTCTTTGGGGGCTGAGTTTCCCATTGGCCAGGCATGGAAATGACCTGATGGCTTTGCACTCTAACGGGCATCTGCAGCCTCCCCAAAGCACTGTGCTGGCTCCTGAGGCTAGCTGCCCTCAAGGATCTATCCCGGCCTCCTCAAATTGACCCGGAATGGACTTCCCTCCTGCTTCCTGCTCCAGCAATCCTCAGGCGTTGTTTCCTTCCCCCTCTTCCAGTTGACCAGGACTGACTTCTTCTCTGCTATCCTCCCAGTAGACAGGAAGAAGTTTGGGGGCTCAGAATGTTCTTTTGCCTTTTAGCCCCAGCATTAAGGTCAGTGCTTTATAGTGAATGAACAAAGTGCCAAGAATTCACCAGGGGACAGTCCAGGTAAGTAAAGGGTATCATGGGCTGGCTGTCCATCGATCAACATACTTGTTCAGTGGACTCTCCAGGCAACAGTGTGCAGTAATTTACTGCCAGGCCTGGACGTAGAAAGACTGGATCAAGTTCCTATCCTGGCTTAGACACTAGCTGTGTTTCCCTGGATAAGTCACTTCATTCTGCTTGTCTCATTATCCAGATCTATAAAATGAGCTGGAAAAGGGCAGCGTCTTTGCCAATCAAGCCCCAAATGTAGTCACGAAGAGGCAAACGGAACAAGAACAATACCAAGTGGAACATGCACACCGAGCTCTCCATGACTTGTTCAGGGGCTACTGGGAATACTTCTCAGAGTTCAGGTTTGAAACCAAGTACTCTGTCCACAAATCCACACTCTTCCGTGCCCCCAGGGAGAGGGGAAGGGAAGTCCAGGGGCCACATTTCCAGTTTGCCCAGGGACGTGGTCCAAGTACATGGACAGCAACTCTAGAAGAGATGTACAATAGTCACATGGGGGGAGGTCTGAGAAGCAGATTTCCTAGATCACTGCCCTGATGACTACCCCAACCCTTGCACTGTGCCCTCAAACTCTCTACCAAAGCATCTGATACCCCCCCACACTCTTACTGTGTGGCCTGAGCTACCTCCTTCCCTAAGAGGACCCGAGAACACCTCCCCGGGCTTTCCTCACTTCCCTTTCTGCCCTCCTCAAAATCTCTCAATACCCACAGCTGTTTTCTCTCCCCTTCCACTTGTCCCATGTCTGCTCACTCCAGCCAATCCCCCTTACCCATTCCTCTTACCTCCTCTTGCTCCAACAGTCATCTCCCTCCATTTCTGAGTGCCCAACATGACAGAGGCAGGAGGAATTAGACCGAAACTTCACCTCCAGTGCTAACTAGCTATGGGACCAAGGGTAGGTCACCAAGTCTCAGTTTCCTCATCTGTAAAATGAGGAAAGTAATAATACTACTAGTTCCTACTTGTGGGAGGGAGACTTCAATAAGATGAGATATGAAGGGACATTTTGCCAACCTTGGAATTCCACAAATACTGGTCATTTTTGTTATTCTCTTCAGACTTTCCATCTTCAGTCCTTTAAACCTCTCTCTGGCTGGCTCTGTCCTCCTCTTTACCTTATTTCTTTCCTTATTTCTTCTATCTTATTCATCATCCATTCTCTTATTTCTTCTCTTCCTCCTACCTCTCCCTCCTTTCCTTTTCCATCCCGTTCTCTCACCTCTTTCTCTGAACTCAGCCACTTTCTTCCCTCATCTTGTTTGGCTCTTTCTTCCATTTCTCATTCTCCTTCTCCCCACTCCTTTCCCTTCTCCTAATCCCTCCCTGCTTGTCCACTTTCCCTCCCTCCCTTTTCTGTCCCTCTTCTCTCTCTGTTTCTTTCTTTGACCTCAGCCCCTTTTTTCCTTCTCCCAGTTTTGCTTTCCCCCCTTTCTCATTCCCCTTCTCCCCACTCCTTTTCCTTCTCAAGTCCATCCCTCCTGATCCACTTTCCCTCTCTTCTCTGTCACCCTTCTTCTCTCTCCTCTTCTATCTCTGACCTAAGCCCCATTCTTCCTTCTCTCTGTTTGGCTCTTTCTTTCATTTCTCATTCCCCTTCTTCCCACTCCTTTCCTTCTACATTCCCTCCTACTTTGTCCACTTTCCCTCCCTCCCTCTCTCTCTCCCTCCTCTGTCCCTTTCTTCTCTCTCCCCTTCTTTCTCTGACCTCAGGGAGTTTTTCCCTTCTTCCTGTTTGACTCTTTCTTCCCTTTCTCATTCCCCCTCTCCACACTTCTTTCCTTTCTCCACTCCCTATCACCCTGTCCAATTTTCCCCCTCCCTTTTCTGTCCCCTTCTCTCTCCTCTTTTTGTGACCTCAGCCCCTTTCTTCTTTCTCCCTGATTGGCTCTTTCTTTACATTCTGCTTCCCCTTCTCCCCACTGCTTTTCCTTCTCTAGTCTCCACCTCCCTTTTGTCCACTTATCCTCCCTCCCTACCCTTTCCCCTTTCCTCACCTCTTCTTTCTCTGACACCATCTCCTTTCTTCCTTTTCCCTCTTTGGCTCTTTTTCCCCCATTGTCCTTCCCTTTCTCCTCACTCCATTTCCTTTTCCAGTCCCTTCCTCCCCTCTTGTCCACATTCCCTTCTTCCCTCACTCTCTTTTCTGTCTCCTTCTCTCTCTTATTTCTTTGTCCTCAGGCCCTTTTTTCTTTCTCCCAGTTTGGCTCTTTCTTCCCTTTCTCATCCCCCTTCTCCCCACTACTTTCCCTTCTCCAGTCCCTCCCTCCTTGTCCACTTTCCCTCCCTCCTTTCTCCATCCCACTTCTCTCTCCTCTTCTTCTCTTACCTCAACCACTTTCTTCCTTCTCCATCTTTGACTTTCTTTCTCTTCTTCCCCTTTTCCCCACTGCTTTTCCTTCTCCATTCCCTTCCTCCCTCCTTGTCCACTTTTCCTCCCTCCCTTATCTGTCCCCTTCTTTTCTCTCCTCTTCATTCTCTGACCTCAGCCCCTTTCTTCCTACTCCCTGTTTGGATCTTTCCTCCCTTTCTCTTTCCCCTTCACCCCACTCCTTTCCCTTCTCCACTCCCTCTGTCCTTGACCACTTTACCCCTTCCTCCCTCCCACCCTTCTCTGTCCCTGTCTTCTCTCTCCTCTTGTTTCTCTGACCTCAGCCCTTTCTTCCTTCGCCCTGTTTGGTTCTTTCTTCCCTTTCTCATTTCCCTTCTCCCCACTACTTTCCCTTCTCCAGTCCCTCCCTCCTTGTCCACTTTCCCTCCCTCCTTTCTCCATCCCACTTCTCTCTCCTCTTCTTCTCTTACCTCAACCACTTTCTTCCTTCTCCATGTTTGACTTTCTTTCTATTCTTCTTCTCCTTTTCCCCACTGCTTTTCCTTCTCCATTCCCTTTCTCCCTCCTTGTCCACTTTTCCTCCCTCCCTTATCTGTCCCCTTCTTTTCTCTCCTCTTCATTCTCTGACCTCAGCCCCTTTCTTCCTACTCCCTGTTTGGATCTTTCCTCCCTTTCTCTTTCCCCTTCACCCCACTCCTTTCCCTTCTCCACTCCCTCTGTCCTTGACCACTTTACCCCTTCCTCCCTCCCACCCTTCTCTGTCCCTGTCTTCTCTCTCCTCTTGTTTCTCTGACCTCAGTCCCATTCTTCCTTCTCCCTATTTGGCTCTGTCTTTCCTTTCTCTTTCCCTTTCTCCCCTCTGCTTTTCCTTCCCTATTCCCTCTCTTCCTACTTGTCTACTTTCCCTCCCTCCTTCCCTCCCTTCTCTGTTTCATTCTGTCTCCTCTTCTTTCTCTGACCTCAGCCCCTTTCTTCCTTCTCCCTATTTGGATCTGTCTTCCCTTTCTCATTCCCCTTCTCCCTACTCAATCTCTTCCTTCTGTCCCTCTGTCCCTCGTTTTCCACTTTCCCTTTCTCCCTACCTCCCTTCTCTGTCCCCCTTCTTCTCTCTCCTCCTCTTACTCTGACCTCATCCCCTTTCTTCCTTCTCCCTCTGGCTCCTTCGCATTCTCTCTTTCCTTCTCCCCACTGCTTTTCCTCTTCCAGTCCCTTCCCCTCTCCTTGTCCACCTTCCCTCCCTCCCTTTTCTGTCCCCTTCTTCTCTCTCCTCTTCTTTCTCTGACCTCAGCCCCTTTTTTCATTCTCTGTTTGATTTTTTCTTCCCTTTCTCATTCCCCTTCTCCCCACTCCTTTTCTTTCTCTACTCCCAACTCCCTGTCCACTTTCCATCTCTCCCTTTCCTGTCCCATTCTTCTCTCTCCTCTTCTTTTTCTGACTGAACAGCCCCTTTCTTCCTTCTCCCTGTTTGGCTCTTTCTTTCCATTCTGCTTCCCCTTATCCCCACTGCTTTTCCTTCTCTTGTCCCCTCCTCCCTTTTGTCCACTTATCCTCCCTCCCTACTCTTTCCCCTTCTTCTCCTCTTCTTTCTCTGATGTCAGCCCCTTTTAATACTTCTTCCTCTTTGGCTCTTTCTTTCCTATCTCTTTCCATTTCTCCCCACTGCTTTCCCTTCTCCAGGCCCTCTCTCCTCGTCCACTTTCCCTCCCTCCCTTCTCTGTCCCATTCTTCTCTCTCCTCTTCTTTCTCTCACCTCAGCCCCCTTTTTCCTTCTCCCTCTTTTGGCTCTTTGTTCATTTGTCTTTCCCTTTCTCCACACTGGTTTTACTTCTCTATTCCCTCTCTCCCTCCTTCTCTACTTTCCCTCCCTCCCCCTCCCTTCTCTGTCCCCTTCTTCTCTCTTTCCTTCTTTCTCTGACCACAGCTCCTTTCTTCCTTCTCCCTGTTTGGCTCTTTCTTCTCTTTCTCATTCCCCATCTCCCCATTCCTTTCCTTTCTCTACTCCCTACCTCCCTGTCCACTTTCCCTCCCTCCCTTCTCAGTCCCCCTTCTTTTCTGTCCTCTTCTTTCTCTGTCCTTAGCCCCTTTCATTCCTCTCCCTGTTTGGCTCTTTCTTCCCTTTCTCATTCCATTTCTCCCCACTTCTTTCCCTTCTCTAGTCCCTCCCTCCTTGTCCACTTTCCCTCCCTCCCTTCTCTGTCCCACTTCTTCTCTCTCCTCTTCTTTCTCTCACCTCAGCCCCTTTCTTCCTTCTCCCTGTTTGGCTCTTTCTTCCCATTCTCCTTCCCTTTCTCCCCACCCCTTTTCCTTTTCCATTCCCTCTCTCCTTGTCCATTTTCTCTTCCTCCCTCACTCCTTACTCTGTCCCCTTCTCTCTCCTTTTCTTTCTGTGACCTCAGCCCTTTTTTCATCTCCCTGTTTGGCTTTTTCTTCCCTTTCTCATTCTCCTCCTCCCTCCTCCTTTTTCTTCTCCAGTCCTTCTGTTCCTCCTTTTCCACTTTCCCTTCCTCCCTCCCTCCCTTCTCTGTCCCCTTTCTTCTCTCCCCTCTTTTTTCTGACCTCAGCCATTTCTTCCTTCTCCCTTTTTGTCTCTTTCTTCCCATTCTCATTCCCCTTTACCCCACTCCTTTCCCTTCTCCAGTCCCTCCCTCTTTGTCCACTTTCCCACCCTACCTTCTCTGTCCCCTTCTTCTCTCTCCTTTCTCTGACCTCAGCCTCTTTCTTCCTTCTTGATATTTGGCTCTTTCTTCCCTTTCCCCTTCCCCTTCTTCCCACTCCCTTTCCTTCTCCATCCCTCCATCCTTCTCTTTCTCTACTTCCCTTCTCTGTCCCCTTCTCCTCTTCTTTCTCTGACCTCAGCCCCTTTCTTTCTCCTCCCTGTTTTGGCTCTTTCTTCCCTTTCTCATTCCACTCCTCCTTACTCCTTTTCCTTCTCTAGTCCCTCTGTTCCTCCATTTCCACTGTCCCTTCCTCCCTACCTCCCTTCTCTGTCCCCCTTCTTCTCTCTCTTCTTTCTCTGACTTCAGTACTTTTCTTCCTTCTCCCTGTTTGGCTCTTTCTTCCCATTCTCCTTCCCTTTCTCCCCACTCCTTTTCATTCTTCAGTCCCTTCCTCCCCCCTTGTCCACATACCTTTCCTCCCCCCTTCCTTCTCTATCCCCAGTTCTCTCTCCCCTTCTTTCTCTGACCTCAGCCCCTTTCTTCCTCTTCCCTGTTTGGTTCTTTCTTCCCCTTTTTATTCCCCTTCTCCCCACTCCTTTCCCTTCTCCACTCCCTATCTCCCTGTCCAATTTCCCTCCCTACTTCTCTATCTCCCATTTTCTCTCTTCTTCTGTGTCTTACCTCAGCCCTTCTCTTTCTTCTCCCTGTTTGACTCTTTCTTCCCCTTCTGCCCACTCATTTTCCTCCTCCATTCCCTCCCTCCCTCCCTGTCCACTTTCTCTTCCTTCCTTTTCTGTCCCCTTCTTCTCTCCCCTTCTTTCTCTGACCTCAGCCCCTTTTTTTCCTTCTCCGTATTTGGCTCTTTCTTCCCTTTCTCATTCCCCTTCTCCCCACTCCTTTCCGTTCTCCAAATCCCTCCCTGCTTGTCCACTTTCTATCCAGACCTTCCCTGTCCCCTTCTCTCTCCTCTTCTTTTCTGACCTCAGCCCCTTTCTTCCTCCTCCCTGTTTGGCTCTTTCTTCCCTTTCTCATTCCCCTCCTCCCTACTCCTTTTCCTTCTCCAGTCCCTCTGTCCCTCCTTTTCTACTTTCCCTTCCTCCCTACCTCCTTTCTCTATCCCCTTTGTTCTCTCTCCTCTTCTTTTTCTGACCTCAGCCCTTTTCTTTCTTCTCCCTGTTTGATTCTTTCTTCACCTTCTGCCCACTCCTTTTCCTTCTCCAGTCCCTTCCTCTATCCTTGTTCACTTTCCCTCCCTACCTTCTGTATTCCCTTCTCTCTCCTCTTACTCTGACCTTAGCCCCTTTCTACCTTCTCCCTTTTTGACTCTTCCCATTCCCCTTCCCCTTCTCCCCACTGCTTTTCCTCCTCTAGTCCCTTCCCCCATCCTTGTCCACTCTCCCTCCCTCACTCCTTCTCTGTCCCCTTCTTCTCTCTCCCCTTCTTTCTCTGACCTCAGCTCCTATTTTTCCTTTTCCCTGTTTGGCTCTTTCTTCCCTTTCTCATTCCCCTCCTCCCTACTCCTTTTCCTTCTCCAGTCCCTCTGTCCCTCCTTTTCCACTTTCCCTTCCTCCCTATCTCCATTCTCTGTCCCCTTTATTCTCTTTCTTCTTTTTCTGACCTCAGCACTTTTCTTCCATCTCCCTGTTTGGCTCTTTCTTCCCATTCTTCTTTTCATTCTCCCCACTGCTTTTCCTCTACAGTCCCTTCCTCTCTCCTTTTCCACTTTCCCTCCCTACCTCCTCTGTCCTCTGCTTCTCCCTCCTCTTTTTTCTCTGACATCAGCCCCTTTCTTCCCTCTCCCTCTTTGGCTTTTTTCCCCCATTCTCCTTCCCTTTCTCCCCACTCCTTTTCCTTCTCCAGTCCCTTCCTCTCCCCTTGTCCACATACCCTTTCCTCCCCCCTTCCTTCTCTATCCCCAATTCTCTCTCCCCTTCCTTCTCTGACCTCAGCCCCTTTCTTCCTTCTTACTGTATGGCTTTCTTCCCTTCTTATTCCCCTTCTCCCCACTCCTTCCCCTTCTCCACTCCCTATCTCCCTGTCCACTTTCCTTCCATACTTCTCTATCCCCCATTTTCTCTCTCTTCTTCTGTGTCTTATCTCAGCCCTTTTCTTCCTTCTCCCTGTTTGACTCTTTTGTCCCCTTCTGCCCACTCATTTTCCTTCTCCACTTCCTCCCTCCCTCCCTGTCCACTTTCTCTCCCTTCCTTTTCTGTCCCCTTCTTCTCTCTCCTCTTCTTTCTCTGATCTCACCCCCTTATTTCCTTCTCCCTGTTTGGCTCTTTATTCCCATTGTCCTTCCCTTTCTTTCCACTCCTTTTCCTTCTCCAGTCTCTCCATTCTTCTCCTCTTTCCCTCCTTCCCTTCTCTCCCATTCTTCTCTCTCCTCTTCTTTTCTGACCTCAGCCCCTTTCCTCCTTCTCCCTGTTTGGCTCTTTCTTTCCTTTTTTCCTTCCTCTTATCTCTACTCCTTTTCCCTCTCCAGTCCCTCCCCCTTTCCTTGTCCACTTTACCTCCCTCCCTCCCTTCTCTGTCCCCTTCTTCCCTCTCCCATTCTTTCTCTGACCTCAGCCCCTTTTTTCCTTCTCCCTGTTTGTCTCTTTCTTCCCTTTCTCATTCCCCTTTTTCCCCACTCCTTTCCCTTCTCCACTCCCTACCTCACTGTCCACTTTCCCTGCCTCCATTCTCTGTTCCCCCTTTTTTCTCTCTTCTTCTGTCTCTGACCACATCCCCTTTCTTTCTTCTCCCTGTTTGATTCTTTCTTTCCCTTCTCCCCACTCCTTTTCCTTATCCATTTCCTCCCCACATCCTTGTTTACTTTCCTTCCCTACCTTCTCTATTCCCTTCTTCTCTCTCCTCTTACTCTGACCTCAGCCCCTTTCTACCTTATCCCTGTTTGACTTTCTTCCCATTCCCCTTCCCTTTCTCCCCACTGCTTTTCATCCTCCAATCCCTTCTCCTTTCCTTGTCCACTTCACCTCCCTCCTTTCTTTAGCTGTCCCCTTCTCTTTCCTCTTCTTTCTCTGACCTCATCCCCTTTCTACCTTCTCCCAGTTTGGCTCTTTCTTCCTGTTCTTCCTTCTTCTCACTCCTTTTCTTTCTCCAGTCTCTCCATCCTTGTCCTGTTTCCCTCCCTCCCTCTGTCCCTTTATTCTCTCTCCTCTTCTTTCTCTGACCTCAGCCTCTTTCTTCCTTTTTCTCCCATTTTGAGTCCCTCTTCTCATTTTCCTTCCACTTCTCCCCACTCCTCCTTCATCTTCTTTCTCTATTCCCTTCCTTCCTCCTTGTGCAGTTTCTTTCTCTCCCTCCTTTCTTTCTTTCCCTCCATACTGTCCTACAAAAGAGTGTCTTCATCAAGTTCTCCTTTCCCATATGACCTTTCCCAATCTACACACACACACACACACACACATCTCCATAATAGTAGCATATAGCACTATGTGTCAGTCACTGTGTTCAATACTACAGTGAATAGCACACTGGGGTCTCACAACACCCTGATAGGGAGCCCTGATGACAAACCTTCCAGTTTTTCCCCTTCTAAAATCTTTCATTGCTCATTCATAGGATAGGCTCTTCTCCATTCTCTGCTGGGACTCTTGATCTCCCCGTGAGTAAGTGATTACAGGACTGTTCTGGTAAGTTTAATGACTGACTCTCCAGGAAAACAAGGCATAGGGACATCCTTACAGCTGCATTCAAGTCCTTTCTTATGTCTACATCGTCAACCTAAGCATAAACTGAGCCCTGACTGGTATAGTTTGGAGGTGTAAACGCTGACAGACAAACAAGGGGCTCTGCCAGACCCTTTGCCATCCAACCATTGCTCTGTACTTTTGTAGGATCTGAGTCAGGGTGTAATGGAAGTACCATTGGGAAAAGGTCAGGAGGTTTCGGTTCAAATGTCAAATGGGATTTGGGGCGAATCAACTCAGGATGGCCTGAGCTTCATTTGTCCTGTGATGGTTTTATAGGAAATGATGTCCCATGCGTTCCTTCTAGCTTCAATATTCTAGATCTTTGGGGCAGCTAAGTGGCTCAGTGGGTAGAGAGGGAGACTTAGAGACTGCCTTCACACCTCTTCCTAGGTGGGCTTTTCAGCCACGGCTACTCTCAGAGAACTGTAACAGACTGCAGATGGGCTTCAGATAATCTCTGCCCATTGATGAGGAATCACAAACCATTTGAGTAAGGAAATAAAAGATTTAGAAAGTAAATATGATGTTGATGAAATGGCAGAGACTGTGTTGTCTCTTTTGTATCTTTTTTTAGTCTGATGTTCAAGTATATTTTTAATAGCTGCATCTCTAGAGAATCCAGGGTTTGAATCTGACCTGAGCCTCTTCCTAGCTGTGTGACCCTGGGCAAGTCACTGAACTCCCCATTGCCTAGACCTTCTCACTCTTCTGCCTTGGGACCAATAGACAGATAGTATTGATTCTAAGACCGAATGTGAGGGTTTGAAAAATGCTTCATATCTTTCACTTGTCACACAGATCTTGGTAATACTAGTAGCCCAGTATACAACAAATTCGTTTTGCCCTAGGCCTGATTACTTTCCCTTTGGGCCTTTTTAATTAGCTTTTCCCAAGGTAGGGAATTTCCCTTAATGGCCATCTGGTTTTCCACCTGCACAAAGAACTGACTTTCAATAGGATGATGAGGATGGTGGCAATCCGGGACCACCTCTCCTGGTTGAAATTGAAACCCACCCTGCCATGGCTTCTGTCTGTCCCAAATCATTTGCCTTGGGAGTAGAAATCCATTGCATTTAGTTTAAATTTAATTAGTTACTTAAATTGATTTTAATTAAGCTAAAGGGCCCTGAAAAGTTGTTCCCGCTAGGTATAACCCACCTCTTCTGCCCTGGGAGTCCCCCTGAGAAGGTGAATAGGTTTCAGAGATGGCTGAGGAATTGAACAGATTTTTCTCTTCTTGCCATCGGTTCAGCCAAGAGATTCTGATAGTGTTCTCACCACAATGGCGTATGTTTTACTAGAAATGTGATATGATCACATATTGAACGAATGCCATTGGGCCCTTCCAAAGCTGACCTCCTGAAGAGTCAGAGATGAACAACTGGTCTGGCTCAGTGAAACCTGCCACGTTAGTGCTCTTAGTGTGCTCAGCTCATAGCATGAGAACTTTGAAAAGTATGGAGCGACTTAAAACGTTCCATGGAGACCCCGTGAATTTGGGATTTACTGAAGCATGTCTAAAGACATATAGTCTAAGACTAAAATTCTCTGAACACTGTTTATGGTTCTTAAATAGTAAATGCAGGTTGGAGAGAGAAAAGGGACATAATCACATGGTTGGAGGGTTGCCTGGCTCATCCCACTGTTTCCTGGATCCATAACTTATTTCCCTGGTGACATCACTTGTCCTGGGTCTTCCTAGTTGAACAGATGACCTCAGTCCAAGTCAGATTGGGACAAAAGGGAACCACGGGGCATTCTCCTTATACAGATGATCCTCAAGCCCTATTCTTAACCCAATCAAAGGGCGACTTCAGATTGAAAATGTACTTTCAAAACTTTTTTTTTACTTTTTTTTCTTCGTTTTTTATTGTCATGCAAAACACAATTCCAGATTGGTCATTGTTTTTTTTTTTAGAAGATGAGATTTTATTTATTTATTTATAGAAACAGTATTTTATTTGGTCATTTTCATACATCATTCATTGGAAACAGAGATCATTTTCTTTTCCTCCCCCCCTCCTCCTGCCACCCTTCTCCTAGCTGATGCACGATTCCACTGAGTATCACATGTGTCCTCGATCCGAACTCATTTCCGTATTATTAGTTTTTACATTAGGATGTTCATTTAGAGTCTCTCCTCAATCATATCCCCTCAACCCCTGTAGTCAACCTGTTGCCTTTCCTCCATGTTTTTACTCCCACTGTTTGTCCTCTGCTTGAGGATGGTGTTTTTTCTCCTCCTATGTATCACAGTGTATCCGTGTCTGTGTACAATGTTCTCCTGGTTCTGCTCCTTTCTCTCTCTGTCAATTCCTGGGGGTTGTTCCAGTTCCCATGGAATTCTTCCACTTTATTATTCCTTTGAGCACAATAGTATTCCATCACCAACATATACCACAATTTGTTCAGCCATTCCCCAATTGACGGGCATCCCCTCATTTTCCAATTGTTTGCCACCACAAAGAGCGCAGCTATGAATATTCTTGTACAAGTCTTTTTCCTTATTATCTCTTTGGGGTACAAACCCAGCAGTGCTGTGGCTGGATCAAAGGGCAGACAGTCTTTTAGTGCCCTTTGGGCATAGTTCCAAATTACCCTCCAGAATGGTTGGATCAATTCACAACCCTACCAGCAGTGCATTAATGTCCCCACTTTGCCACATCCCCTCCAGCATTCATTACTTTCCTTTGCTGTCATGTTAGCCAATCTGCTAGGTATGAGGTGATACCTCAGAGTTGTTTTGATTTGCATTTCTCTGATTATCAGAGATTTAGAGCACTTTTTCATGTGCTTATTAATAGTTTTGATTTCTTTGGCTGAAAACTGCGTGTTCATGTCCCTTGCCCATTTATCAATTGGAAAATGGCTTGATTTTTTGTACAACTGGTTTAGCTCTTTATAAATTTGAGTAATTAGACCTTTGTAAGAAGTTTTTGTTATGAAAATTGTTTCCCAATTTGTTTCTTCCCTTCTCATTTTGGTTACATTGGTTTTGTTTGTACAAAACCTTTTTAATTTGATGTAATCAAAATTGCTTATTTTACATTATGTGACTCTTTCTAAGTCTTGCTTGGTTTTAAAGTCTTTCCCTTCCCAAAGGTCTGACAAGTATACTATTCTGTGTTCACCTAATTTACTTATAGTTTCCTTCTTTATATTCAAGTCATTCACCCATTCTGAGTTTATCTTGGTGTAGGGTGTGAGGTGTTGATCCAAACCTAATCTCTCCCACACTGTCTTCCAATTTTCCTAGCAGTTTTTATCAAATGGTGGATTTTTGTCCCAAAAGCTGGGGTCTTTGGGTTTGTCATAGACTGTCTTCCTGAGGTCATTTACCCCAAGTCTATTCCACTGATCCTCCTTTCTGTCTCTTAGCCAGGACCAAATTGTTTTGATGACCACTGCTTTGTAATATAGTTTGAGATCTGGGCCAGCAAGGCCACCTTCCTTTGTATTTTTTTTTTCATGATTTCCCTGGATATCTTTGATCCTTTATTCTTCCAAATGAATTTTGTTATGGTTTTCTCTAATTCAGTAAAAAATTTTTTTGGAAGTTCAATGGGTATGGCACTAAATAGATAAGTCTGGGTAGGATGGTCATTTTTATTATGCTAGCTCATCCTACTCATGAGCAGTTAATGTTTTTCCAATTGTTTAGATCTAGTTTTAATTGTGTGGAGAGTGTTTTGTAGTTGTGTTCATATAGTTCCTGTGTTTGTCTCGATAGATAGATTCCTAAGTATTTTATATTGTCTCGGGTGACTTTAAATGGAATTTCTCTTTCTAATTCTTGCTGCTGTATCCTGCAACTTTGCTAAAGTTGTTGATTATTTCGATTAGCTTTTTGGTTGATTCTCTAGGATTCTTTAAGTAAATCATCATATCATCCTCAAAGAGTGATAGCTTGGTCTCCTCATTGCCAATTTTAATACCTTCAATTTCTTTTTGTTCTCTAATTGCTACTGCTAGTGTTTCTAGTACAATGTTAAATAATAGAGGTGATAATGGGCATCCTTGTTTCACTCCTGATCTTATTGAGAATGCATCTAGTTTCTCCCCATTGCAGATGATGTTGGCTGATGGCTTTAGATATATACTGTTTATTATTTTTTGGAAAGGCCCTTCTATTCCTATACTTTCTAGTGTTTTCAATAGGAATGGGTGTTGTATTTTATCAAAGGCTTTTTCTGTATCTATTGAGATAATCATGTGATTTTTGTCAGTTTGCTTGTTAATATGGTCAATTATGTGGATGGTTTTCCTAATATTGAACCATCCTTGCATTCCTGGTATGAATCCTACCTGATCGTAGTGGATAACCCTTGTGATGACTTGCTGGAGTCTTTTTGCTAGTATCCTATTTAAGATTTTTTCATCTATATTCATTAGAGAGATTGTCCTATAGTTTTCTTTCCCTGTTTTTAACCTGCATGGCTTTAGCATCAGTACCATGTTTGTGTCGTAAAAAGAATTTGGTAGAACCCCTTCTTGGCTTATTCTGTCAAATAGTTTTTATAATATTGGGATTAGTTGTTCTTTGAATGTTTTATAGAATTCATTTGTGAATCCATCTGGACCTGGGGATTTTTTCTTAGGGAGTTCTTTGATGGCTTGTTCAGTTTCTTTTTCTGATATGGGGTTGTTTAGGTATTTTATTTCTTCCTCTTTTAGTTTAGACAATTTATATTTTTGTAAGTATTCATCCATTTCACCTAGATTGACATATTTGTTGCCATATAATTGGGCATAGTAGTTTTTAATGATTGCCTTAATTTCCTCTTCATTAGAAGTATAGTCTCCCTTTTTGTTGGATTCCAGGCATATACATCTGGAAAATATGGTTGATGTATTGATTTCATATTATACTTGGTCAGAGCAGTTAATGAGACAGCTTAGAGGCCAGAAGAATCTCTAGGCCTGAGACACAGAGGGCTCAGCTCTGGCCTGGTCAGACAGCATTCCAATGCCTGATTTATGAGCAGGCCATGCAGTCTTTGTTCTGGGAGTTTGAAAAGAGCGGGCTTTTACCCATGCCCCTATCTTGTACATCATTGATATGTCAAGCCAATGTAAATCCACTATGTGCTGTTGCATATGCATTATGTACCTCTTACCTCATTACCTTAATAAAAGTCAGGAAGGGCACGGTCCTGCCTCTCTTCCTTTCTTTTCTCCTCTCTCTCTAACCTGCCTGCTGGCCATATGGATCGCTCCTTCTTTGAAGCTTTGCTATGGTCTCTAAAGTCTTCTTTCTTTATTCTTTTCTTCCTTCTCACCTGACTGCCAGCCAGTGCAATCTGCACTTGGAGTTTTATCTCCCAATTCTGCAAGTTATACTTTTCTTCAACTGATTCTTTCCTCACACCTAATTCCTAATCCTATCTCAAAATTCTACCCTCCACGCATTCTTGGTTATTTTTATCTTCCTTCACAGTATGCCCTACAAAGGAAGATAACAGGAAGAAGCGTCCTTCCTCCCCAAAATCTGATCTGTGTGTGCCTCAGTTTACCTACCCTCTCTCCAGCTTCTGTTCTCCTCCTCAAATTATATTCCTTTAGATTTCCCTTTTATGCAGTGGTTGCTGGCTGGCTACTGTTTCTGACACCCTAGATGTGCTTAGGACCCTTTCCTTCAGTGCAGAAAACGAGAGTGCACTCATTTTTGAGGAGTCAAGGGCATTAAGAGACTGAAGTCTGAACCAAGATTACCATCAAAAGGCCATTGAGGTAAGGCTCGTTCTAATAGAGATGGGTTAGAGTACTTCCTCTCAACAAGGTTGAGAGAAGCTGAGAAAATGAGAAAAAGGGACACAAAATATTACAGATCAATTGGAATGCGTGGATTATTAGTAGAATGATTTTAGCTGTTCAGCCACTGCAAAATGCCAATGATAAGGAGACGGAAGCTTTACAGAATCAAGAGGCAAAACCTCAGGATTCCACCCCCATTCACATTGGTGCTGGGATTCTGAAGCGGTGGAGGCTGTCGCCTCATCCCCAACCTCTTACTGATAAGATTTCTTTACCTCAGACTATCTTCTCTATCCACCACGACAGTTGGCCACAAAGAAACATTCTATAGGCTTAATTCTAACCTGGTTACAATAGCCCAGTGATCTTTGAACCTAGCAAATAACAGCTCATAAACTTCACAAAACCCTTCAGAAGCAAGAGAGGGTGATATCCAGACCCTCCCCCACTTTTCATAGAGTTTCCCTTCCCTTCCGCAGTATTCCCAGGAGCACATGGCCACAAAGGAATCAGCTCCAAAGCAAAACATTTACCCAGAGTTCTTTACTATGGCAGGGGAGACTTTACAAAATCATTCCCATGCTTTTGCATCCCAGCCATTTGGCTTGCCTCCACCCCCTCCTTCATTACAAGAGGCCATCGAAAAGGTGTCAGTGAGGCTGAAAACAACCCATGCAAAAAAGAGAGCAGAATATTTGGCTTCCCCTGTAACACCAAGAGAATATCCGAATGCTCAAAAAATTTTTACACTAGATGATTGGAAATTAAGAAAAACATTACCTGCAATTGAGAGCAAATGGACTCTAATTAATATGCTGCATTAAATATGGAGGATTAACTTACTTCTCAAGTTTCTGATCCCAAACTTTTACTAACACACTACTAACAATGTACTTAACTGAATTCCTCTTTGCTCTTATCTATGCATGCCCCTAAACTCCCTCATCCACTGCCAGCTCACTGCAGGGGCTGGCAGGCAGATTATCTAGAAAATTCCCCTACTATATTTCATACTTTGCCTCCAAGAAATTTAATGCAGTATTACAATTATTTTAAATCTGTAAAAGAAAGCAAGTACAGCTGCTTCTCCAACAGGAATTACGATTTAATTTTGAAAGTGCAAAGGTAAATTTACTACAGCCTAAGAATGAGGCATTCCTGTCTCTTAAAAGAAATTTACAACAGGGTAATTCAATTTGACCACTGAACTAGATAAGGCCATCAATTTCCAGGTCCAGATCATTCGTATCAATTGAATCTAAGTTTATTGCAAAAGATTTCTTTACTTAAAAATTGCTTATTTCAAAAGTTATGCAAGGAGCAAGCTAAAAATCATAAGGAAACTTGTGCCCATTATCCATCAGAAGTTATCTGGCACAGGTAAATTTTGAAGGCTTAATAGGCAATTGTTAACTTTGGTCCTAAGGAACTTGAATGCAATTCAGTTTGAAATAAAAAAACAAGTGTTTACTTTGACTCAAACAAAGTGGGACACTTCAAAGGATCGGGTCAATTTTAAGCAGAGATAGTTTCTAAAAACTTTTTCTAATAAAACCACAGGCCTAAGCAAAATTAGTAAATTGATGAATTAATCCTGAGTTACTTTAAAATTCAGAAAAGGCTAGTTTGAACAGATATTTTGCTATCCTACAGACAGCCATAGCAACAGACTTTTTTATCTATCAGCAAACCTCTACACTATTTTAACATATCACAGAGGGATCTTGCAAGCTCTTTAAAGCACTGCCAGAAAATCCAAGCAAGCTATTGTGTAATAACAAAAGGGTGAAAAATCTGGCTTTAAAAAGATCATTGCTAAAAGATGGACATACTGTAAAGTCAAATATAAAAAATTAAATTGTTTTAATTTAGATTGGACATGGCAAAATCACAAAGGAATGTCTGATTATATTTCTTGATAGGGAAAGTTCAAAATCTTTATCTGACTTTTATCATATACTACAGAATATTTGGACAAGACATATTTTATCTGTAATAATATTTTAGTATAAATTATAGTGTAACTGTAGGTTGAGTACCAAAGTACAAACAGTATTTTTCAAGGCTTTTAGAGGTAAATCCACATGGACTGTTGCAACCATGTTATTTACTGCTAAAACTATTTGGATCTGGTTAGGAAAGTTACTCCAGCAGTTTGATGAGTTGATCCTGCCACGTGGGGAGCAATACTTCTACACCTCAGGTTATAAGTTTTTATCACAAGTACTGGAATTGGTTAAAAGGAAAGCTAAGTGCATTTGTTTAAATGACAAGCATGAATTGGCATATGCTTTAGAGAACTTTCTAATACATTCAAATTTTAAATATGTAGGAATTATTATTTTTTAAGCAGGACATAAGGGCAGCAAGGATAGAAATTAGCAGATATTATTTTAAAAACCTGAATGAAGTTCAGAAACTTTATCCAAACAAGCAAATTATTTATAATTATTCACTCTCAAAATGATGTAGCATCAATTTTCATTATTGCATGACATCAGAGTGAACACAGGGTTGGATGGATTTGAACTGTTAACCAGTAGTTAATTATTAAGGTTATTAATTAATTTGTTAACCAGTAAAGTTATTTACGTGTGATTTAGAATTGGCAGTACTGCTACTCACTCAAATTATAATTATTGATCCTGATCATTATATTAGTATAAAACCAATGACAAGAATACAAGTTCAAACATTACTTGCACAATGTCTATTTTTGCAATACAATTTTGCAAAACTTGTAGGTAAAATTGATAATTCCATTCATAGTATCAATATCTTTTCAGTTATGAATTTAGATGTGATAGTTTAAAAATAATAACATCATTGCACCTGCTTCATAATGCTGTGCATACTTTTACTGCAACTCTTTAGGGAAAAACAGATAAATAAATAAATTTTTGCAAAAAGCAAAATTGCATGCAGATAGACAAGTGCTTTAGATCACAGCACAAACTGGTAAAATCATATGTGATTCATGGTATGATGTTTTCATGATTATTGGTTTAAAAGGTGAATATTAAACATCTATGTATGCTATCTTGCAAAGTCAAAGTGAAAACGTTTTCAAAGGTAAATGGCCTGGAGACCACTGCTTTTTAGCAGGCAGATCATTTGCACTCTCTGAGCTATCAAGAGTGCCATGTCTATTATTCCTCAATATTTTATGCACACAAGTGAAATTGCTTGCCAGTGCAAAATTTTGTGAATTTTATCATGTCACTCACTCACCTTAAAGAGATATCTGCTACATTTTAAGAATTACACATTATGGAATAAGAGATGCATTGCAACATGCTCATGTTGTAAAAAAAAATTGAAAACTAATATGTGATGGGAGATAATTACTCTCCTGATGTTCAGGATTAAGCTCACAATGAAGTGTGCAAAGTTATTTCAGATCTTTTAAATAATCTTGCACATTTCACTATTCCAAAACAATTCTGGAATAACAGTGCTTTTACCAGCAATAGATAGGCTGAATTGAATGACTCATGACTTTAATTCAAGCAATTGCAGAAAGGGCTCAAAGGATTTATAAGCCCCAAGATTCAAAACTGGAAGGATATATTTTCAGTTACTTTTTAACTTAATAAGGCTCAATAAGGCTTTCATTTGGGGTCGAGATTTTCTTTCTATTTTCTCAGATACCAGAAATCCATAGAGGAACCCTGAAGGTATCCAGCAGAAAAAAAAACAGAGTGAAAAATACAGATCTCTGTCTGGAAACATCCACAGTGTAGCATAGAGGCCAGACGCCAGAAAAAACAGCAGACGAACTGGAAAGACAAAACCACTGCCTTAAAGACTGGTCTCTGGTACTCTCCATACAAATATACTTTACCTGAGAGACAATTTACCTACAGAAGAATATCATTAATTTGCTTACAAATATTCTATTATACAAGTATGTGGGTATTTGTTGTAAGATCAAGCTTTATCATGTACCTAGAAATTTCAAATGGTATTTGAATAATATGTAACTTGCAATTATTTTATTGGAATTGTTCCATGTTACCCAAATTTGATCATATACAAATGGTACAATTGGAAATGTTATGTCAGTACATTGGATACTGTCCAATTGCAGCACAAATTGTTGCTATCAGCGAAAATGTATATATGATAATTATCTTATATGGTTCATTTTATATTTGCAAGAAGAAAATAGGTCTTTATTAGACTCAGTCTTATTTAAAAGTCTATGTTGTTGGGAATGGCATTTAAGCTTTTAAAAGAAAAAAGGGTGGTAATGGTATTCCTAACCATCTATCTACATCCCAGAAGGAATATAAGCTAATCCTATGCAATAACAGTTAGAATGTAATGATAAAGATTACATTGTATGATATACCTGGATTGGGTTGAATATTACCAGGAGATTAAGACTATAAGGGACCCAACAGGATGATAACTTTGGGTCGAGGGTGTGTTTGTATGTTTACAGAGAGTGAAAACATCTGGTCACCCACAAAGCGCATCATGCCAGCTGACACGAGACCAAGGACAGAAGCAGACAAACAACTTTGATGGCACCAGTTAACTGCACACCAGCCACACTCCAGACACGCTGGAAGAAACCATCACTGGTGACTACAAACACACCAAAGACTGACATTACACTACTTTTAATGACATTTACTGTTATTTCACTGATGGACACTTCACATGCTGACATCTGCTGGTCTATTATACTTAAACCAATATCAAGCATGCTAACTTGTATGGACTAAACCCCACTTATGTATGTTAAGGACACCAGATAGATCCCATACTCCAGAGACTTTACTATGGGATCAAAAGGGAATAGCTACAGTTGTTCAGACACGAATGTATACCTTTCATTTTGGATGTCTATGCTATATACTGTCAAAAGGAATTTATTTTGTATGCATTGTAAAATTCCTACTTGTGTTGTAAGAAATGCTTCTGTTGACAAGGGTATAGACATTGGTATGACTCTCCAAAGAGGAGATAGAAATTTTTCATTCATAGCATAGACCTAGTAACCCTGACAACAAAAAATTATATTTGAAACAGGAGATGCTGCACAGGGATTTATGATGGACAGATGGTCCTGATCTAACTCTTAAAAAAGGATGAGATGTCAGGCAAAATGCACTTTAAAATTTTTAATTAAGAACCTAAGTTATTGAAAATGATCATCTACATCTATGTAGAGATTATGTTCCTGACAATGCCTATGTAGACATTATGTGCCAACCGCCATTGGTGTGGTTACATGTTAATACCATTGTTGATTATTACTCCTGAAACCCCATCTTTTTGGGTGATATCTTTGTGGGAACTCTTTCTTGCTCTCTCTCACCAGACCCAGAATTCAGGCAGGCCACTGAATTCGGGGTCTATTAGCTTCCCCTTCAAATACTGGAAGACGTTCTGGTATATGAGAAGTCAAGCCTCAGTGGTAAACTGAGTGCTCAAGGTTGGACAATTTCTGTGGATGCGCAGTTGTTGACCCTCCTAGGTGGAATAGGTTATTACACACCTACATGGAGCAAGGGCAAAGTATACCCTAAGTTTCCCTTTTGGAGTATGTATTAAAAAAATAGGCACTAATAAGCTTGTAGAAAAAGCACATTGACATTGACAACTAGGAAAGAATAAGTTACATCAAATTCTATATGAACAAGAAACTAGAAATTGCTTCTACATGAAAAGCAACTTAAGCTTCTATTAACCCAAACATTGGTTTGGTAGAATGAATTTTGCAAACATTGGCAATGTTATATGCTTGGTTATCATATTGATTGGTTCATTTATACAGAAGCAGAGATTTAAATAAGGCTGATATAAGAAATATGCAGCCAGAAATTGCAATGTCACTTCATTATCATCATTCTTGTTATTTAAACAACAAATCAGAATGTAATGTGTATGGGAATATTGGTATTTGTTAAAAATTCACAATAATTGTTGTATTAAGGTCTTTGCAAAGCTTTTTAATGATGAAAAATTATGCACATATACAAGGTGAATTTTTGGTCAACTTAGATTAGGAAATAGAAATCATTTTTGAATGTAAATTCTGATATTGCATATTGGCTCAGCTACAACGATGCTACATGGAATGTGAGCCATGAATTTAAAATTTTGTATTAATTTTAGGGTCATTTTCCCAGGATCATTTTCTTAGATTATTTTTTCCCATATATTTGCTTTTGAATACTAAAGGTACCTTGCAAGTACTATGAATACTCTGATCCTGAACTATGAAAGAAACATGAATTTGGACTTTTATTTTTATTCACACCCAAAAGCTGGAGACTATAGAAACATGACAGCATTTGCTAAATTTCAGAGGACTATTCTACGAGATTATGTCTAATTACATAAAAAGGGATGGCAATGGATACTTGTCACTTGGCAAGACAGCTTAAAGCCACAGACAAATGTATATTCCATATGAAATGGATATCTAAGGTTGGAGATTCTAGGACGTGGTGTTTTGACACCCTCATTCACAGGTCTGCCTGGTACCAAAGTTCCAACCATGTATCTCTGTGGCAGGCATATTGCCTTATATATCCCCAAGATCATGCATGATCAGGACATGGGAAAGAAAGGATTTCCCTCTCATCTCAGGATATAGTCCTTCTCCTCAACTATTAAAGGTCTGACTACTTTTTATAGTCTCGACTATGCATGGCTAAGACTATATATTGATACACATGTCCTACAAACTATGAAATGGACATCACATTAATTCAGGATCACTAAAGAGTAAAGATCATTTTATTATAAAATTTTCATCTCCACAGCTCTGGCCAGGCTGCCAGGTCTATGCTCCCTCTCTAGCTCCTTCCCTGCCATCTTGGTTGGACACTCTGAACTTGGCACAGCCCTGTGCCCTCCAGACCAGCACCTTTGCCCGCCAAGAAGTTCCCACTACTGCTGGAGTCTCAGCACTCTGGGTGGGAGGGGGGATGGGTCCTGGGACCTTCCTTCTGTCTTCCCCTTAAACCCGAGTGTTCTCGCATTCCAGCTTTCCAGGGGGCGTACCTTTTTAATTAAGTCCAACAGGAGGGTTCCTTTGCTCTGTCTTGTTAAGTTTGTTTTTCAGTCCCCTGGGAGCATTCAGTTTGTGATCGGTTAGGAAGGGTATTCAGATGTCTGAACTTCTGCTCCTTCTAGGCCACCATCTTGACTCCCCTTTCAAAACTTCTGAAAAGGAAAGAGAGGTCCAGATTCATGTTAAATTCTCACAACCCCTCTGATTCTTTGAGAGACCTATAAAGTCTCCCTAAGGAATGAATTGTTCCTTTTATATTATCTCTATGTTTTAGGATGGTCTCACCAGGACGGATTGGGCCCAGAGATGATATGCATTCCCAGAAAGTCTAATTATATTTGAGTGTTTCTTGAGAAATATTAAAATGATTGATAGATGCATTGCCAAGAAAGCATTAGGAAGCATTCCCCCTTTCTGGCACGAGGGTTGATAAAATATCAGCACATGAAAAGGTGAAAAGAGGATGGAATGCAGTTCATTGTATCCAAAGGCTCACTCAGAGCCTCATGATTTAGTGTCTGATTTCTGGGGTCATCATCTATTGCCGTCATTTTTTAGCCTGTCTGCAATCATGATGCTCTTAACAGAATCTTCTGTGGAAGACTTGCTTTCCTGGCCCAAGTTACTGGTGACATCTTTCCCTAAAATTGCTTAAAAGAGATCATAGTCTATGCACCTTTAGGATAAATTCATAATCCCCCCTTCCCCAGGAGGATGAGATACTGCCCAGGATCTAATCCTACAATAGCAAGAGATTAAGAATGAACTGAAATGGGGGGAAGCTGGGTGGCTCAGTAGATTGAGAGCCAGACCCAGAGAGGGGAGGTCCTGGATTCAAATCTGGCCTCATCCTAGCTGTGTGACCCTGGGCAAGTCACCTGTACATAGTATTGATTCTAAGACAGAAGGTAAGGGTTTAAAAAAAGAATTTTGTTGAATGCTGATACAACCAAGAGTTTCTCCATTTGAAATTTAACCACTCTCTTCCACTTGTTCTTTTTCCAAAACTTTAAAACTTACTTGAAAATATTTCCTGGAGATCAAATAGGATTCACTTTTACTGACCCAAATCCATTTCATTCTGGGATTATCAAATACTATCCCACATTTGGAAGAAACCACCTGGATTCCCTCCTCAGAAGCCTGTGTGGTTTCTCTCCAGTAGTGTTTCTCTGAATAGGCATTTTGGGAAAACTGCTGCCTCACCGTTTTAAAACATTCCAGTTTCTTTGGGATCCTTTTAAGCTCAAAAGGCCATCTCCAAACGTGGAGGAATTATTTTCTTTGTGTTGGGTGGAGTGAGAACCCATGATTCCTGAGTTCCCTCATGGAGCTTATTTTCCCTTAGCAAGGGGCCAAGACATAAGCCCCAGATGCCAATGGGAGGCTGTGTGGCCTACTAGTGTTAGGGTTAGAATGGCAGCCACATTGATGCCAAAACACTTGGGTGTTTCCTGTTGGGCTTTCCAAGAAGCAAGTTCAGCCATAGAAAGAGGCCACTTAAAGATAAAGAAAAATCTCTCTTTGTTCTCTCTGCCAGGGGCCAAGGGAGGACTGGCATCAGGAGCAAATTGCTGGAGACCCTAAATGGCTGCCTCAAACACTAACCCTCACCCTCTCCCTCTTTGGGTTTCCTCACAGGCTCCCGAGTGACAGTGATCTGAGACTGGGTGAGGCTGGCCAGGTAGGTTACCTTGGACAGGTCCCTGCTGGTGCTGCTCATGTGGGTTCAATGCCCTCAGGACCAAGGTTGGTGTTGCGCCCAAGTTTGTAGCAGCTTCTTGCCCCAAGAATGGCAGTTTCAAACTGTTTAATCCAGAAGTAAGAAAAGAATTTTATTGGAAGAAGAGGTTTATGGTATAATAGCCTAATAGCTGGTGGGATAGTCTGGGGCTAATAAGGTAGCCTTAGGACTGTTGGATAAGCCCAGGGGGGAGAAGAGTAGCCTCTCTGGCGCTGATGGGAATAGCAGCTCCCTAGCCCTGGGCTGATGGAGTAGCAGATCTCAGAGTGATGGAGTAGCCCAGTAGGTAGTGGAGTAGCAGCCCCAGCTGTGGAGAAGGAGCTTCCACCCTCTGTGGAGCAGGGTTGGCATATTTATTCAGGTCTGGGGCTAGTCATGCCCCATACAGAGGAATCTTTGCCTCTTCCCCAAACCCTGGGAAATGGGCATAGCCAAATTCAGATAGTGTGTTGGGGGGAATTGACATGTACATCACTGAGAATAAGGAGCACCCACTGTTTGGGGGATTCTGCTGGAATGGAGTCCCCAGTGATCAGGTCCCTTGTCCCCCATCGTCCAGCTTGTCAGCCTTTATCAGTATGGGAGAAGTCTCACTGCCCTTCTGGAAAGAGGATGTGTGTGTGTGGGGGGGGTGCGGTACATCAGAGGACCAGTACAGGTACTGAACAAAAGTAACTCAAGAACGATATGGTAAGTAATAGAAGGGATCCGCCCAGTGCTGATGCCTGGCATAGAATACTACAGATCCAGGACACAGAATGGATAACTCGTGCTTGACTAATGCGGAAACTACAAGTTTTGTAGGCTGTGTTTAACTAGTGCTAACTGGTGAGAAATACAAGATTTCAGAGGAGGAGGTCTTCTTCCTGTCAGTACCCCTCACTGCTTGCCATCTGCCCCCATCATTGGGAGCTTATTTGGTCAGGCCCACCAGGAAGAGGCCCACAGTGTTGTCAGCACCTAGTGCAACAGTGTGCTTAGGGTGCAGGGAGCTCATAGAGTGCTGGGTCTGACCTTAGCCTGACCCAAATTCAAATCCATCCTGAGGCTCTCAGAGCAGTTGTGTGACCCTGGGCAAGGCAGTTGCCTGCCTCAGTTTCTTCACCTGTACAATGGCAGTCATAAGAGCACTTGCCTCCCAGAATGTTTGTAGGGATCAAATGAGATGAAAATTGTAAAGGGCCAGTCACAGTGCCTTGTACATAGTAGGTGGTATAGAAATATTCTGTTGTTTTCATTAGTTTTTCAGCCGAGGCTGCCTCAATGTGCCTCCATTTGGGGTTTTCTTGGCCAAGATACTGGAGTGGTTTGCCATTTCCTTTTCTAGCTCCTTTTCCAGATGAAGAAACTGAGGCAAGCAGGGTGAAGTGACCTGCCCAAGGTCACACATGTAGGAAGTATCTGAGGCCAGATTTGACCTCAGCAAGATGAGTCTTCCTGGCTCTAGGCTGGACATTTCCACCTAGCTGCACCTAGATCAGTGGTGGCTGTTGCTGTTATTTTGATACCTTTACTAGATGTCACCACACCAAATGCTTATCTCCAAACCACGTAGACTAAAAAGCTTCGCAAGTACAGAGATATGAACCCCCCCCCCCCAATCAATCTATGGGAGTTGGACCAGGAACACTTCATCACCATCATCCTAGTGCTGCTGCTGAAGTTGTTCCCAAAAGGAAGTCAAGACTTCCATGTAACAGGAGCTTATCTCCCAATACTTGTGCGTCATTATTCAAAACAAAAACTGTCTGTAGCTGTGCAATAGTCTGCAGAATACCAGATGTGAAAGAATAATGGAGTGGGGCTCTTGCCGAACTTCTAAGGCAAACTTCATAAAAGAGGAAAACGAGATGGTCGCTTGCCTTTACATAGGCTTCCAGCATTGCAAAGCTGTTTGCCTTTGTTATCTCCTGTGCATCTCACGGGTGAGCTGTGAGGAAATAAAAGTATTCAAATCCCCATTTTCTGGATGAGGAAAGTGAGGAACCAAGAGGTTAAAGGACTTGTACAAGGCCATGCAGATTACTCCCCGAATTCTTCCAACTCTGTCCCCAGAGGCAAAAGTATTCTTTCTGGTACATAGCATTACCTCCAGAAATTTCACAGTTCATTCACTTGCTGCCTCCTGCATCTCAGGGATTCAGTCTAGACACTTTCTACCTTTTCTCTTCCTCAGCCCTGGACAGCGTCTTCTGCACTCAAAGGAAAAAGGTAGGTAAGGATAGACTCCTTGGATATCATTCATCTCCAGTAGCTCCAAGTGTCTTCCCCTCTCTGACTGCCTTCCATTCACAGCACAGGTATCCTGGATGAGCCTCATTACTGAACTCACTCCACCTCCATCTGTCTCCTCTACTCAATAGTAAAATGGGGATCAGAAAAGTGCCCCCTCCCAGGGTGGTTATCAGGGCTTTGCAAAGAGCTTGGTACCAACCTGGGGCTTAGGGTGTTCCTTTCCTTCCTTCCATTGCAATGGAAACTCCTTGAGGTCAGGGGTTGGTTTTGTCTCTGTGTCCCCAGTGTTAGGCACAATACCCGACACAGGAACATCCTTCTGGTCTAATTGTTGAGGTGTTCATTGACAGCTCCACAAGACCTAGTTAGGACAAGTAGCAGAGCTCAAGAGCTTGGCAAGGCCTAGGCAGGATTCCAGCTTTTATCTTTTTACAGTCCCTGTAGGCTGGCCAAAACTTCTTGGCACTTCGGTATGAAAAATGCCTGGGAAGTATGTGGTAGGACAACAAAAACTGGGGTTGGGATGAAGCCATTGGATGACATCTGTAGCCAGCAGCTTTGATGAGTCTCATGAACATAAGTCAGGAAACATTGATTTTAGCACCTACTGTGTGCCAGGCACTGCACCTAAACACTGGAGATGCAAAGGAAGGCAAAAGGCAGTCCCCACCCTCAAGGAGCTCACAATCTAATGAAGACAAGAGGATTAAGAATTAAGAGGAATTAGGGAAGGCTTTCTCTTTGCCAGGGACTTTGAGGAAGGGTAGGGCTTCCTATGAGTAATGGAGGGAGAGAATAACTGGAGCCAAAAGATGGAATATATTGATCAGGGAACAGCCAGGACGCAGGTAACATTTGATTGAAGAATACAAGTCAGGGAATAACGTGTAAGAAGACTGGAAAGGGAGGAGGGAAGATTTTACGTGAATACAGAATAGTATACATGTCTAATCGTTGGGAAAGACATGGAATCCCTCCAGTTCATTATTCCTCTGAGCACAATAGTATTCCATCACCAACATATACCACAATGTGTTCAGCCATTCCCCAATTGATGGGCATTCCCTCATTTTCCAATTATTGGCCACCACAAAGAGCGCAGCTATGAATATTCTTGTAAATGTCTTTTTGTCCATTATCTCTTTGGGGTACAAACCCAGCAGTGCTATGGCTGGATCAAAGGGTAGACATTCTTTTATCGCCCTTTGGGCATAGTTCCAAATTGCCCTCCAGAATGGCTGGATCAGTTCACAACTCCACCAGCAATGAATTAATGTCCCTACTTTGCCACATCCCCTCCAGCATTCATTACTTTCCTTTGCTATCATGTTAGCCAATCTGCTAGGTGTGAGGTGATACCTCAGAGTTGTTTTGATTTGCATCTCTCTGATTATAAGAGATTTAGAACACTTCTTCATGTACTTATAAATAGTTTTGATTTCTTTATCTGAAAACTGCCTATCCATGTCCCTTGCCCATTTATCAATTGGAAAATGGCTTGATTTTTTGTACAATAGATTTAGCTCTTTATAAATTTGAGTAATTAAACCTTTGTCAGAGGTTTCCAATTTGTTGTTTCCCTTCTGATTTTAGTTACATTGGTTTTGTTTGTACAAAAGCTTTTTAATTTGATGTAGTCAAAATTATTTATTTTACATTTTGTGACTCTTTCTATGTTTTGCTTGGTTTTAAAGGCTTTCCTCTCCTAAAGGTCTGACATGTATACTATTCTGTGTTTACCCAATTTACTTATGGTTTCCTTCTTTATGTTTAAGTCATTCACCCATTTTGAATTTATCTTGGTGTAGGGTGTGAGGTGTTGATCTATTCCTAATCTCTCCCACACTGTCTTCCAATTTTCCCAACAGTTTTTATCGAATAGTGGATTTTTGTCCCAAAAGCTGGGATCTTTGGGTTTATCATATACTGTCTTGCTGAGGTCTCTTTCCCCCAGTCTATTCCACTGATCTTCCTTTCTGTTTCTTAGCCAGTACCAAATTGTTTTGATGACTGCTGCTTTGTAATGTAGTTTAAGGTCTGGGATTGCAAGGCCCCCATCATATGTGTTTTTTTTTCATTATTTCCCTGGATATCCTTGATCTTTTGTTATTCCAAATGAACTTTGTTATGGTTTTTTCTAAATCAGTAAAGAAATATTTTGGGAGTTCCATGGGTATGGCACTAAATAGATAAATAAGTTTGGGTAGGATGGTCATTTTTATTATATTGGCTCGTCCTATCCATGAGCAGTTAATCTTTTTCCAATTGCTCAAGTCTAGTTTTAGTTGTGTGGAGAGTGTTTTGTAGTTGTGTTCATATAGTTCCTGTGTTTGTCTTGGGAGGTAGATTCCTAGGTATTTTATTTTGTCTAAGGTGATTTTGAATGGGAGTTCTCTTTCTAGTTTTGGCTGCTGAGCTGTGTTGGAGATATATAGAAATGCCGATGACTTATGCGGGTTTATTTTGTATCCTGGAACTTTGCTAAAGTTGTTGATTATTTCAATTAGCTTTTTGGTTGAATCTCTAGGATTCTTTAAGTCATGTCATCTGCAAAGAGTGATAACTTGGTCTCCTCCTTGCCTATTTTGATGCCTTCAATTTCTTTTTCTTCTCTAATTGCTACTGCTAGTGTTTCTAGTCCAATGTCAAATAGTAGAGGTGATAATGGGCATCTTTGTTTCACTCCTGATCTTATTGGGAATGCATCTAGTTTATCCCCATTGCAGATGATATTAGCTGATGGTTTTAGATATATACTGTTTATTATTTTTAGGAACGACCCTCCTATTCCTATGCTTTCTAGTGTTTTTTTAAAAAATATATTTTATTTGATCATTTCCAAGCATTATTCGTTAAAGACAGAGATCATTTTCTTTTCCTCCCCCCCACCCCCCATAGCCGACGCGTAAGTCCACTGGGCATTAGATGTTTTCTTGATTTGAACCCATTGCTTTGTTGATAGTATTTGCATTAGAGTGTTCATTTAGAGTCTATCCTCTGTCATGTCCCCTCAACCTCTGTATTCAGGCAGTTGCTTTTTCTCGGTGTTTCCACTCCCATAGTTTATCCTTTGCTTATGAATGTTGTTTTTTTCTCCTGGATCCCTGCAAGTTGTTCAGGGACATTACACCGCCACTAATGGAGAAGTCCATTACGTTCGATTATACCACAGTGTATTAGTCTCTGTGTACAATGTTCTCCTGGTTCTGCTCCTCTCGCTCTGCATCACTTCCTGGAGGTTGTTCCAGTCTCCATGGAACTTCTCCACCTTATTATTCCTTTTAGCACAATAGTACTCCATCACCAACATATACCACAGTTTGTTCAGCCATTCCCCAATTGATGGGCATCCCCTCGTTTTCCAGTTTTGGGCCACCACAAAGAGCGCAGCTATGAATATTTTTGTACAAGTCTTTGTGTCCATTATCTCTTTGGGGTACAGACCCAGCAGTGCTATGGCTGGGTCCAAGGGTAGATATTCTTTTGTCGCCCTTTGGGCATAGTTCCAAATTGCCCTCCAGAATGGTTGGATCAGTTCACAGCTCCACCAGCAATGAATTAATGTCCCTACTTTGCCACATCCCCTCCAGCATTCATTACTTTCCTTTGCTGTTATGTTAGCCAATCTGCTAGGTGTGAGGTGATACCTCAGAGTTGTTTTGATTTGCATCTCTCTGATTATAAGAGATGTAGAACACTTCTTCATGTGCTTGTTAATAGTTTTGATTTCTTTATCTGAGAACTGCCTATCCATTTCCCTTGCCCATTTATCAATTGGAGAATGGCTTGATTTTTTGTACAATTGATTTAGCTCATTATAAATATGAGTAATTAAACCTTTGTCAGAGGTTTCTATGAAGATTTTTTCCCAATTTGTTGTTTCCCTTCAGATTTTAGTTATATTGGTTTTGTTTGTACAAAAGCTTTTTAGTTTGATGTAGTCAAAATTATTTATTTTACATTTTGTGATTCTATATCTTGCTTGGTTTTAAAGGCTTTCCCCTCCCAAAGGTCTGACATGTATACTATTCTGTGTTTACCCAATTTACTTATGGTTTCCTTCTTTATGTTTAAGTCACTCACCCATTTTGAATTCATCTTGTTGTAGGGTGTGAGGTGTTGATCTATTCCTAGTCTCTCCCACAGTGTCTTCCAATTTTCCCAACAGTTTTTATCGAATAGTGGATTTTTGTCCCAAAAGCTGGGATCTTTGGGTTTATCGTATACTGTCTTGCTGAGGTCGCTTTCCCCCACTCTATTCCACTGATCTTCCTTTCTGCTTCTTAGCCAGTACCAAATTGTTTTGATGACTGCTGCTTTCTAATATAGTTTAAGGTCAGGGACTGCAAGGCCCCCATCATATGTGTTTTTTTTCATTATTTCCCTGGATATCCTTGATCTTTTGTTCTTCCAAATGAACTTTGTTATGGTGTTTTCTAAATCAGTGAAGAAGTATTTTGGTAGTTCAATGGGTATGGCACTAAATAGATAAATAAGTTTGGGTAGGATGGTCATTTTTATTATATTGGCTCGTCCTATCCATGAGCAGTTAATGTTTTTCCATTTGTTCAAGTCTAGTTTTACTTGTGTGGCGAGTGTTTTGTAGTTGTGTTCATATAGTTCCTGTGTTTGTCTTGGGAGGTAGATTCCTAGGTATTTTATTTTGTCTATGGTGATTTTGAATGGGATTTCTCTTTCTAGTTCTTGCTGCTGAGCTGTGTTGGAGATATATAGAAAAGCTGATGATTTATGTGGGTTTATTTTGTATCCTGGAACTTTGCTAAAGTTGTTGATTATTTCAATTAGCTTTTTGGTTGAATCTCTAGGATTCTTTAAGTAGACCATCATGTCATCCGCAAAGAGTGATAACTTGGTCTCCTCCTTGCCTATTTTGATGCCTTCAATTCCTTTATCTTCTCTAATTGCTACTGCTAGTGTTTCTAGTACAATGTCAAATAGTAGAGGTGATAATGGGCATCCTTGTTTCACTCCTGATCTTATTGGGAATGCGTCTAGTTTATCCCCATTGCAGATGATATTAGCTGTTGGTTTTAAATATATTTTATTTGATCATTTCCAAGCATTATTCGTTAAAGACATAGATCATTTTCTTTTCCTCCCCCCCACCCCCCATAGCCGACGCGTAAGTCCACTGGGCATTAGATGTTTTCTTGATTTGAACCCATTGCTTTGTTGATAGTATTTGCATTAGAGTGTTCATTTAAAGTCTATCCTCTGTCATGTCCCCTCAACCTCTGTATTCAGGCAGTTGCTTTTTCTCGGTGTTTCCACTCCCATAGTTTATCCTTTGCTTATGAATGGTGTTTTTTTTCTCCTGGATCCCTGAAAGTTGTTCAGGGACATTACACCGCCCCTAATGGAGAAGTCCATTACGTTCGATTATACCACAGTGTATTAGTCTCTGTGTACAATGTTCTCCTGGTTCTGCTCCTCTCGCTCTGCATCACTTCCTGGAGGTTGTTCCAGTCTCCATGGAACTTCTCCACTTTATTATTCCTTTGAGCACAATAGTATTCCATCACCAACATATACCACAGTTTGTTCAGCCATTCCCCAATTGATGGGCATCCCCTCGTTTTCCAGTTTTGGGCCACCACAAAGAGCGCAGCTATGAATATTTTTGTACAAGTCTTTGTGTCCATTATCTCTTTGGGGTACAGACCCAGCAGTGCTATGGCTGGGTCAAAGGGTAGATATTCTTTTGTCGCCCTTTGGGCATAGTTCCAAATTGCCCTCCAGAATGGTTGGATCAGTTCACAACTCCACCAGCAATGAATTAATGTCCCTACTTTGCCACATCCCCTCCAGCATTCATTATTTTCCTTTGCTGTTATGTTAGCCAATCTGCTAGGTGTGAGGTGATACCTCAGAGTTGTTTTGATTTGCATCTCTCTGATTATAAGAGATGTAGAACACTTCTTCATGTGCTTGTTAATAGTTTTGATTTCTTTATCTGAGAACTGCCTATCCATTTCCCTTGCCCATTTATCAATTGGAGAATGGCTTGATTTTTTGTACAATTGATTTAGCTCATTATAAATATGAGTAATTAAACCTTTGTCAGAGGTTTCTATGAAGATTTTTTCCCAATTTGTTGTTTCCCTTCTGATTTTAGTTATATTGGTTTTGTTTGTACAAAAGCTTTTTAGTTTGATGTAGTCAAAATTATTTATTTTACATTTTGTGATTCTTTCTATATCTTGCTTGGTTTTAAAGCCTTTCCCCTCCCAAAGGTCTGACATGTATACTATTCTGTGTTTACCCAATTTACTTATGGTTTCCTTCTTTATGTTTAAGTCACTCACCCATTTTGAATTTATCTTGGTGTAGGGTGTGAGGTGTTGATCTATTCCTAGTCTCTCCCACACTGTCTTCCAATTTTCCCAGCAGTTTTTATCGAATAGTGGATTTTTGTCCCAAAAGCTGGGATCTTTGGGTTTATCGTATACTGTCTTGCTGAGGTCGTTTTCCCCCAGTCTATTCCACTGATCTTCCTTTCTGTTTCTTAGCCAGTACCAAATTGTTTTGATGACTGCTGCTTTGTAATATAGTTTGAGGTCTGGGACTGCAAGGCCCCCATCATATGTGTTTTTTTTCATTATTTCCCTGGATATCCTTGATCTTTTGTTCTTCCAAATGAACTTTGTTATGGTTTTTTCTAAATCAGTGAAGAAGTATTTTGGTAGTTCAATGGGTATGGCACTAAATAGATAAATAAGTTTGGGTAGGATGGTCATTTTTATTATATTGGCTCGTCCTATCCATGAGCAGTTAATGTTTTTCCAATTGTTCAACTCTAGTTTTAGTTGTGTGGCGAGTGTTTTGTAGTTGTGTTCATATAGTTCCTGTGTTTGTCTTGGGAGATAGATTCCTAGGTATTTTATTTTGTCTAAGGTGATTTTGAATGGGATTTCTCTTTCTAGTTCTTGCTGCTGAGCTGTGTTGGAGATATATAGAAAAGCTGATGATTTATGTGGGTTTATTTTGTATCCTGGAACTTTGCTAAAGTTGTTGATTATTTCAATTAGCTTTTTGGTTGAATCTCTAGGATTCTTTAAGTAGACCATCATGTCATCCGCAAAGAGTGATAACTTGGTCTCCTCCTTGCCTATTTTGATGCCTTCAATTCCTTTATCTTCTCTAATTGCTACTGCTAGTGTTTCTAGTACAATGTCAAATAGTAGAGGTGATAATGGGCATCCTTGTTTCACTCCTGATCTTATTGGGAATGCGTCTAGTTTATCCCCATTGCAGATGATATTAGCTGTTGGTTTTAGATATATACTGTTTATTATTTTTAGGAATGACCCTTCTATTCCTATGCTTTCTAGTGTTTTTAATAGGAATGGGTGTTATATTTTATCAAAGGCTTTTTCTGTATCTATTGAGATAATCATGTGGTTCTTGCTAGTTTGCTTGTTGATGTGGTCAATTATGTGGATGGTTTTCCTAATGTTGAACCAGCCCTGCATCCCTGGTATGAATCCTACTTGATCATGGTGAATGATCCTTCTGATCACTTGCTGGAGTCTTTTTGCTAGTATCCTATTTAAGATTTTTGCATCTATATTCATTAGGGATATTGGCCTATAGTTTTCTTTCTCTGTTTTTGACCTGCCTGGTTTTGGAATCGGTACCATGTTTGTGTCGTTAAAGGAGTTTGGTAGAACTCCCTCTTTGCTTATTATGTCAAAAAGTTTGTATAGTATTGGGATTAACTGTTCTCTGAATGTTTGATAGAATTCACAGGTGAATCCATCAGGCCCTGGGGATTTTTTCTTAGGAAGTTCTTTGATGGCTTGATGGATTTCAATTTCTGATATGGGATTATTTAAGAATTCTATTTCCTCTTCTGTTAGTCTAGGCAGTTTGTATTTTTGTATATATTCATCCATTTCTCCTAAATTGGTGTATTTATTGCCATATAATTGGGCAAAGTAATTTCTAATGATTGCCTTAATTTCCTCCTCATCGGAGGTGCTGTCCCCCTTTTCATCTTTAATGCTGTGAATTTGCTTTTCTTCCTTCCTTTTTTTAATTAGATTGACCAGTACTTTGTCTATTTTGTTTGTTTTTTCAAAGTACCAGCTTCTTGTCTTATTTATTAAATCAATAGTTCTATCACTTTCGATTTTATTAATTTCTCCCTTAATTTTTAGGATTTCTAGTTTGGTTTTCTGCTGGGGGTTTTTAATTTGATCGCTTTTGAGTTTTTTATTTGCATTTCCAATTGATTGATCTCTGCTCTCCCTTGTTTGTTAATATAAGCATTCAGGGATATGAATTTGCCTCTGATTACCGCTTTGGCTGCATCCCAAAAGGTTTGAAAGGATGTTTCGCCATTGTCATTTTCCTTGATGAAATTATTAATTGTTTCTATGATTTCTTCTTTAACTAAACGGTTTTGGAGTATCATATTGTTTAATTTCCAATTGGTTTTAGATTTGGTTTTCCATGTACCATTACTAATCATTATTTTTATTGCCTTGTGATCTGAGAAGGCTGCATTCATTATTTCTGCTTTTCTGCATTTGTGTGCTATGTTTCTGTGACCTAATGTATGGTCAATTTTTGTGAATGTGCCATGTGGTGCTGAGAGGAAGGTGTATTCCTTTTTATCCCTATTTATTTTTCTCCATATGTCTATTAATTCTAATTTTTCTAAGATTTCATTCACTTCTTTTACCTCTTTCTTATTTATTTTTTTATTTGATTTATCTAAATTTGATGATGGTTGGTTTAAGTCTCCCACTAGTATGGTTTTATTGTCTATTTCTTCCTTCAATTCTCCTAGTTTCTCCATTAGAAATTTGGGTGCTATATTATTTGGTGCATACATGTTGATTAATGATATTTCCTCGTTGTCTAGAGTCCCTTTTAACAAAATATAATTACCTTCCCTATCCCTTTTGATCAGGTCTATTTTTGCATTGGCTTTATCAGATATCATGATTACCACTCCTGCCTTCTTTCTATCAGTTGAGGCCCAGAAGGTCTTACTCCATCCTTTAATTCTGACCTTGTGGGTGTCAACCCGCCTCATGTGTGTTTCTTGAAGACAACATATGGTAGGGTTTTGGATTCTAATCCATTCTGCTATTCATCTACGTTTTATGGGTGAGTTCATCCCATTCACGTTCAAAGTTATGATTGTCATTTGTGGACTCCCTGGCATTTTGATAGCCTTCCCTAATTCTAACCTTTTCTTCTTCGGCTCTACCTTTTAGTCCAGTGATTTACTTTGAATCAGTCCCCCTTGTCCCCTCCCTTGATGTTTCCCTTTTTAGTCCCTCCCTTTTTGTTCCCTCCCCCTCCCCCTCTCTTTCCCTCCCTTTTTGTTCTCCCTCTCCCCCTCCCCCCTTGGTTTTCCCTTCTCCTTACCCTTGTTGGGTAAGATAGAATTGAAGATCCCAATGGATCTGGATGCTTTCCCTCTCAGAGTTGATTTCCCTGAGATTGAGGTTTAAGTAAACCCCCCCCTCTCTTCCTCTCCTTCTTATAGGAGTTTTCTTCCCCTCCCCTTCCCATGTGAATCTTTGTGTGAGAACCATTATTGTATTTGGTCTTTCTTTACCCTCTATTTATACATTACATTTTCCCCACATGTTAGTATACATAGATTGATATAAATGTAGTCCTTATAGAAGAGAGTTTGAGTAAAAGAAGAAGATAACATTTTTCCCCTTTCCTTAATATTTACCTTTTCAGTTATTCCTTGCTCTTTGATTTTCGGTATCAAACTTTCCACAGAGCTCTGGTCTTTTCTTTGCAAAAAGTTGGAAGTCTTCTATTTTGTTGAATGCCCATACTTTCCCTTGGAAGTATATAGTCAGTTTTGCTCGATAACTGATTCTTGGTTGGAGACCCAGCTCTCTTGCCTTTCTGAAGATCATGTTCCATGCCTTACGATCATTCAGAGTGGAACTTGCAAGGTCTTGTGTGACCCTGATTGGCATTCATTTATATCTAAATTGTCTTTTTCTGGCTTCTTGTAAGATTTTTTCTTTTGCTTGAAAGCTTTGGAATTTGGCAATTACATTCCTAGGAGTTGTCTTTTGGGGATTTAGTGTAGAGGGTGTCCTGTGAACTCTTTCAGTGCCTGTATTGCCCTCTTGTTCTAGGATCTCTGGGCAATTTTCTTTGATTATATCTTGTATCACCATGTCCAGTTTGGTGTTTATTTCTGGCTTTTCTGGGAGTCCAATTATTCTTAAATTGTCTCTTCTCCCTCTAATTTCCAAGTTTATGACCTTGTCAGTGAGATATTTTATGTTCTCTTCTAATTTCTTGGTTTTTTGGCTTTGCTTTATTAATTCTTGCTCGTTGTCTTCCAGTTGCCTAATTCTGACCTTTAAAGCCTGGTTTTCCTTTTCAGTTTGGTCAAACTGGTTTTGTAGATGCGTGAATTTCTTTTGCATTATTTCCCACTTTTCCTCCCAAGAAGGCTTCCATCTTTTTGGTCATTTCCGATTCAAATTCTTCATGGGTTTGTGGAGAGTTTCCATTTCCTTTGGAAGGTTTTGGAACATTTGCTTGTGTTTCCTCCTCTCTCTCCTCTGTATTTTGTATTTTTGCTCCATAAAATGTGTCCAAATTTGCCTCCTTCTTCTTGTTTTTCTTGGAATTTTGAGGCTTTTGTGCTTCTGTGCTGTTTGCCATCTCTATCTGAGTGGGGATGACTAGCTTTTCTTATCTCTGTCTGGTGTTCAGAGGCTTTAGCCCTAGGCAAATTGTCCATTCTCCACAGCTGTTCTTTCTTCCCAGGGATGCCAGGAATTTTCTGGTGTTTCGGTGTTACTGCTCTCCTCAGTTCCCTCCGAATGCTTCTCCGTTGCCTTATTTCCACGTTCTGAGCCTGGCTTGGCACTCTTTGCGAGGTGTTTCAATGCCTTTGCCAGCCAGAAGACCCTGCACTCTGCGGGCGGAGGGGCCACGGCTTCCCGGAGCTCCAGAGGGCTCCTGATAGGATTAACTTCCACTGGGTTGGACTGAGTATGCCCTGAGGTAGGGACATTCCGTGAGACTCGGATGGAAGGATCCAGCCAGGGGTCTACAGGTTCCCCCCGTCTCTCTCTGTTTCCCTGCTGTCTGTGTTGGGTGCCCCCGACTGAGTCAGATTGTTTTCAGGAAGCGGCCTTCAGAATAGCTGGCCCTGACGCCCTTTTGAATGCTCTGAGGTTCCCTCTGCTGCCTTGGTCTCAGCGCTCAGGATTGGGGGGGATGGGTCCTGGGACCTTCCTTCTGCCTACCCCTTGGGTCCTAGTGATTTCGGGTTCTGGCTTTTGGGGAGCCGTACCTTTTGATCCAGGTCCAGGAGGAAGGTTTCCGGGGTCTATGCTGTTCTTCGTTTTGAATTTCGGTGCCCTAGAAGCATATAGTTTGAGATCAGTAAGGAAGGGTTTCCGGAGATCTGAACTTTAGTTTTCTCTAAGCCACCATCTTGACCGGAAGTCCCACCCGTATCCCCAAGTAGTTTTTATCAAATCGTGGATTTTGGTCCCAAAATCTGGGATCTTTGGGCTTGTCATAGACTGTCTCGCTGAGGTCATTTACCCCAAGTCTGTTCCACTGATCCTTCTTTCTATTTCTTAGCCAGTACCAAATTGTTCAGATTATAGCTGCTTTATAGTATAGTTTAAGATCAGGGACTGCAAGGCCTCCTTGCTTCGCAATTTTTTTTTTCATGATTTCCCTGGATAACCTTAATCTTTTCTTCTTCCAAATGAACTTTGTTATGTTTTTTTTCTAATTCAGTAAAAAAAATTTTGGTCATTGAATGTGTATGGCACTACATAAGTCAATTAATTTGGGTAGGATGGTCATTTTTATTATGTTGGCTCATCCTACCCATGAGCAGTCAACGTTTTACCAATTGTTTAGATCTAGTTTTAATTGTGTGGAGAGTGTTATGTAGCTGTGTTCACATAGTTCCTGTGTTTGTCTCAGCAGATAGATTCCTAAGTATTTTATATTGTCTAGGGTTATTTTTTGTTTTGTCTTTATTTTAAATTTATTTGGTCAATTTCAGACATTTTTCCTTGGGGTCGAAAATCATATTCTATTCCTCCCTACCCTACACCCGCCCTTCCTGTTGACAACACACAATTCCACTGGGTATTACATGTGTCAATGGTCAGAATCTATTTATATGCTGTTGGTATTGCACTAGGATTGTCCTTTAGTGTCAGTATCCCCAGTCATATCCCCCTCATCCAAAGTAATCAAGCTATTGATTTCCTTTGGTGTTTTTACTCCCACAGTTTTTCCTCTGAATGTGGGTAGTGTTCTTTCTCATAGATACCTCCGGGTTGTTCACAATCACTGCATTGCAACTAATGGAGAAGTCCATTACATGCTATTGTACCACAGTGTATTAGTCTCTGTGTGCAATGTTCTCTGGGTTCTGCTCCTTTTGCTCTGCATACCTTCCTGGAGGTTGTTCCAATCCCCATGGAATTCCTCCACTTTATTATTCCTTTGAGCACACTATCATACCATCACTAACATATACCTCAGTGTGTTCAGCCATTCCCCAATTGAAGGGCATCCCTTCATTTTCCAATTTTTTGTCACCACAAAGAGCAGCTATGAATATTCTTGTACATATATTTTTCCTTATCTCTTTGGGGTATAAACCCAGTGGTGGTATGGCTGGGTCAAAAGCCAGACGGTCTTTTACCACCATTTGGGCATAGTTCTAAATTGCCCTCCAGAATGGTTAGATTAATTCACAACTCAGTTAGCACTGAATTAATGTCTGAAGTTTGCCACTTCCCCTCCTGCATTCATTACTTTCTGTTGCTGTCATGTTAGCCAATCTGATAGTTATGAGGTTATACCTCACAGTTGTTTTGATTTGCATTTCTCTGATTATAAGATATTGATAAGAGTTTTTCATGTGCTTTTTAGTACTTTTGATTTCTTTAACTGCATGTCCCTTGTCCATTTATCAATTGGAGAATGGCTTGATGTTTTGTACAATTGGTTTAATTCATTCTAAATTTGAGTAAGTAGACATTTTTGAGAAGTTTTTCTTATGAAGATTGTTTCCCAATTTGATGCTTCTTTTCTAATTTGGGTTGCATTCATTTTGTTTGTGCAGAAACTTTTTTCACATGATTTAAGAGCATTTTAATAGCTGTTGCCATATGGAATACTCATAATCCTCAAATTACCCCAAATGGAAAGCTCTCTAACTATAGAGACTTCATGGAAGAAATCAAACTCATGTAGAAATAAGATGAAGTATAGCCCATCTCCATCATCCTTTCCACTATTAGAGTTGTTCAGAAGATACTTTCAGTGTCTATAGGAAATAAAGTCACATCCCATTAATGTTATATAATTATAAATTTTTTTTTCATTTTAAAGTCAATACATTTTTATTTCTAAAATTATCTTGAAATCAATTATCTTATCCTCCTGCATCATGGATTCTTTTTTCCCACTTGAATAAGTTTACTTAGTCAATTTAGAACATTCCTTGGTTACAATAATCACATTATTTTCCTCTGTCCACTCTACCCACTCTTCCCTCAGCCAACTCCAAATTTCATTGGGTGCTACTTGTTTCTTTGATCAGGACCTATTTCCATGTTGTTGTTTCCACTAGAATGTTCATTCATTTCTTTTTATTTTTTAAATAAGTTTATTTAGTCAATTTGCAACATTATTTCTTCATTACAATAATCACATCATTCCCTCCCTACCCTCCAACCACTCTTCCCACAGCCAATATGCAATTTCATTGGGTATTATTGTGGCCTTCTTCAGGACCTATTTCCATGTTGGTATTTGCATTAGGATGTTAATTTAGAGTCTACATCCCCAACGGTATCCCTTCAACCCATGGTTTTAAGTAGTTGTTTTCCATTGGTGTTTTTACTCCCTCAGTGTTTCCTCGAAATGTGGATAGTGATTTTTCTCATAGGTTCCTCCAAGTTGTTCAGGGTCACTGCATTGCCACTAATGGAGAAGTCCATTACATTCGATTGTACCACAGTATATCAGTCTCTATGTGCAATGTTCCCTGGTTCTTCTCCTTTCGCTCTGCATCACTTCCTGCAGGTTGTTCCAGTTCTCATGGAATTTGTCCACTTTATTATTCCTTTGAGCACAATAATATTCCATCACCAACATATACCACAATGTGTTCAGCCATTCCCCAATTGAAGTGCATCCTCTCATTTTCCAATTTTTTGCCACCACAAGAGCTCAGCTATGGATATTATTGTACATGTACTTTTCCTTATTATCTCTTTGGGGTACAAACCCAGCAGTCCTATGGCTGGGTCATAGGGCAGAGTCTTTTAGCGCCCTTTGGGCATAGTTCCAAATTGCCCTCCAGAAAGGTTGGATCAATTCACAACTCCACAAGCAATGTATTAATGTCCTGACTTTGCCACATCCCCTCCAGCATTCCTTACTTTCCTTTGCTGTCCTGTTAGCCAACCTGTTTGGTGTGAGATGATAACTCAGAGTTGTTTTGATTTGCATTTCTCTGATTTTAAGAGATTGATAAGACTTTTTCATGTTGTTATTAATAGTTTTGATTTCTTTTGCTGAAAATTACCTATGCATGTCCCTTGTCCATTTATCAATTGGAAAATGGCTTGATTTTTTGTACAATTGGTTTATTTCTTTCTCAATTTGAGTAATTAGACCTTTCTGAGAGGTTTTTCTCATGAAGATTGTTTCCCAATTTGTTGCTTCCCTCCTAATTTCTGTTGCATTCGTTTTGTTTGTACAAAAAAATTTTAATTTGATATAATCAAAATTATTGATTTTACATTTTGTGATTTTTTCTAGCACTTGTTTGATTGTAATGTCTTTCCTTTCCCAAAGATCTGACATGTATAGTATTCTATACATGTTCATGTAATATGCTTATGGTTTCCTTCTTTATATTCAAGTCATTGACTATTTCTGAGTTTATCTTGATGTAGGGTGTGAGATGTTTATCCAAACCTAATCTCTCTTATACTGTCTTCCAATTTTTCCTTCAGTTTTTATCAAATCGTGAATGTTGGTCCCCAAACCTGGAATCTTTGGGCTTGTCATAGACTGTCTTGCTGTGGTCACTTACCCCAAGTCTGTTCCACTGATCCTCCTTTCTGTTTCTTAGCCAGTACCAAATTGTTTTGATAACCACTGCTTTATAGTAGAGTTTGAGATCTAGGACTGCAAGGCCTCCTTACTTTGCATTTTTTTCATGATTTCCCTTGGATAACCATGATCTTTTGTTCTTCCAAATGAACTTTGTTATGTTTTTTTTCTAATTCAGTAAAAAAAAAATTGGTAGTTCAATGGGTATGGCACTACATAAGTCAATTCATTTGGGTAGGATGGTCATTTTTATTATATTGGCTGGTCCTACCCATGAGCTGTCGATCTTTTACTAATTCTTTAGATCTAGTCTTAATGGTGTGGAGAGTGTTTTGTAGTTGTGTTCACAAAGTTCTTGTGTTTGTCTCAGCAGATAGATTCCTAAATATTTCCTATTGTCTGGAGTGATTTTTTTGTTTTTTTGTTTTAAATATATTTGATCAATTTCAGACATTATTCCACGGGATCAGAAATTATATTCTATTCCTCCCTTCCCTCCACCCAATTCCACTGGGTATTACATGTGTCCATGTTCAGAACTTATTTTCATGCTGTTTATGTTGCACTAGGATGTTCATGTATGGTCTATATCCCAAACATATGCCCCTCGACTGATGCCATCAAGCAGTTGATTTCCTTTGTTGTTTTTTCTCCCACAGTTTTTCCTCTGAATGTGGATAATGTTCTTTTTCATACATCACTTCAGGTTGTTCACGATCACTGCATTGCCACTAATGGAGAAGTCCATTATATGCTATTGTACCACAGTATGTCAGTCACTATGCGCAATATTCCCTGGTTCTTCTCCTTTCACGCTGCTTCACTTCCTGGAGGTTGTTCCAGGTCCCACAAAATTCCTCCACTTTATTATTCCATTGAGCACAATAGTATTCCATCACCAACATATACCACAATGTGTTCAGCCATTCCCCAATTGAAGGGCATCCCCTCTTTTTCTAATTTTTCCCACCATAAAGAGCACAGCTATGGATATTATTGTACATGTATTTTTCCTTATTATCTCTTTGGGGTACAAACCCAGCAGTGCTATGGCTGGATCTAAAGGCAGACAGTTTTTTATCACCCTTTGGTCATAGTTCCCAATTGCCCTCCAGAATGGTTGGATCAAATCACAACTCTACCAGCAATGCATTAATGTCCCAACTTTGCCACTTCCCCTCCTGCATTCATTACTTTCTGTTACTGCCCTGTTATCCAATCTCCTAGGTGTGAGGTGATACCTCAGAATAGTTTTGGTTTGCATTTTTCTGATTATAAAAGATTGAGAAGGCTTTTTCATGTGCTTATTAATAGTTTTTGATTTCTTTAACTTGAAATTAGCCATGCATGTCCCTTGCCCATTTATGAGTTTGAGAATGGCTTTGTTTTTTTGTACAATTCCGCTTTTTTTCTTTCTCAATGTGAGTAATTAAACCTTTCTTAGAGGTTTTTGTAAGGAAGGTTTTTTCCCAATTTATTGCTTCCCTTCTAATTTCGGTTTCATTTGTTTTGTTTGTACAAAAAGTTTTAATTTGATGTAATCAAAATTATTGGTTTTATATTTTGTGATTTTTTCTAGCTCTTGCTTGATTGTAAAGTCTTTACTTTCTCAAAGATCTGACCTGTATACTATTCTGTGTTCACATAATTTGCTGATAGTTTCCTTCTTTATATTCAAGTCATTCACCTTTTCTGCGTTTATCTTGGTGTAGGGTGTGAGTTGTTCATCCAAACCTAATCTCTCCCATACTGTCTTCCATTTTCCTAGAATTTTTTATCAAATCGTGGATTTTGCAAAAGTTGGGATCTTTGGACCTGTCATAGACTGTCTTGCTGAGGTCACTTACCCCAACTCTGTTCCACTGATCCTCCATTCTGTCTCTTAGCCAGTACCAAATTGTTTTGATGACTACTGTTTTATAGTATAGTTTGAAATCTTAGACTGCAAGATTTCCTTGCTTTGCATTTTTTTTTCATGATTTCCCTGGATAACCTTCGTCTTTTGTTCTTCCAAATGAACTTTGTTATGTTTTTTTCTAATTCAGTTGAAAGGTTTTTGATTGTTCAATGAGCATGACACTAAATCAGTCAATTAATTTGGGTAGGATTGTCATTTTTATTATGTTGGCTCATATTACCCATGAACAGTTGATGTTTTTCCAATTGTTTAGATCTAATTTTAATGGTGTGGAGAGTGTTATATAGCTGTGTTTTTCTCAGCAGGTAGATTCCCAACTATTTTATATTGGCTGGGGTGATTTTTTTTTGTTTTGTTATTTTGTTTTAATTTTATTTGGTCAATTTCAAACATTATTCCTCGCTTACAAAAATCATATTCTATTCCCCCCTCCCTTCCACCTTCCTTTCCCGTTGCCGACATGTAATTCCACTGGGTATTACATGTTTCCATGGTCAGAATCTATTTCCATGCTGTTGGTGTTTGAACTAGGTTTTTCATTTAGGGTCTATATCCCCTATCATATCCCCCTTGACGAATATAATTAAACTGTTGTTTTCCTTTGTTGCTTTTACTCCTACAGTTTTTCCTCTGAATGTGGATAGTGTTCTTTCTCATATATCTATCCGGGCTGTTCACAGTCATTGCATTGTCACTAATGGAGAAATCTCATACATGTTATTGTACCACCGTGTTTCCATCTCTGTGTACAATGTTCTTCTAGTTCTTCTCCTTTTGCTCTATATCACTTCCTGGAGGTCGTTCCAGTTCACATGGAATTCTTCCACTTTATTATTTCTTTGAGCACAGTAGTATACCATCACCAACATGTACTGCAATGTGTTCAGCCATTCCCCAATTGAATGACATGCCCACATTTTCCAATTTTTTTGCCACCACAAAGAGCACAGCTATGAATATTCTTGTATATGTCTTTTTCCTTATCTCTTTGGTGTACAAAAGTAGCAGTACTATGGCTGGATCAAAGGGCAGACAGGCTTTTAAAGCTCATTGGGCATAGTTCGAAATTGCCCTCAAGAATGGTTATGTCAATTCATAACTTAGCCAGCAATACATTAATGTCCCGACTTTGTCACTTCCCCTCCAGCATTCATTACTTTCTGTTGCTGTCCTGTTAATCAATCTGCTAGGTTTGAGGTGATACCTCAGAGTTGTTTTGATTTGCATTTCTCTGATTATAAGAGATTGAGAACATTTTTTTCATGTGCTTATTAATAGTTTTTATTTCTTTAACTGAAAATATCCTATGCATGTCCCTTGCCAATTTATCAATTGGAAAATGGCTTGATTTTTTGTAAAATTGGTTTAGTTCCTTCTCAATTTGAGTAAATAGACCTTTGTGGGAGGTTTTCTCATGAAGATTATTTCCCAATTTGTTCCTTCCATTCTTATTTGACTTGCATTCTTTTTGTTTGTACAAAACATTTTCTATTTGATGTGATCAAAATTATTGATTTTACATTTTTTGCTGATTTTTTAGCTCTTGCTTTATTGTAAACTCTTTCTGTTCCCAAAGATCTGACCTGTATAGTATTCTGTGTTCATGTAATTTACTTATAGTTTCCTTCTTTATATTCAAGTCATTCACTCTTTCTGAGTTCATCTTTGTGTGGGGCGTGAGATGTTGGTCCAAACCTAATCTCTCCCATACTGTCTTCCAATTTTCCCAGGAATTTTTATCAAATTGTGGATTTTTGTCCTAAAAGCTGGATCTTTGGGCTTGTCATAGGCTGTCTTGCTGAGGGCACTTACCCCAAGTCTGTTTCACTGATCCTCCTTTCTGTCCCTTAGCCAGTACCAAATTGTTTTGATGATGACTGTTTTATAGTGTAGTTTGAGATCTGGCACTGTTATGGGTATGCGTATGTGTACCCCTGGGGTTTGGGAAGGATACCTTTTTGCAAGAATTCAAGACTCCAAAACATAGCTTAAAAACAAAAATAGAAATTCATTAATTCAGGAGGTAATGTTGAGAATGGCCAGGAGCACAGCAAGGTGGAACAGCAAGGTGGGGAGCAGTTCCTTGGGAAGACAGCATGAATAGAAAGGCTGTTCTTCCAGATGACATGAGTTCTGGGGGTTTTATACTTTTTACAACAGAGTGTTAGTCACCCAGGCATTTGGTGAGGTGGTGTGATCATCTGCCTGGGGATATAAAGATTCCTTAGTTTTAGGGAACAAACAAATGCCTGATAGGATCAAGGTGTAGCTTGGAGGTACATCTTTCTTTCCATCTTAAATCTAGAGGATAATCAAGGGAAAGTAATCACAGGACCCTAGAGGGGTCATTGGGTGTTTTTAGGCTGAGAGTCACAAGGATGTAAGGGAGCAAGGGAGTTCCTCTGATAATAGTTTGCCTGAGTTTCTGGGGGTACAATGACCATGTCATCTCCCCCATCTCCTAATATGTAAGGGAAAAGGGGTGATGATCTCAGTATTCTATAACTTCTTCAGAGCTGAGAATGGGTGTAGAGTTGTCCCTGTGTATCTTTTGGAGACTGAGGTATTGACTGTAGACCATGTCCAGGTGTTCAGGCTGGGAAGGTTGCCGAGATCGCCGTGGAATTTCTGTGACTCCCATGAGTGTTTTTACCATAGAAGCTACTAGAGAGATGACAAGATTACAAGTACAAGTCCACATATCCCACAGGGGAGCAGCCAGAACTGGAGAGGTTATGAATCTCCTTAAAACCTCAGGTTTTGTATATACAAAGACTGTAAGGAAAGAGATAGTCATGGGTAGAGCAAGAGAAATTTCATATAACATGGAAGAGGGGACAAAACTTATTCCAAAGTTTCCTTAGGTTGAGTTTCTCTGCAGAAGAGGAATTTGAGATCTTCCAGTGGCTCACAGGAAGAAGAGGCTTCTGTTCCCCCTTCACCACCTGTTTCTAGAGGGATAAAGGGTTTAATACAAGAGACATGAGTCCATGTATTCTTCCCCTCTAATCTTACAGCTGTAGGAATCGATAAAATAACCCTCTGGGGGCCCTCCCATCAAGGTGTTAGGTGGTTTGATCCACTCCATGTCTTCAGGTATGCCAAATCTCTTGTTTGGGCTGGGTGGAGAGATTCCTCCTCTGTATCCTCTCTTGTGACATGAGAACCGTGGCAGAAACTGATCTCAAGCATGGTGGCCATCCTTTGCTAACTGAGTTGAATTGTTGGAAAAGTAAGCAATGGGATGAAGGTCAGGTCCTAGGTACTGGTCTAGAACCCATAGGGCAAATTGCTTTCTCTCATCCACAAACAGGAAAAACAGCTTTTCAAGGTCTGGAATTCCTAGGGCAGGGGAACAAACAGATGTGTGATACTTTCTAAGTATAGGCTGGAGGTGCATCTTTCTGTCTATCTTAAATCTAGAGGACAATGAAGGGTCCTTTCTGTCCATCTTAAATCTAGAGGACAATCTCAGGACCCTAGAGGGGTCATTGGGTTTTTTTAGGCTCAGAGTCATGAGGATATAAGGGAGCAAGGGTGTTTCCCTGATAATTGTTCACATTTCCTGGGGGTTCAATGCCCATGTCATTTCCCCCGTCTCCTAATATGTAAGGGAAAAGGGGAAATGGTCTCATTATTCTGTAACTTCTTCAGAGCTGTGAATGAGCGTAGCATTATCCCTGCCTATCGTTAGGAGAGTGAGGTATTGACTGTCAGCCATATCCAGAGGTTCAGGCTGGTAAGGTTTCAGAGATTGCCATGGAATTTCCATGACTTCCATGAGTGTTTTTACCATAGAAGCAACTAGAGAGATGACAAGATTACAAGTACTAGGTCCACATATCCCACAGGGGAGTAGCCAAAACTGGAGTGGTTGTGAATCCCCTTAAAACCTCAGGTTTTGGATATGCAAAGACTGTAAAGAATCAGATAGTTATGGCTAGAGCAAGAGACATTTCAGATAACAAGGAGGAGGGGAGGGAGCTACTTATTCCAAAGTGTCCTTAGATTGAGTCTTTCAGCAGAAGAGGAATTTGAGACCTTCCAGTGGCCCACAGGAATAAGTGGCTTCTAGAAGTTCCCCCTTCACCACCTGTTTCTGGAGGGATAAAGGGTTTAATATGAGAGACATGAGTCCATGTATTCGTCCCCTCTAATCTTACAGCTGTAGGAGTCGATAAAATAACCGTCTGGGGGCCCTCCCATCGAGGTGTTAGGTGGTTTGATCCACTCTGTATCTTCAGGTATACCAAATCTCCTGTTTGGGCTGGGTGGAGAGATTCCTCTGTATCCTCTGTTGAGGGTTTGGGGAGGATTTGATTAGCGTATTCTCTCAGAACCTGGTGGATTGGGCCAAGTTGTCTAGAGAACCGAACAAGGCTGTGTATTTCTGTATCTAAATGAACATCAGAGTTTAGAAAGGGTCTCCCATAGAGCAATTCAAATGGACTCAGCCCTAGCTTTTCCTGGGGAGCAATTCTGATTCTGGTTAGGGCAATTGGGAGATCTTGGATCCAATCAATTTTTGCCTCCTCACATAGTTTGGTGAGGACTCTTTTTAGGGTCTGATTCCTACGTTCTGTTTTTCCTGAAGATTGGGGATGCCAGGCTGAGTGTAAATGGTAAGTGATGCCCAATGCCTTAGAAACCATCTGAGTGATCTGGGAAATAAAGGCAGAACCATTATCACTCTGAAGGGTTTTTGGAAGGCCAAACCTAGGAATGATTTCATTGAGTAAGGCCTTTGTGACTTCTTGTGCTTTCTCTGATCTGGAGGGAAATGCTTCAGGCCAGCCTGTTTAGGTATCTACAAAGATTAAAAGGACCTTGTACCTTTTGCAAGGTAGCAAGTGGGTGAAGTCTATCTGCCAGTCCTCACCAACTGATTCCCCTCTCCTTTGGATGGGCTTAAGGAGGGGAGGTGGCCTAAGAGCTCCAGTGCTGTTGGTTTGGGCTCAGAGGGCACAAGATCTGCAGATTTCCTGGATGGTTTTAGAGATGCCTTTGCCTGTGAAAAGTGGCTTTATCAAAGTGGTTCCTGCTTCTCTGCCCAAGTGGGTGGAGTTATGTAATCCCATAACCAATTTCCACATTAAGTTACTAGGGAGGAGCAGTGGTCCAGAGAGAGAACGCCACCATCCACTGTCTTCAAGGGTAAATCCCTGAAGTTCTGCCTGTGCAATTTCCTCCTCCGTGTACGAGGGAGAAATTCCCTTCGGTATTGTGGGGTGTCATGGAGTTAGGGTCAGAGCAGTCAAGGAAGTCGCATTTTGCAGCCTCTTTGGGGGCTCGGTCTGCCCTATGATTCCCTCAGGCTATATTGGAATCTAGACCCTGATGTCCTCTGCAGTGGATGACAGCAATTTTGCTAGGTAAAGTGACTGCCTCAAGTAAACTCAGGATTTCCTTCCCGTGTGTCAAGGGAGAGTTTTCGGTAGTTCATAAACCTCTTTCTTTCCATATGGCCCCATGGGCATGTAAAACATGAAAGGCATATTTTTAGTCTGTGAAAATATTCGCCTTTTTCCCTTCAGGAAGCTGCAAAGCTCTTGTGAGGGTGATCAGCTCTGCTTTTTGTGCTGAAGTCCCTGGGAGTCCCACTGCCTCAATGGTGGCTGTCTGTGAGACTATAGAGTACCCTGCTTTTCTAACCCCACCCTCCCTTAAGAAGGACCCATCTGTATACCAGCTGCCCTCTGCCTCAGAGAGAGGAGAATCTTTGAGGTCTGGTCTGCTGGAAAAGCTGTGGTCTATCATCTCCTCACAACCATGGGTGATGGGGTCTCCCGGAAGAGGGAGGAGGGTAGCTGGATTCAGTGTCCTGCATTCCTTTAGGGTAAGGCTAGGTGTGTCCAATAAAAGAGGTTGGCATTTAGTGAGAGGGCCCGCAGAGTGCCATTGGTGACCTCTAGCCTCCAGAACAATGAGGACCCGATGGGGGGTCAGAATTTCTAGGGGTTGACCCAGAGTTAGTTTAAATGCCTCTTGTGCCATGAGAACTGTGGCAGACTGCTCTCAAGGATGGAGGCCATCCTCTGCTAACTGAGTCGAGTTGCTTGGAAAAGTAAGCAATGGGATGGAGATCAGGTCCTAGGTACTGGGCTAGAACTCCTAGGGCAAATTGCTTTCTCTCATCCACAAACAGGAAAAAGCTTTTCAAGCTCTGGAATCCCTAGGGCGGGGGCAGAAGAAAGCCGGGGTTTTTTTAAGTGAAAAGGCTTGTTCCTGGATTCCCACCCAATCTAGGGGTTACAAATCAGGCCCCTTAGTGGCTTGATATAGGGATTTTGCAAGGTTCCTGAAATTAGGTATCCAAATGTGGCAAAACCCTGCCATACCCAGAAAAGTTTGGAGTTGTCTTTTGGTGGAGGGGACAGGAATGGACAGTATGGCCTGTTTCCTATCTGTGGTCAGAGAGCGGGAATTTGGGGTTAGGTTTTGTCCCAAATAAGTTACAGACTGCAAGGTAAGTTGGGCTTTAGAAGCAGAATCCTTGTAACCTCGTTCTTCTAGAAAAATTAAGGTAGAAATTGTGTCTGTGATACAAGCAGCCTCAGATGGACTAGATATCAAAATGTCATCAACATACTTCAAGACTGAGCTGCTCGTGAGTCCCAGGGTTCTAAGATCTTGTTGAGGGCAACCCCAATGTAGTGGGGGCTGTCCCTTAGGCCCTGTGGGAGCACACAGCATGTGATCTGATGGGGTCTGGGGTCTGAGGGAAAAACCCACTCAAAGGCAAAGAGGAATCTGCATTTTGGGTGCAAGGGTATGTAAAAGAAGGTGTCTTTCAAGTCAATGACAGAGAACCACTGAGAATTCCTTGGTATCTTAGTTAGGATTGTATACAGGTTTGGGACAATGGGGTGAACAGAAATTATTACTTCATTAATATGCCTGAGATCTTGAACCATACACCAGCTCCCATTTGGCTTCTTCCCTGGCAGGATGGGAGTCAGGCTTGAGGTTTATCATTACTGGATCAGCCTGAATGGCTCTTCTCCGTATGCCTTGATCCCAGACTATGGAAGGCACTTTCTCCCAGGTTTCTGAGGATATTGTTGGAGGCTTTTCCAAAGGAGTGGTTGGGGAATTTAGAACTGAGATAAGGGAGAATTGTGAGCCTAATTTCTTCATGATGTCCCTGACCAGGAAAGGACATGGGGAGGAAGGAATAACTCGGAATATATGTTGAAATAATTTGTCTTCATGGGCTCACATTAGGGGTGCCATTTCCCTACACCTAAGTGTCTTTCCCCCAACTCCAATGACCTTATGCTGCTAATGGAGTGTAGGACCATTGTCAGTTTGGAGAACAGAATAGGTAGCTCCTGTATTGATTGGAAAGGTAATTCTCTTACCTTCAACCTCAAGAGTAACCCTGGGTTTGGCCATGGTGATGGAAAGTGGGAGCGAGGAAACACTAGGGCATCCCTATTGAGAGTCCTCTGGAGACTGGAGGTCAGGAAGGTGCCTCTGGGGTTGCAGGGGTCTCCGGTTGGTGGAGAGCTGCCGTTTCCAGAGTCTCTTTTGGCCACAGGCTGGACACAGAGTTGTATGCAGTCTTTCCTTTGAAGGACAGTCCTTCGATAAGTGCCCATTTCGTCCGCAGGTATAGAAGAACCACTTGGCCTCTGTACATAGGTCAGAGAGCTGAGAGCTGCCGTGAGAAGTTTCTCAGGTTTCTGTCCTTCTGCCTCAACAAAGTTCCTCTTGTGAAAAACCTTAAAAGTAGAACCTATTAATTGGTTAGTTGGAATCTGAGGTTCCAGATCCAGTTTTTTGCAGTTTTAACCTGATGTCTGGGGCTTATTGTCCTATAAAGTGGAGCCTTAAGATAAGTGCCCCCTCATCAGTCTCTGGATGGACATTGGTATATTGCTTCATGGCTTCTACCAATCAGGACAGGAAGAGGGCTGGATCCTCCTCTGTTCCCTGAGTGATTTCTTTGAGCTTGTTTTAATTTATTCACTTTTTTTCCTTTTTTTTAAAATATATTTTATTTGATCATGTCCAAGCATTATTCGTTAAAGACATAGATCATTTTCTTATCCTCCCCCCAACCCCCCATAGCCGACGCGTAAATCCACTGGGCATTACATGTTTTCTTGATTTGAACCCATTGCTTTGTTGATAATATTTGCATTAGAGTGTTCATTTAGAGTCTCTCCTCTGTCATGTCCCCTCAACCGCTGTATTCAGGCAGTTGCTTTTCCTCGGTGTTTCCACTCCCATAGTTTATCCTTTGCTTATTAATAGTGTTTTTTTCTCCTGGATCCCTGCAAATTGTTCAGGGACATTACACCACCATTTATGGAGAAGTCCATTACGTTCGATTATACCACAGTGTATCAGTCTCTGGGTACAATGTTGTCCTGGTTCTGCTCCTCTCACTCTGCATCACTTACTGGAGGTTATTCCAGTCTCCATGGAACTCCTCCACTTTATTATTCCTTTTAGCACAATAGTATTCCATCACCAACATATACCACAATTTGTTCAGCCATTCCCCAATTGATGGGCATCCCCTCGTTTTCCAGTTTTTGGCCACCACAAAGAGCGCAGCTATGAATATTTTTGTACAAGTCTTTTTGTCCATTATCTCTTTGGGGTACAGACCCAGCAGTGCTATGGCTGGGTCAAAGGGTAGATATTCTTTTGTCGCCCTTTGGGCATAGTTCCAAATTGCCCTCCAGAATGGTTGGATCAGTTCACAACTCCACCAGCAATGAATTAATGTCCCTACTTTGCCACATCCCCTCCAGCATTCATTACTTTCCTTTGCTGTTATGTTAGCCAATCTGCTAGGTGTGAGGTGATACCTCAGAGTTGTTTTGATTTGCATCTCTCTGATTATAAGAGATTTAGAACACTTCTTCATGTGCTTGTTAATAGTTTTGATTTCTTTATCTGAGAACTGCCTATCCATGTCCCTTGCCCATTTATCAATTGGAGAATGGCTTGATTTTTTGTACAATTGATTTAGCTCTTTATAAATATGAGTAATTAAACCTTTGTCAGAGGTTTCTATGAAGATTTTTTCCCAATTTGTTGTTTCCCTTCTGATTTTAGTTACATTGGTTTTGTTTGTACAAAAGCTTTTTAGTTTGATGTAGTCAAAATTATTTATTTTACATTTTGTGATTCTTCCTATATCTTGCTTGGTTTTAAAGCCTTTCCCCTCCCAAAGGGCTGACATGTATACTATTCTGTGTTTACCCAATTTACTTATGGTTTCCTTCTTTATGTTTAAGTCACTCACCCATTTTGAATTTATCTTGGTGTAGGGTATGAGGTGTTGATCTATTCCTAGTCTCTCCCACACTGTCTTCCAATTTTCTCAGCAGTTTTTGTCGAATAGTGGATTTTTGTCCCAAAAGCTGGGATCTTTGGGTTTATCGTATACTGTCTTGCTGAGGTCGCTTTCCCCCAGTCTATTCCACTGATCTTCCTTTCTGTTTCTTAGCCAGTACCAAATTGTTTTGATGACTGCTGCTTTGTAATATAGTTTAAGGTCAGGGACTGCAAGGCCCCCATCATATGTGTTTTTTTTTCATTATTTCCCTGCATATCCTTGATCTTTTGTTCTTCCAAATGAACTTTGTTATGGTTTTTTCTAAATCAGTGAAGAAGTATTTTGGTAGTTCAATGGGTATGGCACTAAATAGATTAATAAGTTTGGGTAGGATGGTCATTTTTATTATATTGGCTCATCCTATCCATGAGCAGTTAATGCTTTTCCATTTGCTCAAGTCTAGTTTTAGTTGTGTGGCGAGTGTTTTGTAGTTGTGTTCATATAGTTCCTGTGTTTGTCTTGGGAGGTAGATTCCTAGTTATTTTATTTTGTCTAAGGTGATTTTGAATGGGATTTCTCTTTCTAGTTCTTGCTGCTGAGCTGTGTTGGAGATATATAGAAAAGCTGATGATTTATGTGGGTTTATTTTGTATCCTGCAACTTTGCTAAAGTTGCTGATTATTTCAATTAGCTTTTTGGTTGAATCTCTAGGATTCTTTAAGTAGACCATCATGTCATCCGCAAAGAGTGATAACTTGGTCTCCTCCTTGCCTATTTTGATGCCTTCAATTCCTTTATCTTCTCTAATTGCTACTGCTAGTGTTTCTAGTACAATGTCAAATAGTAGAGGTGATAATGGGCATCCTTGTTTCACTCCTGATCTTATTGGGAATGCATCTAGTTTATCCCCATTGCAGATGATATTAGCTGATGGTTTTAGATATATACTGTTTATTATTTTTAGGAATGACCCTTCTATTCCTGTGCTTTCTAGTGTTTTTAATAGGAATGGGTGTTGTATTTTATCAAATGCTTTTTCTGCATCTATTGAGATAATCATGTGGTTCTTGCTAGTTTGCTTGTTGATGTGGTCAATTATGTGGATGGTTTTTCTAATGTTGAACCAGCCCTGCATCCCTGGTATGAATCCTACTTGATCATGGTGAATGATCCTTCTGATCACTTGCTGGAGTCTTTTTGCTAGTATCCTATTTAAGATTTTTGCATCTATATTTATTAGGGAGATTGGCCTATAGTTTTCTTTCTCTGTTTTTGACCTGCCTGGTTTTTGAATCAGTACCATGTTTGTGTCGTAAAAGGAGTTTGGTAGAACTCCCTCTTTGCTTATTATGTCAAAAAGTTTGTATAGTATTGGGATTAACTGTTCTCTGAATGTTTGATAGAATTCACTGGTGAATCCATCAGGTCCTGGGGATTTTTTCTTAGGAAGTTCTTTGATGGCTTGTTGGATTTCAATTTCTGATATGGGATTATTTAAGAATTCTATTTCCTCTTCTGTTAGTCTAGGCAGTTTGTATTTTTGTATATATTCATCCATTTCTCCTAAATTGGTGTATTTATTGCCATATAATTGGGCAAAGTAATTTCTAATGATTGCCTTAATTTCATCTTCATCGGAGGTGCTGTCCCCCTTTTCGTCTTTAAAGCTTTTTTTTGCTTTTCTTCCTTCCTTTTTTTAATTAGATTGACCAGTACTTTGTCTATTTTGTTTGTTTTTTCAAAGTACCAGCTTCTTGTCTTATTTATTAAATCAATAGTTCTATCACTTTCGATTTTATTAATTTCTCCCTTAATTTTTAGGATTTCTAGTTTGGTTTTCTGCTGGGGGTTTTTATTTTGATCGCTTTCGAGTTTTTTCATTTGCATTTCCAATTGATTGATCTCTGCTCTCCCTTCTTTGTTAATATAAGCATTCAGGGATATGAATTTACCTCTGATTACCGCTTTGGCTGCATCCCAAAAGGTTTGAAAGGATGTTTCGCCATTGTCATTTTCCTCGATGAAATTATTAATTGTTTCTATGATTTCTTCTTTAACTAAATGGTTTTGGAGTATCATATTGTTTAATTTCCAAGTGGTTTTAGATTTGGTTTTCCATGTACCATTAATCATTATTTTTATTGTCTTGTTATCTGAGAAGGCTGCATTCATTATTTCTGCTTTTCTGCATTTGTGTGCCATGTTTCTGTGACCTAATGTATGGTCAATCTTTGTGAATGTGCCATGTGGTGCTGAGAAGAAGGTGTATTCCTTTTTATCCCTATTTATTTTTCTCCATATGTCTATTAATTCTAATTTTTCTAAGATTTCATTCACTTCTTTTACCTCTTTCTTATTTATTTTTTGATTTGATTTATCTAAATTTGATAATGGTTGAAGTCTCCCACTAGTATGGTTTTATTGTCTATTTCTTCCTTCAATTCTCCTAGTTTCTCCATTAGAAATTTGGGTGCTATATTATTTGGTGCATACATGTTGATTAATGATATTTCCTCGTTGTCTAGAGTCCCTTTTAACAAAATATAATTACCTTCCCTATCCCTTTTGATCAGGTCTATTTTTGCATTGGCTTTATCAGATATCATGATTACCACTCCTGCCTTCTTTCTATCAGTTGAGGCCCAGAAGGTCTTACTGCATCCTTTAATTCTGACCTTGTGGGTGTCAACTCGCCTCATGTGTGTTTCTTGAAGACAACATATGGTAGGGTTTTGGATTCTAATCCATTCTGGTATTCGTCTACGTTTTATGGGTGAGTTCATCCCATTCACGTTCAAAGTTATGATTGTCATTTGTGGACTCCCTGGCATTTTGATAGCCTTCCCTAATTCTAACCTTTTCTTCTTCAGCTCTATTTTTTAGTCCAGTGATTTACTTTGAATCAGTCCCCCTTGTCCCCTCCCTTGATGTTTCCCTTTTTAGTCCCTCCCTTTTTGTTCCCTCCCCCTCCCCCCTCTCTTTCCCTCCCTTTTTGTTCTCCCTCTCCCCTCCCCCCCTTGGTTTTCCCTTCTCCCTACCCTTTTTGGGTAAGATAGAATTCAAGATCCCAATGGATCTGGATGTTTTTCCCTCTCAGAGTTGATTTCCCTGAGATTAAGGTTTAAGTAAAAAAAAAAAACCCTCTCTTCCTCTCCTTCTTATAGGAGTTTTCTTCCCCTCCCCTTCCCATGTGAATCTCTGTGTGAGAAAGATTATTCTATTTGGTCTTTCTTTACCCCCTATTTATACATTACATTTCCCCCACATATTAGTATACATAGATTGATATAAATGTAGTCCTTATAGAAGAGAGTTTGAGTAAAAGAAGAAGATAACATTTTTCCCCTTTCCTTAATATTTACCTTTTCAGGTATTCCTTGCTCTTTGTTTTTCGGTATCAAACTTTCCACAGAGCTCTGGTCTTTTCTTTGCAAAAAGTTGGAAATCTTCTATTTTGTTGAATGCCCATACTTTCCCTTGGAAGTATAATCAGTTTTGCTGGGTAGTTGATTCTTGGTTGGAGACCCAGCTCTCTTGCCTTTCTGAAGATCATGTTCCATGCCTTATGATCATTCAGAGTAGAACTTGCAAGGTCTTGTGTGACCCTGATTGGCATTCCTTTATATCTAAATTGTCTTTTTCTGGCTTCCTGTAGGATTTTTCCTTTTGTTTGAGAGCTTTGGAATTTGGCAATTACATTCCTGGGAGTTGTCTTTTGGGGGTTTAGTGTAGAAGGTGTTCTGTGAGCTCTGTCAGTGGCTGTATTTCCCCCTTGTTCTAGAATCTCTGGGCAATTTTCTTTGTTATATCTTGTATCACCATGTCCAGTTTGGTGTTTATTTCTGGCTCTTCTGGAAGTCCAATTATTCTTAAATTATCTCTTCTCCCTCTATTTTCCAGATCTGTCACCTTGTCGGTGAGATACTTTATGTTCTCTTCTAATTTCTTGGTATTTTGGCTTTGCTTTATTAATTCTTGCTCTTTTACATGATCGTTGTCTTCCAGCTGCCTGATTCTGGCCTTTAAAGCCTGGTTTTCCTTTTCTGTTTCATCACACTGGTTTTTTAGATGCGTGAATTTCTTTTGCATTATTTCCAACTTTTCCTCCCAGAAGGCTTCCATCTTTTTGGTCATTTCTGAATCAAATTCTTCATGGGTTTGTGGAGAGTTTCCATTTCCTTTGGAAGATTTTGGAGCATTTTCTTGTATATATTCTATCTCCTCTGTATTTTGTATTTTGGCTCCATAGAATGTGTCCAAAGTTACCCCTTTCTTCTTATTTTTCTTGGTATTTTGGGGCTTCTGTGCTTCTGTGGAGTTTGCCATCTCTGAATGTGGAAGATTAGCTTTTCTTATCTCTGTCTGGTGTTCAGAGGCTTTAGTCCTGGGCAGATTGTCGGTTCTATGAGGTTTCCCTGGGTTAAATTGAGTATGCCTCACTGGAACTGGAGTGGACGGGTCGGACCAGGGGGCCACACTCTCCCCCGGCTCTCTGGGTCGGGTTGCTTTCTGGAAGTTGCCTTCAGAATAGCTGGCCGTGAGGCTGTTTCGTCGGCCTGCAGGGGGATCGGCTGCGGCTTCCCCGAGCTCCGAGGGCAGTGACTTTCACTGAGACTTGGATAGCAGGATCCAGCCCGTGAGGCTGTCTTGCCCGCCCTGAGGGTTGCTGTTGTTTCAGACAAGCCTGCTCTCTGCGGGGGTGGGGGGGGGAGCTCCGAGGGCAGTGACTTTCACTGGGACTCGGATAGAAGGCCCTGAGGGTTGTTGTTGTTTCAGACGACTCTGCTCTCTGAGCCGGGCGGGGCTGCGGCTTCCCGGAGCCTTGGACTCTGCCCTCCTACCCCTTAGGTCCGAGTGATCTTATGTTCTGGATTTTGAGGGGGGCCGTACCTTTTTATCTGGGTCCAGGTCCAGGAGGAGGATTCCCAGGGTCTATGCTGTTGATCGTTTTGAATTTCGGCGCCTTAGGAGCTTATAGTTTGAGATCGGTGGGGAAGGGTTTTCCGGAGATCTGAACTTTAGCTTTCTCTAAGCCGCCATCTTGACCAGAAGTCTTAATTTATTTTCATTTTTTAATCCCTTTCTGCATGGCCTCAAGGAGACAATCTATCCTTTGGTCTCTCCTAAGTCTGTCCCTTTTATTCATATAGTCCCATCCAAGATCTTGCCCTCGACTGAGGTGGCACCAGGAACTCCTGCCCACGAGCTGTCTAGGGCCTTCTCACCACCTATTTCTACAGCCAAATCCTAGATAGACTGATAGACCCTAAAATCCAGAGGCCAGACTGATCTGGGGCCAATGGGAGAGAAAGCTCAAAAGAGTTCCCCCAAAGATATCACCCCCAAAGATGGGGGTTTCAGGAGTCAAAAAAGGCTCCTTCCTACTTGAGAATCTGTGTCCTCGGGAATGATCTGGGTTACTGGAGTAGCTCTCAGTATAGCCAAAAACATTGGACGCCAAGTTGTTTTGGGTGTTCATATATATACCACTCCGGTTCAGGAAGGATACCTTTTGCAAGAATTCAAGACTCCAAAACTTAGTTTAAAAACAAAAGGAGAAATTTATTTAGGAGGTAATGTTGAGAATGGCCAGGAGAATAACAAGGTGGAACAAGATGGGGAGCAGTTTTTTGGGAGGACAGCATGAATGGAAAGACTGTTCCCGCAGAAGACATCAGTTCTGGGGATTTTATAATTTTTACAACAGAGTGTTAATCACCCAGGCATGAGGTGGTGTGATCATACTGGGGTCTGCCTAGGGACATAGCGATTCCTTAGTTTTAGGGAACAAACAGATGTCTGATTGTATCGAGGACTAGAGGGCGATCAAAGATGTTTTTAGGCTCAGAGTCATGAGGAGGTAAGGGAGAAAAGGAGTTCCCCTGATGAATAGTTCGCCTGGGTTTCTGGGGGTATAGTGCCCATGTCACACTGATCCTCCCTTCTGTCACTTAGTGTAAACCTCAAAATTTCTCAGACTTATGAATGTTGGGGGTTTCCCCCATTGGGGAATATTCTACTTAAAAAAATTCCCTAGCAGATGGTGAGAACTCTACTTGAGTGTGGGGGCTCCTGGCTATGGGAGTGTCCCTGCTCCACCCTACTTAAGACTGCTTTAGGACAGAAAACTGTTTGCTAAACAATGAAAAGTACTTTGATCCATGCTTATGGAAGGGACAGGAAGTTCTTTGAGTCGTGACTGTTTTAGAATTGATACAATGGGATACTAAGTACCTATAAAGGTGGGGCAACTTGTAAACTACTTAAACCTAAAAGGGTGATAACTTATTCAGAGTTTTTTTCTTAATGAAATTTGTTGACACAGCAGCATTTTTTCTTGACTTACTAAAGAGATTAAAACTACTCAGCTGTGAATTCAAAATGGGCGGTCCTTTAGAAACATCTACAGTGATTGGTAGATGTAAGGACTTAGGGGAGGTGACAAAGGAGATTTTGTCCTTAAAAATAAGAGCTCAGAGAAGAGCAAAGGATCTCGATTTCTGACTCTCATTCTTGAGGAGCTCCTCTGAGGGGCTCTGTCCCTCTGGGGTAGGAGCTCTGGAGGCTCTTGAGAGAGGCCCTTTGAAACAATCTCTGGCTGGAAGACTCTTTGAGGAAGGACGCTGGCCTGGTGTTACTAGAATCCTTGTTTAGTCAGACCTTGTGCTGAGTTATAAAAAACTGATTGATTTCTCTTTTAAGACTCAGGTCTAGGCCATATTGGCTTGAGGCCCTTCATACTTATTCCTTTCTTACTCTCTATTTCTTTGATTACTCATTGTATTGTTAATTAAAATCTCTATAAAACCCAATTGACTTAGGTATTTGAATAATTGGGAATATTTCCCTGGCGATCACCTTATATTTGATTTTAAAACCCAAGACACTGTAGTGAAACATATTTCTGCTGTCAAATTTACTCACCCTCTCTTATATGTATCACAATTTATATCTTCCACTATTTTAATCACTATAGTTTAAGACCTCAACCATTTTAAATCTCACATTAGCCAATACCAAATTGTTTTGATGACCACTGCTTTGTAGTGTACTTTGAGATATAGGACTGCAAGACCTCCTTTCTTTGCATTATTTAATGATTTTCTTGGATAACCTTCATCTTTTGTTCTTCCAAATGAACTTTGTTATGGTTTTTTCTAATTAAGTAAAAAAAATTTTGGTATTTCAATGGTTATGGCACTAAATAAGTAAATAAGTTTGGGTAGGATGGTCATTTTTATTATGTTGAGTCATCCTACACATGAGCAGTCGATATTTTTCCAATGGTTTAAGTCTACTTTTAATGGTGTGGAGAGTGTTTTATAGCTGTGTTCACATAGTTTCTGAGTTTGTCTCAGCAGATAGATTCCTAAGTATTTTATATTGCATAGGGTGTTTTGTTTTGTTTTGTGTATTAATTTTATTTGGTCAATTTCAAATATTATTCCTTGAGTTCAAAAATCTTATTCTATTTCTCCCTCCCCTCCACCCGCTCTTCCTGTTGCCGTCGTGCAATTCCACTGGGTACTATATGTGTCCTTGATCAGAACCCATTTCTATGCTGTTGATGTTTGCACTAGGATGCTCCTTTAGTGTCTATATCCCCAATCCTATCTCCCTTGACCTATATAATCAAGTAGTTGAATTCCTTTGGTGTTTTTACTCCCACAGTTGTTCCTCTGAATGCGTATAGTATTATTTCTCATAGATTTCTCCGGGATGTTCTCGATCACTGCATTGCCACTAATGGAGAAGTCCATTACATTCAATTGTACCACTGTGTATCCTTCATTGTGTGCAGTGTTCTCCTGGTTCTGCTCTTTTCGTTCTTCTTTACTTCCAGGAGGTTATTCCAGTCCCCATGGAATTCATCCGCTTTATTGTTCCTTTGAGCACAATAATATTCCATCACCAACATATACTACAATTTGTTTAGCCATTCCCCAACTGAAGGGCATCTCCTCATTTTCCAATTTTTTGCCACCACAAAGAGCACAGCTATGTATATTCTTGTACATGTATTTTTCCTTATTATCTCTTTAGGGTGCAAACCCAGCACTGCTATGGCTGGGTCATAGGGCAGACAGTCTTTTAGCTCCCTTTAGGCATAGTTTCAAATTGCCCTCTAGAATGGTTGGATCAATTCACAACTCTACCAGCAATGAATTAATGTCCCAACTTTCCCACACCCCCTCCAGCATTCATTACTTTCCTTTGCGGTCATGTTAGCCAATCTGCTAGATGTGAGGTGATACCTAAGAGTTGTTTTGATTTGAATTTCTCTGATTTTAAGAGATTGAGAAAATTTTCATGTGCTTATTAATAGTTTTTATTTCTTTAACTGAAAATTGCCTATGCATGTCCCTTGCCCATTTATCAATTGGAGAATGACTTAGTTGGTTTAGTGCTTTCTCAATTTGAGTAAGTAGACCTTTGTGAGAAGTTTTTCTTATGAAATTGTTTCCCAATTTGTTCCTTCCCTTCTAATTTGGGTTGCATTCGTTTTGTTTGTAGAAAACCATTTTAATTTGATGTAATCAAAATTATTGATTTTATATTTTGTGATTTTTTCCTAGCTCTTGCTTGATTGTAATGTCTTTCCTTTCACAAAGATTTGACAAATATACTATTCTGTGTTCACGTAATTTGCTTATAGTTTCCTTCTTTATATTCAATAAACCCTTTCTGAGTTTATCTTGGTGTAGTTTGTGAGATGTTGATCCAAACCTAATCTCTCTCATACTGTCTTCCAATTTTCCCAACAGTTTTTGTCTAATCGTGGATTTTGGTCCCAAAAGCTGGAATCTTTGGGCTTGTCATAGACTGTCTTGCTGTGGTCTCTTATCCCAAGTCTGTTCCACTAATCCTCCTTTCTGTCTCTTAGCCAGTATCAAATTGTTTTGATGACCACTGCTTTATAGTATAGTTTGAGATCTGGGACTGCACGGCCTCATTGCTTCACATTTTTCGTTCATGATTTCCCTGGATATCATTGATGTTTTGTTCTTCCAAAGGAACTTTGTTATAGTTTTTTCTAATTCAGTAAAAAGTGTTTTGGTAGTTCAATGGGTATGGCAATAAATCAGTCAATTAATTTGGTTACAATGGTCATTCTTATTATGTTGGCTCATCCTCCCCATGAGCAGTCGATGTTTTTCCATTTGTTTACATCTAATTTTAATGGTGTGGAGAGTGGTTTGTAGTTGTGTTCACATAGTTCCTGTGTTTTTCTCAGCAGATAGATTCCCAAGTATTTTATATTATATAGGGTGATTTTTTTCTGTTTTCTATTTTTGTTTTAATTTTATTTGGTCAATTTCAAACATTATTCCTTGGTTACAAAAACCATATTCTATTCCTCCTTTGCCTAAATCCACCCTTCCTGTTGCCATCGTGAAATTCCACTGGGTATTACATGTGTCCTTGATCAGAACCTATTTCCATGCTGTTGATATTTGCACTAGGATGTTTATTTAGGGTCTACGTCTCCAATCATATCCCCCTCAACGGATGTAATCAAGCAGTTGATTTCCTTTGCTGTTTTCACTCCCACAGTTTTTCCTCTGAATGTGGATAGTGTTCTTTCTCATATATCCCTCCGGGCTGTCCACGATCACTGCATTGCCACTAAAGGAGAAGTCTATTACATGATATCACAGTGTATCAGTCTCTGTGTGCAATGTTCTCCTGGTTCTGCTCCTTTTGCTCTGCATCACTTCCTGTAGGTTGTCCCAGTTCCCTTGGAATTCCTCCACTTTATTATCCCTTTGAGCACAATAGTATTCCATCACCAACATATACCACAATGTGTTCAGCCATTCCCTAATTGAATGGTATTCCCTCTTTTTCCAATTTTTTGCCACCACAAAGAGTGCAGCTATGAATATTCTTGTACATGTATTTTTCCTTCTTTCCTTATTTTTCCTTTCTAAATATGAGTAAGTAGACATTTGTGGGAAGTTTTTCTTATGATGATTGTTTCCCAATTTGTTGCTTCCTTTCTAATTTGGGTCACATTCATTTTGTTTGTACAAAAACTTTTTTTTCACATGATTTAAGAACATTTTAATAGCTGTTGCCACATGGAATACTCATAATCTTCAAATTACCCCAAATGGAAAGCTCTCAAACTATAGAGGCTTCGTAGAAGAAATCAAACTCATGTAGGAATAAGATGAAGTATATCCCATCTCCATTATCCTTTCCACTATTAGAGTTGATCAGAAGATACTTTCAGTGTGTCTATAGGAAATAAAGTCACATCCCATTAATTTTATATAATTAGAATTTTTTTTTCATTTTAAAGTCAATACATTTTTATTTCTAAAATTATCTTGAAATCAATTATTTTATCCTGTTGCATCATGGGTTCTTTTTTCCCATTTGAATAAGTTTATTTAGTCAATTTAGAACATTATTAGTTGGTTACAATAATCACATTATTTCCCTCCCTCAACTCTACCCACTCTTCCTGCAGCTAACTCACAATTTCATTTGGTGTTACTTGTTTCCTTGATTAGAGCCTATTTCCATGTTGTTGTTTCCACTAGGATGTTCATTTATTTCTTTTTATTTTTTGAATAAGTTTATTTAGTCAATTTAGAACATTATTTCTTCGTTACAATAATCACATCATTTCCCTCCCTCACCTCCACCCACTCTTCCCGCAGCCAACATGCAATTTATTTGGTATTATTGTGTCCTTGTTCATGAGCTATTTCCATGTTGGTGTTTGCATTAAGATGTTCATTTAAAGTCTACATCCCCAACGGTATCCCTTCAACCCATGGTTTTAAGTAGTTGTTTTCCATTGGTGTTTTTACTCCCTCAGTGTTTCCTCTAAATGTGGATAGTGATTTTTCTCATAGGTTCCTCCGAGTTGTTCAGGGTCATTGCATTGCCACTAATGGAGAAGTCCATTACATTCAATTGTACCTCAGTGTATCAGTCTCTGTGTGCAATGTTCCCTGGTTCTTCTCCTTTCGCTCTGCATCACTTCATGCAGGTTGTTCCAGTTCTCATGGAATTCCTCCACTTTATTATTCCTTTGAGCACAATAGTATCCCATCACCAACATATATCGCAATGTATTCAGACATTCCCCAAATGAAGGGCATCCCGTCATTTTCCAATTTTTTACCACCACAAGAGCTCAGCTATAAATATTCTTGTACATCTCTTTTTCCTTATTATCTCTTTAGGGTACAAACCCAGCAGTGCTATGGCTGGATCAAAGGGCAGACAGTCTTTTAGCGCCCTTTGTGCATAGTTCCAAATTGCCCTCCAGAATGGTTGAATCAATTCACAACTCCACCAGCAATGAATTAATGTCCCAACTTTTCCACATCCCCTTCAGCATTCATTACTTTCCTTTACTGTCCTGTTAACCAATCAGCTAGGTGTGAGGTGATACCTCAGAGTTGTTTTGATTTGCATTTCTCTGATTATAAGAAATTGAAAATACTTTTTCATGTTGTTATTAATAGTTTTGATTTCTTTAACTGATAATTACCTATGCATGTCCCTTGCCCATTTATCAATTGGAGAATTGCTTGATTTTTTGTACAACTGGTTTATTTCTTTCTCAATTTGAGTAATAAGACCTTTGTGAGAGGTTGTTCTCATGAAGACTATTTCCCAATTTGTTTCTTCCCTTCTAATTTTGTTTGCGTTCCTTTTGTTTGTACAAAAAATTTTTAATTTGATGTAATCAAAATTATTGATTTTATATTTTGTGATTTTTTTCTAGCTCTTGCTTGATTGTAATGTCTTTCCTTTCACAAAGATCTGACATGTATAGTATTCTTTGTTCACATAATATGTTTATAGTTTCCTTGTTTATATTCAAGTCATTGACCCTTTCTGAATTTATCTTGATGTAGGGTGTGAGATGTTTATTCAAACCTAATCTCTCACATACTGTCTTCCAATTTTCCCAACAGTTTTTGTCTAATCGTGGATTTTGGTCCCAAAAGCTGGAATCTTTGGGCTTGTCATAGACTGTCTTGCTAAGGTCACTTACCCCAAGTCTGTTCCACTGATCCTCCTTTCTGTTTATTAGCCAGTACCAAATTCTTTTGATGACCACTGCTTTATAGTATAGTTTGAGATCTTGGACTGCAAGATCTCCTTGCCTCGCATTTTTTTTTCATGATTTTCCTGGATAACCTTGATCTTTTGTTCTTCCAAATGAACTTTATTATGTTTTTTTTCTAATTCAGTTAAAAGTTTTTTTGGTTGTTCTATGACACTAAATCAGTCAATTAATTTGGGCATGATTGTCATTTTTATTATGTTGCCTTGTCCTACCCATGAGCAGTCAATTTTTTTTCCAATGGTTTAAGTCTAGTTTTAACGGTGTGGAGAGTGTTTTGTAGCTGTGTTCATATAGTTCCTCTGTTTGTCTCAGCAGGTAGATTCCCAATTATTTTATATTGTCTAGGGTAATTTTTTGTTTTTTTTTATTTTGTTTTAATTTCATTGGATCAATTTCAAACTTTACTCCTTGCTTATAAAAATCATATTCTATTCTTCTCCCCCCTCCACCTGCCCTTCCCGTTGCTGAGATGCAATTCCACTGGGTATTACATGTGTCCATGGTCAGAACCTATTTACATGCTGTTGATGTTTGAACTAGGATGTTAATTTAGGGTCTATATCACCTATCATATCTCCCTTATCGAATGTAATCAAGCTGTTGTTTTCCTTTGTTGCTTTTACTCCCACAGTTTTTCCTCTGAATGTGGATAGTGTTCTTCCTCATAGATCCCTCCAGTCTGTTTAAGATCACTGCATTGTCACTATTGGAGAAATCTATTACATGGTATTTTACCACCGTGTTTCCATCTCTGTGTGCAATATTCTCCTGGTTCTTCTCCTTTTGCTCTGTATCATTTCCTGCAGATGGTTCCATTTCATATGGAATTCCTCCACTTTTTTATTCCTTTGAACACAGTAGTATACTGTCACCAACATATACCACAGTGTGTTCAGCCATTTCCCAATTGAAGGGCATCCCCACAGTTTCCAATTTTTTTCCACCACAAAGAGATCAGCTATGAATATTCCTGTACATGTATTTTTCCTTATTATCTTTTTGGGGTACAAACACAGCAGTGCTATGGCTGGATCAAAGGGCAGATAGTCTTTTAGTGCCCCTTAGGCATAGTTCAAAATTTCCCTCCAGAATGTTTGTGTCAATTCACAACTTAACCAGCAATGCATTCATATCCCAATTTTGCTACTTCCCCTCCAGCATTCATTACTATCTGTTGCTGTCCTGTTAGCCAATCTGCTAGGTGTGAGGTGATACCTCAGAGTTGTTTTGATTTGCATTTCTCTGATTATAAGAGACTGAGAACATTTTTTATGTGCTTATTAATAATTTTTATGTCTTTAACTGAAAATATCCTATGCATGTCCCTTGCCAATTTATCAATTTCAAAATAGCGTGATTTTTTGTACAATTGGTTTAATTCCTTCTCAATTTGAGTAAATAGACCTTTGTGAGAGGTTTTCTCATGAAGATTATTTCCCAAATTGTTTCTTCCATTCTAATTTGGGTTACATTTGTTTTGTTTGTACAAAAACTTTTCTATTTGATGTAATCAAAATTATCGATTTTACATTTTTTGATTTTTTTGTAGCTCTTGCTTGATTGTAAAGTCTTGACATTCCCAAGGATCTGACCTGAATAGTATTCTGTGTTCATGAAATTTACTTATAATTTCCTTCTTTATGTTCAAGTCATTCACTCTTTCTGAGTTTATCTTGGTGTAGTGTGTGCGATGATGTTCCAAACCTAATCTCTCCCCTACTATCTTCCAATTTTCCCAGCAGTTTTATCAAATAGCAGATTTTGGTCTCAAAAGCTGGGATCTTTGGGCTTGTCATAGGCTGTCTTGCTGAGGGCACTTACCCCAAGTCTGTTTCACTGATCCTCCTTTCTGTCTTAGCCAGTACCAAATTGTTTTGAGATGACTTTTTTATAGTATAATTTGATATCTGGGATTGTTATGGGTATGCGTATGTGTACCCCTTGGGTTTGGGAAGGATATCTTTTGCAAGAATTCAAGACTCCAAAACTTAGCTGAAAAACAAAAAGAGAAATTTATTAAATTAGGAGGTAATGTTGAGAATGGCCAGGAGGATAGCAAGGTAGAACAACAAGATGGGGAGCAGTTTTTTGGGAGGACAGCATGAATGGAAAGGCTGTTCCTCTAGACGACATCAGTTCTGGGGATTTCATACTTTTTACAACAGAGAGTGTTTTTTCCAGGTATTTGGTGAGGTGGTGTGATCATGTGCCTGGGGACATAAAGATTCCTTCATTTTAGGGTACAAACAGATGTCTGATAGTTTCTAAGTGTAGCCTGTAGGAGCATCTTTCTGTCCATCTAAAATCTAGAGGACAATGAAGGGAAGATAGTCATTTCAGGACCCTAGAGGCGTTATTGGGTGTTTTTAGTCTCAGAGTCAAGAGGATGTAATGAAGCAAGAGATGTTCCCTGATAATAGTCTGCCTGAGTTTCTGAGGGTATAATACCCATGTTATCTTCCCCCTCTACTAATATGAAAAGGAAAAGGGGCAATGGTCTCAGTATTCTGTAACTTCTTCAGAGCTGAGAATGGGCATAGCATTGTCCTTGCCTATCGTTAGGAGAGTGAGGTATTGACTGTAGGCCATGTCCAGGGGTTCAGGCTGGGAAAGTTGCAGAGATCACCGTGGAATTTCTGTGACTCCTATGAATGTTTTTACCATAGAAGCAACTAGAGAGATGACAAGATTACAAGTACAAGGTCCACATATCCCACAGGGGAGCAGCCAAAACTGGAGTGGCTGTGAATTTCCTTACAAGCTCAGCTTTGGATATACAAAGATTGTAAGGAAAGAGATAGTCATGACTAGAGTGAGAGAAATTTCAGATAACAAGGAGGAGGGGAGGGAGCTACTTATTGCAAAGTTTCTTAGATTGGGTCTTTCAGCAGAAGAGGAATTTGAGACCTTTCAGTGGCTCACAGGAATAAGAGGCTTCTGTTCCCCCTTCACTACCTGTTTCTGGAGGGATAAAGGGTTTAATATGAGAGACATGAGTCCATGTATTCGTCCCCTCTAATCTTACAGCTGTAGGAGTCAATAATATAACCGTCTGGGGGCCCTCCCATCGAGGTGTTAGGTGGTTTGATCCACTCCATGTCTTCAGGTATACCAAATCTCCTGTTTGGGCTGGGTGGAGAGATTCCTCTGTATCCTCTGTTGAGGGTTTGGGGAGGATTTGATTAGCATATTCTCTCAGAACCTGGTGGATTGGGCCAAGTTGTCTAGAGAACCGAACAAGGCTGTGTATTTCTGTATCTAAATGAACATCAGAGATTAGAAAGGGTCTCCCATAGAGCAATTCAAATGGACTCAGCCCTAGCTTTTCCTGGGGAGCAATTCTGATTCTGGTTAGGGCAATTGGGAGATCTTGGATCCAATCAATTTTTGCCTCCTCACATAGTTTGGTGAGGACTCTTTTTAGGGTCTGATTCCTACGTTCTGTTTTTCCTGAAGATTGGGGATGCCAGGCTGAGTGTAAATGGTAAGTGATGCCCAATGCCTTAGAAACCATCTGAGTGATCTGGGAAATAAAGGCAGAACCATTATCACTCTGAAGGGTTTTTGGAAGGCCAAACCTAGGAATGATTTCATTGAGTAAGGCCTTTGTGACTTCTTGTGCTTTCTCTGATCTGGAGGGAAATGCTTCAGGCCAGCCTGTTTAGGTATCTACAAAGATTAAAAGGACCTTGTACCTTTTGCAAGGTAGCAAGTGGGTGAAGTCTATCTGCCAGTCCTCACCAACTGATTCCCCTCTCCTTTGGATGGGCTTAAGGAGGGGAGGTGGCCTAAGAGCTCCAGTGCTGTTGGTTTGGGCTCAGAGGGCACAAGATCTGCAGATTTCCTGGATGGTTTTAGAGATTCCTTTGCCTGTGAAAAGTGGCTTTATCAAAGTGGTTCCTGCTTCTCTGCCCAAGTGGGTGGAGTTATGTAATCCCATAACCAATTTCCACATTAAGTTACTAGGGAGGAGCAGTGGTCCAGAGAGAGAACGCCACCATCCACTGTCTTCAAGGGTAAATCCCTGAAGTTCTGCCTGTGTAATTTCCTCCTCCGTGTACGAGGGAGAAATGCCCTTCGGTATTGTGGGGTGTCATGGAGTTAGGGTCAGAGCAGTCAAGGAAGTCGCATTTTGCAGCCTCTTTGGGGGCTCGGTCTGCCCTATGATTCCCTCAGGCTATATTGGAATCTAGACCCTGATGTCCTCTGCAGTGGATGACAGCAATTTTGCTAGGTAAAGTGACTGCCTCAAGTAAGCTCAGATTTTCCATCCCATGTTTCAAGGGAGAGTTTTTGGTAGTTCATAAACCTCTTTCTTTCCATATGGCCCCATGGGCATGTAAAACATAAAAGGCATATTTTTAGTCTGTGAAAATATTCGCCTTTTTCCCTTCAGGAAGCTGCAAAGCTCTTGTGAGGGCGATCAGCTCTGCTGTTTGTGCTGAAGTCCCTAGGGGGGGGGGTCCCTTTGCCTCAATGGTGGCTGTCTGTGAGAGTATAGAGTACCCTGCTTTTCTAACCCCACCCTCCCTTAAGAAGGACCCATCTGTATAGCAGCTGCCCTCTGCCTCAGAGAGAAGTGAATATTTGAGGTCTGGTCTGCTGGAAAAGATGTGGTCTATCAACTCCTCACAACCATGGGTGATGGGGTCTCCCAGAAGAGGGAGGAGGGTAGCTGGATTCAGTGTCCTGCATTCCTTTAGGGTAAGGCTAGGTGTGTCCAGTAAAAGAGCTTGGTATTTAGTGAGAGGGCCCGCAGAGTGCCATTGGTGACCTCTAGCCTCCAGAACAATGAGGACCCAATGGGTGGTCAGAATTTCTAGGGGTTGACCCAAAGTTAGTTTAAATGCCTCTTGTGCCATGAGAACCGTGGCAGACTGCTCTCAAGGATGGAGGCCATCTGTTGCTAACTGAGTCGAGTTGCTTGGAAAAGTAAGCAATGGGATGGAGATCAGGTCCTAGGTACTGGGCTAGAACTCCTAGGGCAAATTGCTTTCTCTCATCCACAAACAGGAAAAATGGCTTTTCAAGTTCTGGAATCCCTAGGGCGGGGGCAGAAGAAAGCCGGGGTTTTTTTAAGTGAAAAGGCTTGTTCCTGGATTCCCACCCAATCTAGGGGTTACAAATCAGGCCCCTTAGTGGCTTGATATAGGGATTTTGCAAGGTTCCTGAAATTAGGTATCCAAATGTGGCAAAACCCTGCCATACCCAGAAAAGTTCGGAGTTGTCTTTTGGTGGAGGGGACAGGAATGGACAGTATGGCCTGTTTCCTATCTGTGGTCAGAGAGCGGGAATTTGGGGTTAGGTTTTGTCCCAAATAAGTTACAGACTGCAAGGTAAGTTGGGCTTTAGAAGCAGAATCCTTGTAACCTCGTTCTTCTAGAAAAATTAAGGTAGAAATTGTGTCTGTGATACAAGCAGCCTCAGATGGACTAGATATCAAAATGTCATCAACATACTTCAAGACTGAGCTGCTCGTGAGTCCCAGGGTCCTAAGATCTTGTTGAGGGCAACCCCAATGTAGTGGGGGCTGTCCCTTAGGCCCTGTGGGAGCACACAGCATGTGATCTGATGGGGTCTGGGGTCTGAGGGAAAAACCCACTCAAAGGCAAAGAGGAATCTGCATTTTGGGTGCAAGGGTATGCAAAAGAAGGAGTCTTTCAAGTCAATGACAGAGAACCACTGAGAATTCCCTGGTACCTTAGAATTGTATATGGGTTTGGGACAATGGGGTGAACAGAAATTATTGCTTCATTAATATGCCTGAGATCTTGAACCATACACCAGCTCCCATTTGACTTCTTCACTGGCAGGAGCGGAGAATTGCAAGGTGAAGAGCACTCCTCTAAGAGGCCGTTGGCTGGGAATTTATCTATGAGAGGTTTTATTCCTTTTCTGGCCTTTGGGGAAATGGGATATTGCTTCCTGTGTGGGTAAGGGGAATCAGTCTTGAGGTTTATGATTATGGGATCTGCCCGAACGGCTCTTCCCGGTATGCCTTGATCCCAGACTATGGAAGGCACTTTCTCCCAGATTTCTGAGGATATTGTTGGAGGCTTTTCCAAAGGAGTGGTTGGGGAATTTAGAACTGGGATAAGGGAGAATTGTGAGCCTAATTTCTTCATGATGTCCCTGCCCAGTAAAGGACATGGGGAGGAAGGAATAACGAGGAATATATGTTGAAATAATTTGTCTTCATGGGCACACATTAGGGGTGCCATTTCCCTACAGCTAAGTGTCTTTCCCCCAACTCCAATGACCTTATGCTGCTAATGGAATGTAGGACCATTGTCAGTTTGGAGAACAGAATAGGTAGCTCCTGTATTGATTAGGAAGGTTACCTTCAACCTCGAGAGTAACCCTGGGTTTGGCCATGGTGATAGAAACTGGGAACACGCAACTAGGGCATCCCTATTGTGAGTCCTTTGGAGACTAGACTGGAGGTCAGGAAGGTGCCTCTGGGGTCGCAGGGGTCTCTGGTTGGCGGGGCACTGCCGTTTCCAGTATCCCTTTTGGGCACAGGCTGGACACAGAGGCTTACCTTCGAAGGACAGCCCTTCGACAGGTGCCCATCCTGTCCACAGGTGTAGCAAGAGCCCCTTGGCCTCTGCCCAAAGGTCAGAGAGGTGAGAGCTGCCTTGTGGAGTTTCTCACGTCTCTGTCCTTCTGTCTCAACAAGGTCCCTCTTGTGAAAAACCTTAAAAGCAGCATCCATCAATTGGTTAATTGGAGTCTGAGGTCCCAGATCCAGCTTTTGCAGTTTTCACCTGATGTCTGGGGCTGACTGTCCTATAAAGTGGAGCCTTAAGATGAGTACCCCCTCATCAGTGTCTTGGTGGACATTGGTATATTGCTTCATGGTTTCTACCAATCGAGACAGGAAGAGGGCTGGATTCTCCTCCTTTCCCTGAGTGATTTCTTTAAGTTTGTTGTAATTTACTGGCTTTCTAATCCCTTTTTGCATGGCCTCAAGGAGACAATCTATCCTTTGGTCTCTCCTAAGTCTGTCCCTTTCATTCATATAGTCCCATCCAGGATCTTGCCCTGGGACTGCGGTGGCACCAGGAACTCCTGCCCACAAGCTGTCTAGGACCTTCTCATCACCTATTTCTACAGCCAAATCCCAGATCCGTTTTTTCTCATCTGGGGTGCCACAGGTGGAGATAATATGCAGATCTGCCCAGGGCAGGTCAAACTGCAGGGTAAGGGATTTAAAACCCTCAATGAATTTGGTATGGTTTTCTGAGTAATGACCCAATTTCTCCTTCATCTGGGCTAGATTGGTCATAGAAAGGGGGATATGTACCCAAGCCAGCTCTTCTGACGAGGGTATTGTAAACCTTAAAATTTCTTAGACTTGTGAATGTTGGAAATTTCTACCTCTCTCATAGGGAGGAGGTGGGCCCTGTCACCATAGCTCAATCCTATCCAGGTGTGGAGTGGCCTTGGTTGAGGAATGGGTGAGGTAACATTATCCTTAGGCAGTGGTGGGTACAAAAGGATATTACAGTTGGGAGCAGAGAGATGAGTGGTCTCAGGCATTGAACCCCTGAGATTAAGGTGGAGGTTTGGGAGCTGAGAGTTGAGGAGAGGAACCAGGAAAATCTGGAGGAGAGGATTCTGAAGGAGAAGTTAATTTGGGGGGAGGGGGAGGTCTTGGCTGGGCCACAGCCAGTGTAGGACACCTTATCTCCCTACCTACCCCTCAGGGAAGCTAAATTGCCTGGGAGAGCTAAGTGATCCAGAACATCCTGTTGGGGACTTTCCCCAGAAGGGGTCAGTAAGGATGTAGCAAGGCACATGCGACAGAATTGTCTTAGCTCAGGGTTCTGGCTAAGTTTAATAAAGGTGGAAATATAGGGAATGGCTGTCCATCTCCCTTCCCTTCTGCAAAAGAAATCCAATTGTCTGATGGTGTTATAATTTAGAGTACCATGGATAGGCCATGTCTCTTGATTACCAAGGATGTAACATGGCCAGTCAACATTACAATAAGAAATTAGTTGCTTTTTCTTTAAGCTGCTTAGTGCCATTTTTTCCAATTTTTAAGTATACACCCCAAAGGGGAATCTTGGGGTATACTCTGTCTCTGTCCCATTTAGATGCAGAATGGCCAGTTCCACACCAGGGGTCAACAACTGTGAGTCCACAGAGGTTGCCCGACCAGGAGCACTCAGTTTAACACTGAGGCGAGACTTCCCCCACACCAGACTGTCTTCCAGTATCAGAAGGGGAAGCTGATAGACAGACCCCAAAATCCAGAGGCCAGACTGATCTGGGGCCAATGGGAGAGAGCACGAAAGAGTTCCCACAAAGATATCATCCCAAAGATGGGGATTTCAGGAGTCAAAGAAAAGGCTCCTTCCTACCTGAGAAGCTGTGTCCTCGTGGATGATCCGGGGTACAGGAGAAGCTTTCCAGAGAGCCAAAAATGTTGGCTGCCAAGATGTTATGGGGGTGCAGATGTGTACCCCTGGGGTTCAGGAAGGTTACCTTTTGCAAGAATGCAAGACTCCAAAACTTAGCTTAAAAACAAGACAAATTTATTAATTTAGGAGGTAATATTGAGAATGGCCAGGAGGATAGCAAGGTGGTACAGCAAGATGGGGAGCAGTTTCTTGGGAGGACAGCATGAATGGAAAGGCTGTTCCCCCAGACAACATCAGTTCTGGGGATTTTATACTTTTTACAACAGAGTGTTAGTCACCCGGGCATTTGGTAAGGTGGTGTGATCATGTGCCTGGGGACATAAAGATTCCTTCTTTTTAGGGAACAAACAGATGACTGCTAGGAGTGAGGTGTAGCCTGAAGGTACATCTTTCTGTCCATCTTAAATCTAGAGGATGATCAAAGGAAGATAGTCATCTCGGGACCCTAGAGGGGTCACTGGGTTTTTTTAGGCTCAGAGTCACGAGGAGGTAAGGGAGAAAAGGAGTTCCTCTGATAATAGAACTATTATCAGGAGGGTTTCTGGTGGTATAGTACCCATGTCACACTGATTGTTCCTTCTGTCACTTAGCCAATACCAAATTGTTTTGATAACCACTGCTTTGGAGTATACTTCAAGATATGGGACTGCAAGTCCTCCTTCCTTCACATTTTTTATCATGATTTCCCTGGATAACCTTGATCTTTTTTTCTTCCAAATGAATTTTGTTATGGTTTTTTCTAAGTCATTAAACATTTTTTTGGTAGTTCAATGGGTATGGCACTACATAAGTCAATGAATTTGGGTAGGATGGTCATTTTTATTATATTGGCTTGTCCTACCGATGAGCAGTCGATGTTTTTCCAATTGTTTCGATCTAATTTTAATGGTGTGGAGAGTGTTTAGTAGTTGTGTTCGCATAGTCCCTGTGTTTGTCAGATAGATTCCTTAGTATTTTATTTTGTATAGGGTGATTTGTTTTGTTTTGTTTTGTTTTAATTTTATTTGGTCAATTTCAAATATTATTCCCTGGGTTCAAAAATCATATTGTATTTCTCCCTGCCCTCCACCTGCCCTTCCTGTTGCTATTGTGCAATTCCACTGGGTACTACATGTATCCTTGATCAGAACCCATTTCCATTCTTGTTGATGTTTGCACTAGTATGCTCCTTTAGTGTCTGTATCCCCTATCATATCCCCCTCTACTGATGTAATCAAGCTGTTGTTTTCCTTTGCTGTTTTTACTCCCACAATTTTTCCTCTGAATGTGGATAGTATTCTTTCTCATAGATCCCTCCGGGTTGTTCACAATCACATCATTGTCACTAAAGGAAAAGTCTATTTCCTGCTATTGTACCACAGCTTATCAGTCTCTGCGTGCAATGTTCTCCTGTTCTGCTCCTTTTGCTCTGCATCACTTCCTGTAGGTGGTTCCAGTTCCCATGGAATTCCTCCAGTTCATTATTCCTTTGAGCACAGTATTATACCATCACCAACATATACCGCAATGTGTTCAGCCATTCCACAATTGAATGACATCCCCTCATTTTCCAATTTTTAGCCACCTCAAAGAGCGCAGCTATGAATATTCTTGTACATATATTTTTCCTTATAATCTCTTTGGGATAAAAAACCAGCAGTGGTATGTCTGGAGCAAAGGGCAGGCAGTCTTTTAGCGCCTTTTGGGCATAGTTCCAAATTGCCCTCCAGAATGGTTGGATCAATTCACAACTCCACCAGCAATGCATTAATGACCCAACTTTCCCACACCCCCTCCAGCATTCATTACTTTCTTTGCTGTCCTGTTAGCCAATCTGTTACGTGTGAGATGATACCTCAGAGTTGTTTTGATTTGGATTTCTCTGATTATAAGAGAGCTAGAACACTCTTCATGTGCTTATTAATAATTTTGATTTCTTTAAATGAAAACTGCCTATCCATGTCCCTTGACCATTTATCAATTTCAAAAATGGCTTGATTTTTTGTACAACTGGTTTAGTTCTTTCTAAATTTGAGTAAGTAAACCTTTGTGATAAGTTTTTCTTATGAGGATTGTTCCCTAATTTGTTTCTTCCTTTCTAATTTCGGTTGCATTTGTTTTGTTTGTACAAAAACTATGTTTCACATCCCTTAAGAACATTTTAATAGCTGTTGCCATATGGAATACTCATTGTCTTCAAATTATCCGAAATGGAAAGCTCTCCAACTATAGAGGCTTTGTAGAAGAAATCCAACACTTCTAGGAATAAGATGAAGTACATCCTATGTCCATCATCCTTTCCACTATTAGAGTTGATCAGAAGATACTTTCAGTGTGTCTATAGGAAAGAAAGTGATATCCCATTCACTTTATATAATTAGAAAATATTTTTCATTTTAACATCGATACATTTTTATTTTTAAAATTATCTTGAAATCAATTATTTTATCCTGTTGCATCATGGGTTCTTTTTTCCATTTGAATAAGTTTATTTAGTCAATTTAGAACATTATTCCTTAATTATAATATTCATATTATTTCCCTCCCTCCCTAGCTCTACCCACTCTTCCCGCAGCCAATGCGCAATTTCATTGTGTGTTACTTGTTTCCTTGATCAGAACCTATTTCCATGTTGTTGTTTCCACTAGTATGTTCATTTATTTACTTGTATTATTTTTATTTTTTAAAATAATTTTATTTAGTCAATTTAGAACATAATTTCTTGGTTACAATAATCACATTATTTCCCTCCCTCCCCTCCACCCACTCTTCTCACAGCCAATGTGCAATTTCATTGAGTATTATTGTGGCCTTCTTCAGGACCTATTTCCATGTTGGTGTTTGCATTAGGATGTTCATTTAGAGTCTACATCCCCAACCGTATCCTTCGACCCATGGATTCAAGTAGCTGTTTTTCTTCGGTGTTTTTACTCCAGCAGTGTTTCCTCTGAATGTGGAGAGCATTCTTTCTCATAGGTTCCTCAGAGTTGTTCAGGGTCATTGCATTGCTACTAATGGAGAAGTCCATTACATTCGATTGTACCACAGTGTATTAGTCTCTGTGTACAATGTTCCCTGGTTCTGTTCCTCTCATTGTGCATCAATTTCTAGAGGTTGTTCCAGGCCCCATGGAATTCCTCCAAATTATAATTCCTTTGAGCACCAGAGTATTCCATCACCAACATATACCACAATTTGTTCAACCATTCCCCAACTGAAGGGCATCCTCTCATTTTCCAATTTTTTTCTACCACAAAGGGTGCAGGTATGAATATTTTTGTACATCTTTCTTTCCTTATTATCTCTTTGGGGAGCAAACCCAGCAGTGCTATGGCTGGATCAAGGGCAGACAGTCTTTTAGCGCCCTTTGTGCATAGTTCCAAATTGCCCTCCAGAATGGTTGGATCAGTTCACAACTCCACCAGCAATGAATTAATGTCCCAACTTTGCCAAATTCCCTCCAGTATTCATTACTTTCCTTTGCTGTCATGTTAGCCAATCTGCTAGGTGTGAGTAGGTACCTCGGAGTTGTTTTGATTTTCATTTCCCTGATTGTAAGAGATTGAGAAGACTTTTTCATGTGCTTATTAATAGTTTTGATTATATCTTGTATCACGATGTTGAGTTTGGTGTTTATTTCTGGCTTTTCTGGAAGTCCAATTATTCTTAAATTATCTCTTCTCCCTCTATTTTCCAGATCTGTCACCTTGTTGGTGAGATATTTTATGTTCTCTTCTAATTTCTTGGTATTTTGGCTTTGCTTTATTAATTCTTGCTCTTTTACACAATTGTTGTCTTCCAGCTGCCTGATTCTGTCCTTTAAAGCCTGGTTTTCCTTTTCAGTTTGGTCACACCGGTTTTGTAGATGCATTAATTTTTTTTGCATTATTTCCCACTTTTCCTCCCAGAAGGCTTCCATCTTTTTGGTCATTTCTGATTCAAATTCTTCATGGGTTTGTGGAGAGTTTCCATTTCCTTTGGAAGGTTTCGGAGCATTTTCTTGTGTATCGTCTTCTATCTCCTCTGTATTTTGTATTTTGGCTCCATAGAATGTGTCCAAAGTCGCCCCTTTCTTCTTATTTTTCTTAGGATTTGGGGGCTTCTGTGCTTCTGTGGAGTTTGCCATCTCTGAATGGGGAGGATTAGTTTTTCTTATCTCTGTCTGGTGTTCAGAGGCTTTAGTCCTGGGCAGATTGTCCCTTCTATGAGCTTTCCCTGGGTAAAACTGAGTATGCCTTAAGGCAATGACTTTCACTGGAACTGGAATCGAAGGGTCGGACCAGGGGGCCACACTCTCCCCCGGTTCTCTCTGTTTCCCTGCTGCTAAGGTGCCCCCTCGACTGGACTGGGTGGGGTTGCTTTCCGGAAGTTGCCTTCAGAATAGCTGGCCGTGAGGCTGTTTTGTCGGCCCTGAGGGTTGCTGTTGTTTCAGAAGACCCTGCTCCCTGCGGGGGAAGGGGCCGCGGCTTCCCAGAGCTCCGAGGGCAGTGACTTTCACTGAGACTTGGATAGCAGGATCCAGCTGGTGAGGCTGTCTTGCCAGCCCTGAGGGTTGCTGTTGTTTCAGAGGACCCTTCTCTCTGAGGGGGGAGGGGCTGCGGCTTCCTGGAGCCTTGGACTCTGCGCTCCTACCCCTTAGGTCCGAGTGATCTCGGGTTCTGGCTTTTGAGGGGGGCTGTACCTTTTGATCCAGGTCCAGGACCAGGAGGAGGATTCCCAGGGTCTGTGCTGTTGATCCTTTCGAATTTTGGCACCTTAGGAGCTTATAGTTTGAGATCGGTCGGGAAGGGTTTTCTGGAGATCTGAACTTTAGCTTTCTCTAAGCCGCCATCTTGACCGGAAGTCTTTACATTCTTTTTAAACTATTCCCTCACCCTCTCCCTCCCTTGTACTGCTTCCCTCCCCATTGGTCAATTTGTTACCCTTCTACTTCCCTATGGAGCGCAAATCAATTATCCGCTCCAATGTATTAGATTATTATTCCCTCTTTGATTCAATTTCAATGCACGTAAGAGTTGAGTATTTCCTATCTCTAACCTCTTTACCCTTCCAGTGTATTGATGTTCTCCCCCTTCCACCATGAGCTTCTTTGTGACATATAAATTTAATTTTGTTTCTTTTCCCATTTCTTTTAGTACTAACTTCTTTTTTAGCTCTAGTTGCATATATATATACACACACACATATATATGCATTTATGCATACATATATCTATATACATATTTATGTCTTGGCATTTCATCCTATACAATTTGCCACTGTTCCCTCTAAGTGTAATTATTCTAGCTGCCTAGGTGATAATAACAACTTTTAAGAGTTACCAATGACCTCTTTTCTTATAGGGATATATATCATTTTATCATATTGGGTCTCTTTAAAAATTTTGTTTTGTTTTGCTTTTTTCCTTCTTTTTAAATTACGTTTTGATGATTCTTTTGAGTTCTTTGCTTGGGCATTAAATTTTCTGTTCAGTTCTGGTCTTTTCTTTACAAATGCTTGGAATTCTTCTATTTTGTTAAATGACCATACTTTCCCCTGTAAGAATATAGTCAGTTTTGCTGGGTAGTTGATTCTTGGTTGTAGACCTAGTTCCCTTGCTTTCTGGAATATCATATCCCATGCCTTTTGGTTCTTCAATGTAGATGCAGCCAGATCCTGTGTTATACTCACTGTGGTTCCATGGTATCTAAATGACTTCTTCTTGGTAGCTTGTAATATTTTTTCCTTGTTCTGATAGTTCTTGAATTTTGCTATAAAATTCCTGGGTGTTGTCAGTTGGGGATTAAGTACAGGAGGTGATTTGTAGATTCTTTCAATCTCCACTTTTCCCTCTTGTTCTAGAATATTGGGGCAGTTTTCTTGGATACTTTCCTATAGTATGATGTCCAGGCTTTTTCTTTTGTCATGGTCTTCTGGTAGACCAATGATTCTTAAGGTGTCTCTCCTGGAATGATTTTCTAAATCTTCTGTTTTGTGAATGAGATGCTTCATATTTTCCTCAATTTTTTCATTCTCTTGATTTTGTTTTATAGTATCCTGCTGCCTTGTGAGGTCACTTAATTCTAGTTGTTGTATTCTGGTTCTTAAAGACTGGATTTCATCCCTGGCTTTTTGCTCATCCTTCTCCTTCTGGTCTGACTTTCTTTGGAGGTCATCTTTCATCTTCTTTGCCTCCTCTTTCATCTTATTTTCCTCATTTTCAAGCTGATTAATTTTGGTTTTCAAGACACTCTTTTCTGTTTCCAGATGAATTATCTTGCTTTTAAAGTTCTCTTCATCCTCTCTTAATTGTGTTTTGAATTGTATTTTGAGTTCTTCCAGAGAGTGTGTCCAATTTGCTGGGTTTTCTTCTTTTTTTTTTTTTGCTTAGAGTTTCCTCATCCTTCTCTGTTCTGTTTACTCTTTTTTTCATTGCCTGTATAGAAGTTGTCGATTGTAATTTCTGTTTTCTTTTTCTGTTGTTTGCTCATATTTACCCCTTCTTTACTCCATGCTGTTGCCTGAGCTCTTGCTCCTCTCATTTTTTGTGGTTTTAGGCTTTTCTTTCTCTCTTCACCCTTGGAGTTTTGTCAGTAAATCTTTCTGTGCAGTCTGTTGGGAAGAAGTGTTGGAGTTTGAGCTTCTCTGCCCTTTGGAAGCTTTGATGGGATTAAGTCCAGCAGTCTGTGGGGGAGGGGTTTTGGAGCTTGAGCTTCCCTGTCCTCTGGAGGCTTTGATGGGATTAAGACTGGCTGGATTGCTGGATGTGCCCTGGGGCCAAAACTTGGGATGGGGAGGGGTAATGTGGAGTGTTTCCACTGCTGCAACTATGCTTCCTGCTCTGTGTTTCTCCTTTATTTGCTTCCCCACTGCCTTTGTTGGATACTCTGAGCCTGGCACAGCTTTTTCCACAAGTTACTCCCTCCAGACCAGCTCCTTTGCCCATCGAGAGGTTCCAGCTGCCACTGGAGGCTTAGCTCTGTAGGTGGGGGAGGGCTCCCAGGACCTTTCTTCTTCCTTCCTCTTAAACAGGAGTGTTCTCAAATTCCAGCTTTTGGGGGTGTACCTTTTAAGTTGAGTCTACCAAGTGGGTTCCTTGGCTCTGTCTTGTTGTTAGGTTTTATTTTTAGTCCCCTAGGAACATTTAATTTGCAATAGATCAGGGAGGGTTTTCAGAGGGCTGAATATTTGCTGCCTCTACATCTCCATCTTGACTCCACCTTCCCTGTCTTTGTATTTCTAAGAACCTGCCTAGCAAAATGTTTACCACATAGTAGGCACTCAATGTGAACTGATGGATTGATTGTTTTCTGGGGGGTTTGAGGTGAACCCCTGGTTCGGGAAGAATACCTTTTGCAAGGATGTAAGACTCTAAGCAGCTCAAAAATAAAAAGGGAAATTTATTAATTTAGAAGGTAATGTTGAATCTGACCAGGAGGACAGCATAGGTGGAAGACTGCCTCCTAGGTGGAACAGCATCGATGGAAATCTGTTCTCTGATGAAATCAGTTCTGGGGTCATTATCCTCTTTACAACAGTGAAGATGTGACTCTAGAGTGGTATGCCCTGAAGCATGGGCAAGGGGGAGGTTTGCCTGGAAACATTCATAGTTTAGAGGACAGGTGGATGTCTGAGATACAATTTGATGCTATCAAGGAGGTGAATCTCTGTCCATATAAAGGATGATCCAAGGAGGAGAATTCTCTCAGGTCTTATCTGAGTTATCAGATGTTTTGGGTTCAAAGTCACAAGTACAGGAGCAAGGATATCTCCCTGCTTACATTTTGCCTGAAACACTTCTATAGTTTTGGGGGAACAATGCCCATGCCATCTCCCCCTTCTCCAAATATCTATGGGAATAGGGGAGATGGCCTCAGTCTTCTGTAGCTTCTTCATAACAGTGAATGGTTGTAGAGCTTTCCCTGCCTGTCCCAAGGAAAGAGAGAGAAATATTGGCTATAGGCATCATCTGGGGGTTTCAGGCTGCGACAATTGCAGGGGCTATAATGGCATCTCAGTGACTCCTATGAGTGCTTTCAACCTAGAAGTGACTAGAGAAGTAATAGTATTTCAAATGCAAGGTCCAAATATCAAGATGTCCCCAATTATCAGAATGAGGGAGATAAAAGGGTTTAGGAAGGCATATAACCATAATGTCCAGGAGGACGAGCCAGGATACAACTTTCTGCGGGTATCCAACATCTGAGTGGACACCTCGTGTAATTCTTTGACTTGGACTTCCACTTGGTGGAAATTGTTGATAAAGATACAAGAAGTATTCTGAACCATACAAACACTACTTTCTGCTGCCAACAGATAGTCTAAGGTAATTCTATTATCCATCACCACATTTGCCAGGGAATCCAAAAATTCCCAAAGATCCTCAAGACCTATAGCTGTCACATTGGAAATTGCTACGGTCAGGTTGGTTAGTATGGCCTCATGACTTAAGTGCCATATCCAGGGAACTGTCAGTGTTGTGGTTTTCTGAGCTCACCAGAGGAAATTGTCCCAAGAGCTCCTCTTTACCCTGTGTTCTTCAGTGGGATAAGGAGTTAGGGAATTCTGGTATAAATGTACTTAGGATCCAGGATCCCTAAAGTACACGCCCCATAGTTGATATAGGGGCTAAGGCAGGATGTAGTTAAAACTACTGACTTAAAAGATTCTTCAGGTGACAATACTGGGGCATAAAATGGGGCACTGACCTGAGAGGCTAGTGGTGTCATGTGGTGACCACAAATGACCCTGTACCATACAGGGGCACAAAGAGATCTGTCCATGGAGTTTAGCATTTGGGTAGCTTTAATTCCCCATCCAGAGAAACTGTTGCAGGAGGCTAACCTTCCTGGTCTGAGGCCAGCCTCAAGTTTTCAGCACAGACCATGAATGTGGTGGGTGGAAAGGAGATGTTAGGATAGGGAACTTCTTGAAGCTTTCCTCTGGAGTTTAGATGCTGACATTAGGATACCAGTATGTACAAATAGAGGAATACATTGATATTCCTCTTGTGAAGGTGGAAAGACCCTCAGAGCAATTTCTACATAGGTTGTTCCAACCCTTATCAAAGCACTTATATCAGAAGGGGTCTAGGTTGACCTACCCATCCGTGATGAGTGCTTCCCCAGTGTTCTGGGCCTGGAGATATTCTGTAAAAATGAAAGGCTGCCTTGTGAAAAAGTAAGGGGCATCCTCTAAGGAATCCCATAGGGGAGTAGTCCAAACTGGAGTGGATGCAAATCTCCTAGAAGCCTCAAGTCTTGGGTAAGTCTCAGAGGCACTGAGACCTCAGGCCTGGGGTTCTCTCTGGTTTGGGAGAGCTTCATACACAACTAACCCAGTCAGGGGGCCTGCTTTGGCTACTGCTTCCCCAAATTGAATCAGACAATTATCTGTCCAGCTGGCTGGGTATTCGTGATTTAAAACACAGGAAAAGACCCAGAATGAAAGGAAAGGAATAGTCATGGGCATGGGTAGTTAAGAGCTAAAGAAAGAGAATCAACAAGAGGGATTACAATAGCAAGGGGAGGGGGTGCTACTTATTCCAAAGTGTCCTTAGATTGACTTTTTTGATGGAAAAGGAATTTGAGATCTTCTACTTGTTCACAGGAATAAGTGGCTTCTCTTCTCCCTTTACCACCTGTTCCTGGAGGAATAAACAGTTTAAGATACGAGTCCATGTATTCTGCCCCACCAGCTTGACAGTGGTGGGAGTAGATGGGATAATATGACAGGGACCCTCCCATTGAGGTGTTAGCTGGTTCAATACTTCTGTTTTCCGGGTTTTCAGGTAGACCAAGTCTTCTGTTTGGGCTGGATGCAGGAATTCCTCCCTATCCTCCTTTGAGGCTTTGGGGAGGATCTGATTGGCATATTCCCTTAGAGCTTGGTGAATGGGACCAATTTGCTTAGAGAACCCAACAAGGCTGTAGATTTCTGTATCTAAGAAAACATCAGAGGTTAGAAAAGGTTTCCCATACAGTAACTCAAATGGGCTCAACCCTAGATTTGTATGGGTAACTATTCTGATGCTGGTCAGTACAACTGGGAGAGCTTGGATCCAAACAATCTTTGTCTCCTCACAAAGTCTGGTGAGGACTCTTTTTAGGGTGTGATTCATACATTCTGTTTCCCCCAAAGATTGGAGGTGCCAGGCTGAGTGTAAATGATAAGTAATGCCTGATGCCTTGGCAAACATCTGTGTGATTTGTGAAATAAAGACGGGGCCATTATCACTCTGGAGCATTCTTGGAAGACCAAATCTGGGGATTATTTCATTAAGACCTTTGTGACATCTCGTGCTTTCTCTGATCTCTAAGAGAACACTTCAGACCAGCCTTAAAGTGTCAACAAAGACTAAAAGGATCTTTTATATTTTGCAAGGTGGCAGGTGGGTTAAGTCTATTTCAAATCTTCCCCTGGTGATATCCCCTCTCCTCTGAATGGACTTTTTTTTCTTTTAAATATTATTTTATTTGGTTATTTTCAAATATTATTCATAAGGGGGAAAAAAGATCATTTTCTTTTCCTCCCCCCTCCCACCACCCCTCCCATAGCTGACGCTCGATTCCATTGGGTATCACATGTGCCCTTGGTTTGAACCCATTTCCATGTTGTTGGTATTTGCATTAGGATGTTCATTTAGTCTCTCCTCAATCATATCCCCTCAACCCCTGTAGTCATTCAATTCCTTTTCCTCAGTGTTTTTACTCCCACAGTTTGTCCTCTGCTTGTGGACAGTGTTTTTTCTCCATGATCCCTGCAGATTGTTCAGGGACATTACACTGACACTAATGGGGAAGTCCATTACATTCGATTGAACCACAGTGTATCAGTCTCTGTGTACAATGTTTTCCTGGTTCTGCTCCTTTCACTCTGCATCACTTCCTGGAGGTTGTTCCAGTCTCCATGGAATTCCTCTACTTTATTATTCCTTTGAGCCCAGTAGTATTCCATCACCAACATATACCACAATTTGTTCAGCCATTCCCCAATTGGAGGGCATCCCCTCATTTTCCAATTTTTGGCCACCACAAAGAGTGCAGCTATGAATATTCTTGTACATGTCTTTTTCCTTATTATCTCTTTGGGGTACAAACACAGCAGTGCTATGGCTGGATCAAAGGGCAGACAGTCTTTTAGTGCCATTTGAGCATAGTTCCAAATTGCCCTCCAGAATGGTTGGATCAATTCACAATTCCACCAGCAATGAATTAATGTCCCAACTTTGCCAAACTCCCTCCAGTATTCATTACTTTCCTTTGCTGTCATGTTAGCCAATCTCCTAGGTGTGAGGTGATACCTCAGAGTTGTTTTAATTTGCATTTCTCTGATTATAAGAGACTGAGAGTATTTTTCATGTGCTTATTAATAGTTTTTATTTCTTTAACTGAAAATTGCCTATCCATGTCCCTTGCCCATTTATCAGTTGGAGAATGGCTTGATTTTTTGTACAGTTGATTTAGCTCTTTATAAATTTGAGTAATTAAACCTTTGTCAGAAGTTTTTGTGATGAAAATTGTTTCCCAATTTGTTGCTTCCCTTCTAATTTTGGTTACATTGGTTTTGTTGGTACAAAACCTTTTTAATTTGATGTAATCAAAATTATTTATTTTACATTTTGTGACTTTCTATGTCTTGCTTGGTTTTAAAGTCTTTCCCTTTCCAAAGGTCTGCCATGTATATTATTCCATGTTCACCTAACTTACTTATAGTTTCCTTCTTTATATTCAGGTCATTCACCCATTCTGAGTTTATCTTGGTGTAGGGTGTGAGGTGTTGATCCAAACCTAATCTCTCCCACACTGTATTCCAGTTTTCCCAGCAGTTTTTTTCAAATAGTGGATTTTTGTCCCCAAAGCTGGGGTCTTTGGGTTTGTCATAGACTGTCTTGGTGAGGTCATTTACCCCAAATCTATTCCACTGATCCTCCATTCTGTCTCTTAGCCAGTACCAAATTGTTTTGATGACCACTGGTTTATAGTATAGTTTGAGATCCGGGACTGCAAGGTCCCTTTCCTTTGTATTTTTTTCCATTATTTCTCTGGATATCCTTGATCCTTTGTCCTTCTAAATGGACTTTGTTATGTTTTTTTCTAATTCAGTAAAAAAAAAAATTGGAAGTTCAATGGGTATGGTACTAAATAGATAGATCAGTTTGGGTAGGATGTTCATTTTTATTATATTGGCTCCTCCTACCCATGAGCAGTTAATGTTTTTCCAATTGCTCAAGTCTAGTTTTAATTGTGTGGAGAGTGTTTTGTAGTTGTGTTCATATACTTCCTGTGTTTGTCTCGGGAGATAGATTCCTAAGTATTTTATTTTGTCTAAGGTGATTTTGAATGGGATTTCTCTTTCCAATTCTTGCTGCTGAGATGTGTTGGAAATATATAGGAATGCTGATGACTTATGTGGGTTTATTTTGTATCCTGCAACTTTGCTAAAGTTGTTGATTATTTCGATTAGCTTTTTTGTTGATTCTCTAGGATTCTTTAACTAGACCATCATATCATCTGCAAAGAGCGATAACTTGGTCTTCTCATTGCCTATTTTAATGCCTTCAATTTCTTTTTCTTCTCTAATTGCTACTGCCAGTGTTTCTAGTAGTAGTCTCTCAGTAACCAAGAATGACAATTGTCTTTGTGCATTTTCATCTATTGTGTACCCTCATATGACTTTGAAGTCCAAAGACTGAGGCGCAAAGTTTGTGGCACATGGGGCATGGGACACCAGTTGTTACGGGAGGTGTGGTTACTGCCTGGTGTTGACATTCACGCACAGCGGCAAAGCGTTGACATCATTCGTCTTCAAAGGTGGTGGCGGCATGACTGATGTAGATATGCCAGCTGCTTCTGACAGAGGCAGCAAGTTCTAGTTGCTTTGGTGTAATGCCAGCCCACTTCAAGTTTGACTTTAGCTGATCCTTGTATCTTTTCTTTGGTCGACCTAGGTTCCTAAATCCAGCTGACAGTTCACCATAGTATACCTGTCTTAGTATTCGCTGTGGGTCCATGCGGATGACGTGTCTAGACCATCGTAGCTGGATTTTGAGGACTATTACTTCGATGCTGGTGGAGTTGGCTCTGTTGAGGACTTCCTGGTTGGTGATTCGGTCCTGCCATCAGATCCTCATGATTGATCGGAGAGAACATTGGTGGAATTGCTCCAACTGTTTCATGTGCTTCCAGTACAGTGTCCATGTCTCACAAACATACAAGAGCGAGCTGAGGATCACTGCGTTATATACTTTGAGCTTCGTCGCAGGGCTTACACCTCTGTGTTGGAGGACTTTGGAGCACAGCCGCCTGAGTGCCTAGCTGGCCTTTTGGAACTTTGCATTGATCTCGTGATCTAGGGACCCGTCGTTGGCGATGGTGCTGCCAAGGTATTTGAAAGTGCTGACTTTGGAAAGCTGTGTGCCGTCGATTGTAATGCACAGCTGTTTAGTTAGCCTCCCTGCTGTGGGTTGGAAGAGCACCTCTGTTTTGTTGAGGCTGATGGTCAGGCCAAACAATTTTGTTGCGGTAGAGAACCTGTCCACAATGGTTTGGAGATGATTTTCTTGGTGGGCCATTGAGAGCACAGTCATCTTCCAGGATGAGTCTCTCTGTTGTCTTTGTTTTTGCAGTCAGATGGCAAAGGTCGAATAGTGAGCCATCCAGATGGTATTTGACATAAACACCCAGGTTTAAATCCATCACAGCATGTCGTATTACTTGGGTAAAGAATGGGTTGAATAGTACTGGAGCGAGGACGCAGCTCACGCCATTGGAGATGTTGAAGTGTTCGGAAGTCTCTCCACCAGATAGGACTTCCCCTGTCATATCAACATGAAAGAGCTGGATCAGTTTGACAAATTTTGTTGGGCAACTGAGCTTGCTAAGGATCACCCACAATGCGTCCCTGTTCACTGTGTCAAACGCCTTAGTTAGGTCTGTGAAGACAACAGACTCAAGTTCTGCTCAAGGCATTTTTCCTGCATTTGCCTCACCATGAAGCACTGTGGTGCTGCGATCTGGTCGGAAACCACATTGTGATTCAGGCAGGTTCTGCTCTGAAACAGATGACAGGAGTCTATTGAGTATAACATGGGCGAGGATCTTTCCAGCAGTGGAGAGTAGTGAAATGCCTCTGTAGTTGTCACAGGCGGCATGTGCGCCTTTGTTCTTGTATAGGGCTACGATGGAGGCATCTCTGAGTTCTGGGGGCACGTCTTCCTCTTCCCATATGCTGGTCAGCACTATGTGGAATGCCTGGAGCACCTTTCCATTTAAGGCCTTGTACACCTCAGTTGGGATCCCGTCTTTACCGGGTGCCTTGCCTGTACTCATTTGTTGAATGGCTTTTTGGACTTCTTCTATTGAAGGAGGGACGTCAAGTTGTTCAGTGGTGCGGTTTTGGGGGATCTGGTCAAGGGCGCTTTGGTCAACTGAAGAAGGTAGGTTGAGAAGCTGATTGAAGTGTTCTTTCCATCTGTTGATGATGCCTTTTTTTATCTTTTATGAGAGTGTCACCGTCAGAGGATAGTAAGGGGGCGGTGGCGGGTTTTAATGGCCCATAGAGAGTCTTGAGGGCATGGAAAAATTGTTTGTAGTTTTTCGTATCAGCAAAGGTGATAATGGGCATCCGTGTTTCACTCCTGATCTTATTGGGAAGGCTTTGAGTTTATCCCCGTTGCAGATAGTATTTGCTGATGGTTTTAGATATATACTGTTTATTATTTTTAGGAAAGACCCTTCTATTCCTATACTTTCTAGTGTTTTTTTTTTTATTTTGAACAGATTTTTGTCCCATTTTATTTTTCTAAACAGAATCATACAAAGACAAGGAAACATTAAAAGCAAACATTAAATCATCACTCTAAATGGTTGCACTTATTGGTTACAAAATGTTTATAATGTAGAAAAAGATACACTGTTGTTTACATGAACAAAATACTGCAAAACAACTGAGGACAAACTGTGGACACATTGACATCTGGTGAATACACGGACAGCAACCTGTGGACTTGTCATGTTCATTTCCAACCTACAACAGCCTTAGTGAACTATCCAACTATTCCATGGAATTTAGCACCATGTGTGAAGTGTGCCACATTTCATCAGCTACTTTAAAGTAAAATGGGCAAAGCAAAAAGCCATTTACCCTATAATGCCTCCTCTGGGTGCCCTTGTAACTACCCTCCTCTCAGCAGGAAGATCTCCTTTTAATAATGGTCACATTCAGACAGACAGACACACAGATACACAGACACAAACACACACACACACAGCCCCACACAAGAGAGAGAGAAGCTCATCTCCAGGAGGGTGGCAAAATTGTGTATATTATTAGACATCTTGCTGTGAAGGAAAGAAAAAGATCAACTATGTTTTCCGCAACATTATTTTGGCACACATTTACTGGTTTGATGGTTTTCCCACCCAGCTGAGGGTACAAGTTTGGAAATTTGGCTTCTTATTCAGGTGGATTCCCAGAGCATCTATAATTCTTTCATGCTCAAGAGAGGTATCTGTGAAGATGTGGAAGGAAAATTGGACTAAAAGAAACCCCATTCGATGAAGGACCCAGTGCTGATCTAGAAGCTTATTCCTGACTCAAAACTTCTAGACTACATATTTAAACTTCGGCACTGCAATGGGCTGCACAAGAAGACTCTTTTTGTCAACCTCCCCCACATCCAACCACCTTCCTAGAGGAATTGATGAATTATCCTGGAAATAAACAAGAAACCTGGGCCTTCTCAAACCCCTTCTTTTCTCTCTATCTGGGGTAGAAATTCTGTCTTTATATGCTGCCAATTCAGGCATTAAAATGTCACCTGGAACATATAAATAAATAAGTCACAAAGCAGGTAAGCCACAAATACCAAAATGCCATGTGCCCCACCCCCTAAAAAAAAAGAAAATCTTTACAGATTAGATAAAATGATTCTCAACTACAGAATGGAAAGACGGAGATAAAGGGCAATAATCAAACATCCACATGAAAAAAAAGAAAAATACAAGACCAGCCTTGTCCAGACCATAAGAGATGTGTCCAAATTGTTCCTCTGGGACACGACTGCAAGTCATATGCTGATAGAAGTTAGGGAGACATCCTCAGAAGACAAACAACAGATAGGAGATTTTGACCATTAAAATAAAACAAAAACAACAAAAACTCAGTGTCAAACCCTATTGGACTTACTGGGCTCAAAGACAAGATTGATGATTTCTTAAAGGTGGCAATTACTTCTTACAAGGTACAAGATGTCTCCATCCATCCCAGACGTTCTGAAAATGTTTTTCTTAGCTCTTACTATGCATGGGTAGGAACAGAGTGCATACTTATTTACTGGCTGCAACTTGAAGTGTGCATATCTGATACTGAAAATGCTGGCATGCCAACAGCTTTATATCTAAGCTTTGCTATTTAACAATTCCACTTGGAGTCTCAAAAGCACTTTGTTTATTTTTTACTTATTGCACTTTTTGGTTTTCAGGATACTTCTCTGTGTACGTTTCCCTTCTGCATATTTAAGACATTGGCAACATATGCAAAGATGTTGGCTAGAGCTAGCCAGCATCAGTGCTTAGTCAAAGACTAAACGATTACTTATTTTATAAAAAAACAGAATAAAACTGAACGTGAAGATTGCAGTAGTTGCAGACAAAATGTACAGGTGTCAACAGCGTTATCTGAGTCATTTTAAAAAGTAGAAAAGAAAAGAGGTACTATCAAAGAGAATATAAGAATTAGTTTGGGTGGTTTTATTTTTTAATTTTTTTAAAGAAATATAAAACCTGTATTATAACACAACTGTTATTAGGCTAAATACTTGAGTTATAGATGAAATATCTTTTTTAAAAAGTTTCAAGAACAATGGCTGCTCTTTCAAGACAACTGGAGCTGAATGGCCTGTCTTCTGTTGAGCAAAAGCAGATGTCTGAGCATTGGCTTACTATATGGAAAGGGAGTGTGGCCCTCATCACTACCCAAGACTCTCCCTTTGGACTTGAACTTCAGTGATGCGCCAGGGGCAGGAATGGAAACATCTTTGGATGCTCATGGAAATGAAAAATGGTCAAATGATTCAAGGGGAAAAAATGGGGAAAGTGAATGGATGACTTTTTAAAAAGGTAGGCAGTTCACTTCTTCATAAAATGTACCTCTTATCACCGAGAAAATAAACTTGAAAAAGCAGATTTTTTATAAATCCATGTTCTGGAGCTAGTAAAGTGAAAACGTAATGGTTTTATGTTTACGGGAAAAAATCAAGAAAAGTTTGAATCCAGAATCAGAAAATTGATCAGTTTTAGCCAACTTCGCAGTTTATCACTGAATAAAAGCTCAGCTTTCCTGGAATCAATTAAAAAACAAAACCAGGATTAAAAAAGATACCATCAGTTTCATCCCAAATACATAGAACAATAAAGTAGTGAGAACATGATTAATATTCCAGATACTACAAATAAATTTGGGGGGAGAGGGAAGAGGGGAAGGCTTTTGTAATTCTTTTCTCTCACACATTCACACTCCAGCTCCCTACTCCCAAACCCAAACCCCCCAGATTTTTATTTAACAGTGTAGACAAATAAAATATCTTCAGTATTGACAAGAATTCTGCTCTAGGTTAAAAAAAAATCAGATCACTTCTTTTTGTAAAAAAGCATAACATATGGATCAGCAGATCAAGCTGGCATATCATTTCAAGTACACAGGAACATTTCAACTGCTCAACTTCCAGGAACCCAAGACCTGCTTTGTCCAGTGTTTCTATCCACCTAGATACTCAGTGCCGCCATGTTCTAAACAAGCTCTGGTTGGTCACCAGCAGCATTAGGAATAGATGGTGATCACCTCTCGGCCTCCACCTCTCACCAAAAGCACTCGGGTTAGTCCTTCCTTCAAAACTTCCAGGAATTCCATGTAATTTTCATCTCCTTGTCAGTTTTTGGGAGGACCAGGCATATTCAACAAGACCAGCTGGGCATCCTGGGATTTGTTGAGGATGACTCCATTAAGCTTCACGGCTGTATGCATCCTCCTGACGTTGGACTGGTTTGGTTTCAAAGTAAAAAGGTCTCGGAATCCAGCTGCGTTTGTATCTTTGTTTTTATGTTTTTCACTGATGAGTTTTTCCTTAGTCCAGGTCATTTGAACCTTCTCTGGTGTAGCTACTTCTTTCATCTTGGAAACTGCTGAGGAATGAGACGCAGTGTTTCTGTCATGTATTAATTGAGCCTCTCTTTCTCTTTCTTTCTTGGAAAGTTGCATCTGCTTTAGCATCTGGGACCTCTGCTCCATCATTAATGTTTTCTCATAGGTAAAAGTCGAAATGTCATTCTCCACCATTTTGACAACCTCCACCTCAGCACTAATACAAAGATGGTACAAAAACATCTGAAGATCTTTCTTCATTTCAATGCTGCTGTCATCCATCTGTGCAACTGTGAAGATACACATTCTATACTTTCTCCACACCTTGTGCTGGCGCAGCAGAAATGGCAGCAGCATTAGCATGCCACCATCGTGAACAATCCACCACACGTCTATGTTCCCCTCGCTAAAGCGCTCTTGGTTTTGTGGGAACATGTCAATATTTTTAGCCACCACCAAAGCTTGCTGTGCTGCAGTGGTGTCTCGGATCGTATCAACAAAATTCTTCCATGAGAAATGATTATCTGATTGTTTCCATGACTCTGGCCATGCCATAAGAACAGTGTTGTGCTTCATGCCACCCAAACCAGCAGACTGAATCAAGTGGGACATTCCATCTCTCAAGCTGGAAGAGACCACCAACTGGCAAAATCCTTTAGTCTTTTCTGCTCCCATCAGAGACGGGATATTATCATGAGACGCGTCTGTTTGCCAACAGAGCCAGGAAGAGAAGAGCCTTTCTAGTGTTTTGTTTTTTTTTTTTAGTTCTTTTTTAAACATTATTTTATTTGGTAGTTTTCATACATTATTCACTGGAAACAAAGATCATTTTCTTTTCCTCCCATCCCCCCCCTGCCTTTCCCTCTCCCATAGCTGACGCATGATTCCACTGGTTATCACATGTGTTCTTGACTCGAACCCATTTCCCTGTTGTTGGAATTTGCATTAGAGTGTTCATTTAGAGTCTCTCCTCAGTCTTATCCCATCCAACCCTGTAGTCAAGCAGTTGCTTTTCATCGGTGTTTTTACTCCCACAGTTTATCCTCTGCTTGTGGGTAGTATTTTTTTTAGATCCCTGCAGATTGTTCAGGGAAATTGCATTGATACTAATGGAGAAGTCCATCACCTTCAATTGTACCACAATGTATCAGTCTCTGGGTATAATGTTTTCCAAGTTCTGCTCCTTTCGCTCTGCATCACTTCCTGGAGGTTGTTCTAGTCTCCATGGAATTCCTCCACTTTATTATTCCTTTGAGCACAATAGTATTCCATCAGCAACATATACCACAATTTGTTCCGCCATTCCCCAATTGAAGGGCATCCCCTCGTTTTCCAATTTTTGGCCACCACAAAGAGCGCAGCTATGAATATTTTTGTACAAGTCTTTTTGTCCATTATCTCTTTGGGGTACAAGCCCAGCAGTGCTATGGCTGGATCAAAGGGTAGACATTCTTTTATCGCCCTTTGGGCATAGTTCCAAATTGCCCTCCAGAATGGTTGGATCAATTCACAACTCCACCAGCAATGAATTAATGTCCCCACTTTGCCGCATCCCCTCCAGTATTCATTACTTTCCATAGCTGTCATGTTAGCCAATCTGCTAGGTGTGAGGTGATACCTCAGAGTTGTTTTGATTTGCATCTCTCTGATTATAAGAGATGTAGAGCACTTTTTCATGTGCTTATTAATAGTTTTGATTTCTTTGGCTGAGAACTGCCTGTTCATGTCCCTTGCGAATTTGTCAATTGGAGAATGGCTTGATTTTTTGTACAATTGATTAGTTCTTTATAAATTTGAGTAATTAAACCTTTGTCAGAGGTTTTTATGAAGATTGTTTCCCAATTTGTTGCTACCCTTCTGATTTTGGTTACATTGGTTTTGTTTGTACAAAAACTTTTTAATTTGATGTAATCCAGATTATTTATTTTGCATTTTGTAACTCTTTCTAATTCTTGCTTGGTTTTGAAGTCTTTCCCTTCCCAAAGGTCTGACATGTATACTATTCTGTGTTCGCCTAATTTTCTTATAGTTTCCTTCTTTATGTTCAAATCATTCACCCATTTTGAATTTATCTTGGTGTAGGGTGTGAGGTGTTGATCTAAGCCTAATCTTTCCCACACTGTCCTCCAATTTTCCCAGCAGTTTTTATGAAATAGTGGATTTTTGTCCCCAAAACTGGGATCTTTGGGTTTGTCATATACTGTCTTGCTGAGGTTGCTTGCCCCCAGTCTATTCCACTGATCCTCCTTTCTGTCTCTTAGCCAGTACCAAATTGTTTTGATGACTGCTGCTTTGTAATATAGTATGAGATCTGGGACTGCAAGACCCCCTTCCTTTGTATTTTTTTTTTCATTATTTCCCTGGATATCCTTGATCTTTTGTTCTTTCAAATGAACTTTGTTATGGTTTTTTCTAAATCAGTAAAAAAAAATTTTGGAAGTTCCATGGGTATGGCACTAAATAGATAGATGAGTTTGGGTAGGATGGTCATTTTTATTATATTGGCTCGTCCTACCCATGAGCAGTTAATGTTCTTCCAATTGTTCAAGTCCAGTTTTAGTTGTGTGGAAAGTGTTTTGTAGTTGTGTTCATATAGATCCTGTGTTTGTCTCGGGAGATAGATTCCTAAGTATTTTATTTTGTCTAGGGTAATTTTGAATGGGATTTCTCTTTCTAGTTCTTGCTGCTGAGCTGTGTTGGAATTATATAGAAATGCTGATGACTTATGTGGGTTTATTTTGTATCCTGCAACTTTGCTAAAGTTGTTGATTATTTCAATTAGCTTTTTGGTTGAATCTCTAGGATTCTTTAAGTAGACCATCATGTCATCTGCAAAGAGCGATAATTTGGTCTCCTCCTTGCCTATTTTAATGCCTTCAATTTCTTTTTCTTCTCTAATTGCTACTGCTAGTGTTTCTAATACAATGTCAAATAATAGAGGTGATAATGGGCATCCTTGTTTAACTCCTGATCTTAATGGGAATGGATTTAGTTTATCCCCATTGCAGATGATATTAGCTGATGGTTTTAGATATATACTGTTTGTTATTTTTAGGAATGACCCTTCTATTCCTATGCTTTCTAGTGTTTTTAGTAGGAATGGGTGTTGTATTTTATCAAAGGCTTTTTCTGCATCTATTGAGATAATCATGTGGTTCTTGTTGGTTTGCTTGTTGATGTGGTCAATTATGTGGATAGTTTTCCTAATGTTGAACCAGCCCTGCATCCCTGGTATAAATCCTACTTGATCATGGTGGATGACCCTTCTAATCACTTGCTGGAGTCTTTTTGCTAGTATCCTATTTAAGATTTTTGCATCTATATTCATTAGCGAGATTGGTCTATAATTTTCTTTCTCTGTTTTTCACCTGCATGGCTTCGGAATCAGTACTATGTTTGTGTCATAAAAGGAATTTGGTAGAACTCCCTCTTTGCTTATTATGTCAAATAGTTTGTATAGTATTGGGATTAGCTGTTCTTTGAAGGTTTGATAGAATTCACTGGTGAATCCATTAGGCCCTGGGGATTTTTTCTTAGGGAGTTCTTTGATGGCCTATTGGACTTCTTTTTCTGATATGGGATTATTTAAGAATTCTATTTCTTCTTCTGTAAATCTAGATAATTTATATTTTTGTAAATATTCATCCATATCACCTAGGTTGGTATATTTATTGCCATATAATTGGGCAAAGTAGTTTTAATGATTGCCTTAATTTCCTCTTCATTGGAGGTGAGTTCCCCCTTTACGTCTTTGATGCTGTTAATTTGCTTTTCCTCTTTCCTTTTTTTAAATTAGATTGACCAGTACTTTGTATATTTTGTTTGTTTTCCCAAAGTACCAGCTTCTAGTCTTATGTATTAGTTCAATAGTTCTATCACTTTCAATTTCATTAATTTCTCCCTTAGTTTTTAGCACCTTTAGTTTGGTTTTCTTCTGGGGGGTTTTAATTTGTTCACTTTCAAGTTTTTTGATTTGCATTTCCAATTCATTGATCTCTGCCCTCCCTAATTTGTTAATATATGCACTCAGGGATATGAATTTTCCTCTAAGTACTGCTTTGGCTGCATCCCATGAGGTTTGAAAGGATGTCTCACCATTGTCATTTTCCTCAATGAAATTATTAATTGTTTCTATGATTTGTTCTCTAACTAACTGATTTTGGAGTATCATATTATTTAATTTCCAATTAATTTTTGATTTGGCTCTCCTTGTACCCTTACTGATCATTAGTTTTATTGCCTTATGATCTGAAAAGGCTGCATTTATTATTTCTGCTTTTCTGCATTTGTATGCCATGTTTCTGTGACCTAGTGTATGGTCAATCTTGGTGAATGTGCCATGTGGTGCTGAGGTCTATTCCTTTTTGTCCCTATTTATTTTTCTCCATATGTCTATTAATTCTAATTTTTCTAAGATTTCATTCACTTCTTTTACCTTTTTATTATTTATTTTTTCATTTGATTTATCTTAATTTGATAGTGGTTGGTTCAAGTCTCCCACTAATATGGTTTTACTGTCTATTTCCTCCTTCAATTCTCCTAGTTTCTCCATTAGAAATTTGGGTGCTATGCCATTTGGTGCATACATGTTGATTAGTGATATTTCCTCATTGTCTATAGTCCCTTTTAACAAAATATATTTACCTTCCCTATCCCTTTTAATCAGGCCTATTGTTGCTTTGGCTTTGTTAGATATCATGATTGCAACTCCTGCCTTCTTTCTATCAGTTGAGGCCCAAAAGGTCTTACTCCATCCTTTAATTCTGACCTTGTGAGTATCTACCTGCCTCATGTGTGTTTCTTGTAGACAACATATGGTAGGGTTTGGGATTCTAATCCATTCTGCTATTCTACTATGTATTATGGGTGAGTTCATCCCATTTATGTTCAAAGGTATGATTGTTACTTGTGGATTCTCTGGCATTTTGATATCCTCCCCTAATTCTGACCTTTCTTCTTTAGCTATAACTTTTTAAGCCAGTGATTTACTTTAAATCAGTCCCCCTAGTCCCCTCCCTTGAGATATTTCCCTTTCTAGCTCCTCCATTTTTGTTCCCTTCCCCTCCCCCCTCTCCTTCCCTCCCTTTTTGTGTTCCCTACCCCCTACCCCCTTGGTTTTCTGTTCTCCCTTACCCTGTTGGATAATACAAAATTCAAAATCCAATTAGATCTAGATGCTCTTCCCTCTCAGAGTTTATTTCACTGAGAGTAAGGTTTGAGTAAAAACTCTCTTCTTCTCCTTCTTACAGCAGAATTCTTCCCCTCCCCTTCCCATGTGTATCTTTGTGTGAGAAAGATTATTCTATTTAGGTTTTTTTCTATTTATTGGAGTGTATCTTAGTACCATCAATGATCCCCCCTCCCTTTTTCTTTCTATTCCCCTCCCCTTTCTCCATATCATCTTGATGCCCCAAACTTTCCCTATGCATGATTGTTCTTACTACTCTAATGATGCATACAATTTTTGAGAGTTACACATTATATTTTCTCACATATTAATATATATAATGTTTTCTAGATGTAGTCCTTATAGAAGAGTGTTTGAATAAAAGAAAAAGATAACATTTTTCTCCTTTTCCCTTTCCTTCATATTTACCTTTTAATGTTTTTCTTGCTCTTTGTGTTTGGATGTCAAACTTTCCACAGAGCTCTGGTCTTTTCTTTACAAACACTTGGAAATCTTATATTTTTTTGAATGCCCATACTTTCCCCTGGAATTATATAGTCAGTTTTGATGGATAGCTGATTCTTGGTTGAAGACCCAGCTCTCTTGCTTTTCTGAATATCATGTTCCATGCCTTACGGTCATTCAGAGTGGAAATTGCTAGGTCCTGTGTGACCCTGATTGGTGTTCCTTTATATCTAAATTGTCTTTTTCTGGATTCTTGTAAGATTTTTTCTTTTGCTTGGAAGTTTTGGAATTTGGCAATTACATTCCTGGGAGTTGTCTTTTGTGGATTTAGTGTAGAGTGAACCCTTTCAATGAATATTTTGTCCCCTTGTTCTAGAATCTCTGAGCAGTTTTCTTTGATGATATCATGTATTATGATATCAAGATTACTTTTTATTTATGGCTTTTGGTCTACCAAGACCAATGATTCTCAGATTGTCTCTCCTTTCTCTGTTTTCTAGGTCTGTCACCTTGTCAGGGAGATATTTTATGTTATCTTCTAATTCTTTAGTCTTTTGACTTTGCTTTATTAATTCTTGCTCTTTTGCAAGATCATTGCCTTCCAGTTGCCTGATTCTGACCTTTAAAGACTGGTTTTTCCTTTTCAGTTTGGTCTGACCTGTTTTTTGAGGCTTCGAGCTGTTTCTGCATTTTCATATTTTGATCCCTCAGATTGCTGAGTTCCTTTTGCATTGTTTCCCATTTTTTCCTGCCAGAAAGCTTCCATCTTTTTGATAACTTCCAATTTAAATTCTTCAAGAGCTTGTGGAGAACTTCCATTTCTTATGGAAGGTTTTGGATCATTTGTTTGTGTTTCCTCTCCTATCTCCTCTGTATTTTGCATTTTTGCTCCATAAAATGTGTCCAACGTCACCCCCTTCTTGCTTTTCTTGGTGTTTGGAGGCTGTTGCACCTCTGCACTGTTTGCCATCTCTGGTTTTTCCTCCCCTTTCCAGCCATAAATCTAAGTGCAGAGGGCTGGCTCTCAGTGTATGCTTCTGATGATCCGAGGCTTTATCCCCAGGCAAATTGTCCATTTTCTGCAGCTGCGCTGTCTTCCCAGGGAAGCGTAGGGTCTGCCCTCCCCTGCCTGCCGGCATTTCGGGTGTTACTGCTCTCAATTCTCTCCAGCTGCTTCTCCGCTGCCTTACTTCCACGCTCTGAACCTAGCAGAGAACTGTCCACAAGGTACCCCAGTGCCTTTGCCTGCCCTGAGGTTCCTGTCCTTTCGAGAGGCCCTGCACCCTAGTGGGGGAAGTGTCCTGGCCTCCCTGAGTTCTGAGGGCTCCTCATGGGATTAGGTTCAACTGAGTTGGTCTGGATGTGCTCCGAAACAAAAACCTCTGATGAGACTCCAATGGAAAGACCCAGCCATGGGGCTACATGATCCCCACATCTCTCTCAGGCTGCTTCCCTGCCATTTGTGTTGGATGCCCCGAGCCTGGCCCAGGTTGCTCTCAAGGTGCATCCTTCAGAACAGCACCTTTGCTGGCCCTGAGGTTCCCACTGCTGCTGGAGGCTCAGCACTCTGGGTTGAGGGGGAGGGGTCCTGGGACGTTCCTTCTGCCTTCCTCTTAAACATGAGTGTTCTAGGATTCCAGCTTTTGGGGGGGCATACCTTTTGATTTGAGTCCTGAAGGAGGGTTCCCCGGCTCTGTCCTGTTGTTAAGTTTGAATTTCAGTCCCCTAGGAGCATTCAGTTTGTGATAGGTAAGGAAGGGTTTTCAGAGGTCTGAACTTTTGCTGCTTCTAAGCCACCATCTTGACCAGAAGTCCTCTGAATGGACTTTAAGTAAGACCTACTCAAATGCAAAGAGGAATCTGCATGCTGGGTGCAGGGGTATGCAAAAGAAAGCATCTTTCAAGTCAATGGTAGAAAACCACTTGAGCATGTCCTGGTATCTGTGCTAGCATGGTGTATGGGTTAGAGACAATGGCATGAACAGAAAGTATTGTTTCATTCACTTGCCTGAGGTCTTGGACCATACACCAAACCCCATTTGGTTTTGTCACTGGGAGGAGGTATGAGTTACAAGGTGAAGAACAATTCTCCAATTGACCATGGGCTAGGAATTTATCAAAAAGAGTTTGTAATCCCTTTGTGGCCTCAGGAGATATAAGGTACTGCCTTCTGTGTGGATAAGGAGAATTGGGTTTATGGTGAACTGTTACTGGGGTTGCATGAATGGCTCTTCCTGGAAGGCCTTGATCCCAAACAATGGGGAGCACTTTCTCCCAGATTTCTGATGACATTGTTGAGGGTTTCTGATAGTGAGTGGCTAGGCACAATGGAGAAGAGAGTTGAGATAAGGGAGAATTGGGAGCCTAGCTTTCTTATTATATCCGTGCCCAGTAAGGCCCATGGGGAGGAAGGAATAATCCAAAATACATGCTGAAATAATTTGTCTTCATGGGCACTAGAGGTGCTACATTTAAGTATCTTTCCCCCAACTCCAGTTACCTTGTGCTGTGATCAGATTGTATGACCATTGTGAGAGATAAGGAAAGAGGAAGTAGCTTTGTCTACTGAAGGTGATAGAAAAGGGGAGCAAGCCAACCCTATGGCATCCCTATTCTGAGTCTTCAGGAGACTGGAGGGGAGGGAGATGCTTCTTAGGTCGCTGAGGTCCCACTCTAGAGGGACACTGGCGTTTCCTGTGTCCTTGTTGCCCACAAGCTGGGCATGGAGTCGAGGGAGGTCTTTCCTTTGAAGGAAAGTCCTATACCAATACCCATTCCATCCACAAGAGTAGCAAGAGGCCTTTGGCCTCTGCCCATGGGTCAGGGAGGTGAGGGTGGCTGTGAGCAGTTTCTCACAGGTCTTTCCTTCTGTTTCCACCAGGTCCCTGTTGTGAAAAACCTTAAAAGCAGCATTAATTAATTGGTTTATTGGGGTTTGAGGTCCCAGGTATAACTTTTGCAGTTTGACCTGATGTCTGGGGCTGACTGTCCCATAAAATGGAGGCTTAAGATAATTGCCCCCTCCCTGCTCTCTGGGTGGGCATTTGTAAATTGTTTCATGGCTTCCACTAATCGGGACATGAAGAGAGCAGGATTTTCCTCTTTCTCTTGAGTAACCTCTTTAAGCTTATGATAATTCACTTGCTTCTTGATCCCTTTCTGCATGGCCTCAATGAGGCAGTCAATCATATGGTCTTTGCGCTGTCTGTGTCTCTCATCCTGATAATCCCTTATAGGATCCTGCCCTGGCACAGCGGTGACACCAGGGACTCCCACCCATGTGCTGTCCAGAGCTTTCTCATTTCCTATTCCTACTGCCAAGTCCCAGATCCTCTTTTTCTCATCTGGAGTGCAACAAGGGGAAATGATCATATGCAAATCTGCCCAGGACAGGTCAAATTGTAGGGGAAGTGATCTGAACCCTTCAATGAACTTGGTGGTTCTCTGAGCAGTAACCTAATTTCTCCTAAATCTGGGCTAGATCTGTCATAGAAAAAGGTACGTGTATGGAGCCATCCCGTCCTGTGAAGACACTTCCCTCACAGGCAGCTGACAATCTCTATTGCTGTAGCTTAATCCACTCTGGGTGTGGAGTGGGCTTGTTTGTGGGAAGGGCGAGATAGTATCAGGCAGTGGTGAGTGCAAAAGGATATTCCGCTTGAGAATGGTATAGGAGACAGGAGAGGTCTCAGGCTCTGAACCCCAAGAGTAAGGTTGGGGGTTTGGAGCCAACGGTTGAGGAGAGGAAACAGGGGAACCTGGAACAGGAGGGGATCTTGGAGTGGATGTTGTTTCTGCAGAGGCTGAGGAGGAAGGAGACTCTGGTTGCACCTTAGCTGATGGAGGAGCTGTTATCTCCTCTCCCCTCTGGAGGCTAAATGGCCCTTGAAGGCTGTATCATCCAAAACATCCTCCTGAGAACTTTCCCCACTAGGGGTTGTCAAGGGTGTGTGTGGTAAGGCACATCCTACAGGACTTCCTAAGTTTCATGAAGGCTGAGATCTAGGGAATGGCTGTCCATTTCCCTTCCCTCCTGCAAAAGAAATCCAGTCTGGGGATGGTATTAGAACTTAGGGTGCCATGGATAGGCCAAGCCCCTTGCTTATCAAGGGTGTAATGTGTCCATTCATCATTACCAAAAAAATCCATTTCTTTTTCTCAAGCTGTCTAGAGCCATTTTTTCCAATTTCTAAGTATACACCCCAAAGGGGAATCTCGGGGTAGGCTCTGTCTCTGTCCCATTTAAATGAGGAATGGCCAATTCCATACTGAGGGTCAACAACTGTGCAACCACAGATGTTGCCCAAACTGTACCACTCACTCAGTTCAGCACTGAGGCAAGACTCCTCTACACCAGAACATCTTCCAGTATCCTAAGAGGAGACAATAGACCCAAATCCAGCGGCTCAACTGACCTCCAGGGCCAATTGGAGCAAGAGCAAAAGAGGTCCCACAAAGGTGTCACCCAAAAGATGGGGGTTTGGGGGGTTCAAGAAAGGCCCCTTCCTACCTGAGAAGCTGTGTCCTTGTGTCCGATCCAGGGTGTAGGAGCAGCTTTTGAGAGAGGCAAAAATGTTGAGCGCCAAAATGTTATGGGGGCTTGAGGTGAACCTCTGGGGTTCAGGAAGGGTAGCTTTTGCAAGGATGCAAGACTCCAAACAGCTCAAAAATAAAGAGAAATTTATTGCTTTAGAAGGTAATGTTGAATCTGGCCAGGAGGACAGTACAGGTGGAAGACTGCCTCCTAGGTGGAACAGCATAGATGGAAAGCTGTTCCCAGATGACATCAGTTCCGGAGTCTTTATCCTCTTTACTACAGTGAAGATGTGACTCTAGGCTGGTGTGCACTGAGGCATAGGCAGGGGTGAGTTTTGCTGAAGATATAGAGGTCACCCTCATAGTTGAGAGGGCAGATGGATGTCTGAGATACAGCTTGATGTACCAAGGAGGTGAATCTCTGTCCATCTGAAGGATGATCCAAGGAGGGTAATCTCTCAGGGTCCAATAAGAGTTATCAGATGTATTGGGTGTGGAGTCACAAGGATGTAAGGAAGCATAGGAATTTCCCTGCTTATAGTTTGCCTGAAACACTTCTATGGTTTGGGGGTACAATGGCCATGCCACTGGGACTTTGAATTCAAACATTTTTACTCCCAAACCAGTGCTCTTTCTACACAAGGCATTATTCTCCTTGACTACAAGCTCCATGAGGGCAGGAATGTTAACCTCATATCAACTTTATGTCTCTATTTTTTTTAATATTATTTTATTTGGTCATTTTCATACATTGTTCATTGGAAACAGATCATTTTCTTTTCCTCCACCCCAACCACCCCCAAACCCTTCCCAAGCCGATGCACGATTCGTCTGGGTATCACATGTGTCCTTGCTCTGAACCCATTTCCTTGTTGTTGGTATTTGCATTAGGGCGCTCATTTAGCGTCTCTCCTCGATCATGTCCCCTCAATCTCTGTAGTCAAGCAGTTGCTTTTCCTCTGTGTTTTTACTCCCTCAGTTTGTCCTCTGCCCTCATAGTTTAGAGGGCAGATGGATGTCTGAGATACAGCTTGATGTACCAAGGAGGTGAATCTCTGTTCATCTGAAGCATGATCCAAGGAGGGTAATCTCTCAGGGTCCAATAGGAGTTATCAGATATTTTGGGTTTGGAGTCACAAGGATGTAAGAAGCAAAGGAATTTCCCTGCTTATAGCTTGCCTGAAACACTTCTATAGTTTTGGGAGTACAATGCCCATGCCAATTGGTCTAGGAAGGAGCTGACCTAGGGTATGAATGCCAAGAGGCTGTAGCCTCTACCTAGATAGGTCATCATAGATTAAGTTGGGGGGGGTTATGTGGTAGCTTCCTTTTTTTCTGACCAATGATGTACTAAGTTAACTCACTTGTTTCTATGCTAGTGAAACACTGGAAGAGCCTTCAATGCAATCAAAATTTTGGTATGGGTACAGGGAGGGTGAATTCCTGGTCCTTTTCTAGTTTTATATTGCTCTCTGAGAGATGGGGCTCTACCCTTTTACTTATAATTCAGTGGTCATTTTTAAGTAGATTCAGGACCATTTGAAAAACTAAACTCCATTAATAGGTCGGTGACAGCTTGTAGAAATCTCTAATTGAGTGCTACAGAGATCTGTCTTCGGGCCTATGTTATGAATGTTTTGGATGAAGGCAGAGAAGGAATGTTTGCCAGGTTTGTGACTAACACAAGAAAAACGGACAGCTTATATGTTTATGAGTCATGCTCCAAACACATCATGACAGGCCAGATCAAATCGAGTGAAATATAATGGGCAACAACAAAAAGTTATATACTTGATTCCCAGAAGTCAGTTGTGAAAAAGAAGAAAAATTTAATTTTTCAAAGAGAATTTTAGAAGGACACAAAAATTATGTATAGACAATTTCTATTTAAACAGGTAGGGTTTTTAGTCATCTACAAACAACATGGACGACCCAAACGTAATGTTATACTGGGTGGCATTAAGAGAAACATCTTTTTAAAATGAGAGACAGATGTCATATTCTGCCCTGGACTGGGTACATATGGAGTATTCAGTTTAGTGCATAGGATTTTTTTCTGGGTATGGATTGTTCTAGTTGGCTTCCAACTAGAACATTCTATGAAATGATTCTTGAATGAGCAACTTAATATTGGTGAATGAGGTTATAGAGAAACAGGTAAGCTCATTCATTGCTGGTAGAAGTACAAATTAGAACTTTTTTGCTGTTTCATTTTTATCTCTGGATCATCAGCACCTTGGACAGGGTAGGACATACACTTGACAAAGTGCCATGGAGAAGCATAGTGTGACATTTTGGTGACATCTAGTGGATATACCAGATATAGGGATATTGTGATGTAGAGCACTTTTTCACGTGCTTATTAATAGTTTTGATTTCTTTATCTGAGAACTGCCTGTTCATGTTCCTTACCCATTTATCAATTGGAGAATGGCTTGATTTTTTGTAAGAGCTTTAGCTCTTTGTCAATTTGAGTAATTAAGCCTTTATCAGAGGTTTTTATAAAGATTGCTTCCCAATTTGTTGCTTCCCTTCTGATTTTAGTTACATTGGCTTTGTTTGTACAAAACCTTTTTAATTTGATGTATTCCAAATTATTTATTTTGCATTTTGTGCCTCTTTCTAAGTCTTGCTTGGTTTTAAAATCTTTCCCTTCCCAAAGGTCTGACATGTATACTATTCTGTGTTCACCTAATTTTCTTATAGTTTCCTTCTTTATGTTCTTGGTGTAGGGTGTGAGGTGTTGATCTATTCCTAATCTCTCCCACATTGTCTTCCAATTTTCCCAGCAGTGTTTATCGAATAGTAGATTTTTGTCCCAAAAGCTGGGATCTTTGGGTTTGTCATATACTGTCCTGCTGAGGTCACTTAGCCCGAGTCTATTCCACTGATCCTCCTTTCTGTCTCTTGGCCAGTACCAAATTGTTTTGATGACCGCTGCTTTATAATAGAGTTGGAGATCTGGAAATGCAAGGCCCCCTGCCTTTGTATTTTTTTTCATTATTTCCCTGGATATCCTTGATCCTTTGTTCTTCCAAATGAACTTTGTTATGGTTTTTTCTATATCAGTAAAAAAATTTTTTTGGAAGTTCAATGGGTATGGCACTAAATAGATAAATGAGTTTGGGTAGGATGGTCATTTTATTATATTGGCTCGTCCTACCCATGAGCAGTTAATGTTTTTCTAATTGTTCAGGTCTAGTTTTAATTGTGTGGAGAGTGTTTTGTAGTTGTGTTCATATAGTTCCTGTGTTTGTCTCAGGAGATAGATTCCTAAGTATTTTATTTTGTCTAAGGTGATTGTGAATGGGATTTCTCTTTCTAGTTCTTGCTGCTGAGCTGTGTTGGAAATATATAGAAATGCTGATGACTTATGTGGGTTTATTTTGTATCCTGCAACTTTGCTAAAGTTGTTGATTATTTCAATTAGCTTTTTGGTTGAATCTCTAGGATTCTTTAAGTAGACCATCATGTCATCCACAAAGAGTGATAACTTGGTCTCCTCCTTGCCTTTTTTAATGCCTTCAATTTCTTTTTCTTCTCCAATTGCTACTGCTAGTGTTTCTAGTACAATGTCAAATAATAGAGGTGATAATGGACATCCTTGTTTCACTCCTGATCTTATTGGGAATGCATCTAGTTTATCCCCATTGCAGATGATATTAGTTGATGATTTAAGATATATACTGTTTATTATTTTAGGAATGATACTTATATTCCTATGCTTTCTAGTGTTTTAATAAGAATGGGTGTTGTATTTTATCAAAGGTTTTTTTCTGAGTCTATTGAAAAAATCATGTGATTTTTGTTGGTTTGCTTGCTGATGTGGTCAATTATGTGGATGGTTTTCCCAATATTGAACCAGCCCTGCATCCCTGGTATAAATCCTACTTGATCCATGGTGAATGATTCTTCTGATCACTTGCTGGAGTCTCTTTGCTAGTATCCTATTTAAGATTTTTGCATCTATATTCATTAGCGAGATTGGTCTATAATTTTCTTTCTCTGTTTTTGGCCTGCCTGGCTTTGGAATCAGTACCATGTTTGTGTCATAAAAGGAATTTGGTAGAACTCCCTCTTTGCTTATTATGTCAAATAATTTGTATGGCATTGGGGTTAGCTGTTCTTTGAATGTTTGATAGAATTCACTGGTGAATACATCAGGCCCTGGAGATTTTTTCTTAGGGAGTTCTTTGATGGCCTGTTGGATTTCTTTTTCTGATATGGGATTATTTAAGAAATCTATTTCTTCTTCTGTTAGTCTAGGCAATTTATATTTTTGTAAATATTCATCCATATCACCTATGTTGGTATATTTATTGCCATATAGTTGGGCAAAGTAGTTTTTAACGATAGCCTTAATTTCCTCTTCATTGGAGGTGAGGTCCCCCTTTTCATACTTGATGCTGTTAATTTGCCTTTCTTCTTTCCTTTTTTTAATTAGATTGACCAATACTTTGTCTATTTTGTCTGTTTTTTCAAAGTACCAGCTTCTAGTCTTGTTTATTAGTTCAATAGTTCTATCACTTTTGATTTTATTAATTTCTCCCTTAATTTTTAGAATCTCTAGTTTGGTTTTCTTCTGGGGGTTTTTAATTTGTTTGTTCTCAAGTTTTTTGATTTGCATTTCCAATTCCTTGATCTCTGCCCTCCCTAATTTGTTAATATATGCACTCAGGGATATGAAGTTTTCTCTAAGTACTGCTTTGGCTGCATCCCATAAGGTTTGAAAGGATGTCTCACCATTGTCATTTTCCTCAATGAAATTATTAATTGTTTCTATGATTTGTTCTCAAACTAACCAATTTTGGAGTATCATATTATTTAATTTCCAATTAATTTTTGATTTGGCTCTCCTTGTACCCTTATTGATCATTAGTTTTATTGCTTTATGATCTGAAAAGGTTGCATTTATTATTTCTGCTTTTCTGCATTTGAGCAACATGTTTCTGTGACCTAGTGTATGGTCAATCTTGGTGAATGTGCCATGTGGTGCTGAAAAGAAGGTGTCTTCCTTTTTGTCCCTATTTATTTTTCTCCATATGTCTATTAATTCTAATTTTTCTAAGATTTCATTCACATCTTTTACCTCTTTTTTGTTTATTTTTTGGTTTGATTTATCTAAATTTGATAGTGGTTGGTTCAAGTCTCCCACTAATATGGTTTTACTGTCTATTTCCTCCTTCAATTCTCTTAGTTTTTCCATTTGAAATTTGGATGCTATACCATTTGGTGCATACATGTTGATTAGTGGTATTTCCTCATTGTCTATACTCCCTTTTAACAGAATATATTTACCTTCCGTATCCCTTTTGATCAGGTATATTTTTGCTTTGGCTTTGTCAGATATCATGATTGCCACTCCTGCCTTCTTTCTGTCAGTTGAGGCCCAGAAGGTCTTACTCCATCCTTTAATTCTAACCTTGTGAGTATCAACCCTCCTCATGTGTGTTTCTTGAAGACAACATATGGTCGGGTTTTGGGTTCTAATCCAATCTGCTATTTGTCTATGTTTTATGGGTGAGTTTATCCCATTCACATTCAAAGTTATGATTGTCACTTGTGGATTCCCTGGCATTTTGATATCTTCCCCTAGTTCTGACCTTTCTTCTTTAGCTATATCCTTTTGAACCAGTGATTTACTTTAGGTCAGTCCCCCTAGTCCCCTCCCTGGATATGCTTCCCTTTCTAGCCCCTCCATTTTTATGCTCCCTTCCCCACCCCCTCTCCTTCCCTCCCTTTTTATACTCCCTCACCCCTCCCCCTCCTTAATTTTCCTTTATTTCTTACCCTGTTGGATAAGATAGAATTCAGGATCCCACTGGATCTAGATGTTCTTCTCCCTCAGAGTTGATTTCACTGAGAGTAAGGTTTAAGTAATACCACTTCATGCTCTCTTCCTCTCCTTCTCTTATGAGAGTTCTTCCCCTCCCCTTCCCATGTGTATCTTTGTATGGGAAAGATTATTCTATTTAGTCCCCCCCATTTCTTGAAGTAAATCTTAGTATTATCGACAATTCCCCTCTCCCTTTTTCTTACTTTCACCCCCTTTCACCAAATCTTCTTAATGCCCCATTCTTTCCCTATGCATGATTCTTCTAACTACTCTTATGATGCATATAATTTTTGAGAGTTACACAATACATTTTCCCACATATTAATATATATATATATAATTTGATGTAAATGTAGTCCTTATAGAAGAGAGTTTGACTTAAAAAAAAAAGATAAGATTTATCTCCTTTTCCCTTTCTTTCATATTTACCTTTTCATGTTTCTCTTGCTTTCTGTGCTTGGATATCAAATTTTCCACTAAGTTCTGGTCTTTTCTTAGCAAATGCTTGGAAATCTTCTATTTTTTTGAATGCCCATACTTTCCCCTGGAAGTATATAGTCAATTTTGCTGGGTAGTTGATTCTTGGTTGGAGACCCAGCTCTCTTGCCTTTCTAAATATCATGTTCCATGCTTTGCGGTCTTTTAGTGTGTTAGCCGCTAAGTCCTGTGTGATCCTTATGGGAGTCCCCCTATATCTGAAGCTCCTCTTCTTGGCTTCCTGTAGGATTTTCTCCTTTTCTTGGAAGCTCTTGAATTTGGTGATTACATTCCTGGGGGTTGTCTTTTGGGGATTTAGTATAGAGGGTGTTCTATGAACCCTTTCTATTTCTATTTTGCCCCCTTGTTCCAGAACATGTGGGCAATTTTCTTCTATAATCTCCTGTAGTATAGCATCGAGATTTTTGTTTATCTCTGGTTTTTTGGGCAGACCAATAATTCTCATGTTGTCTCTTCTTCCTCTGTTTTCCAAGTCTGTGACCTTTTCAGGGAGATATTTTATGTTTTCTTCTAATTCATTAATTTGTTGACTTTGCTTTATTAACTCTTGCTGTTTTGCAAGCTCACTGTCTTCCAGTTGCTTAATTCTGGTTGTTAGGGATTGGTTTTGCTTTTCAGCTTTGTCTGCCCTTCTATTAGATGCTTCCAGATCTTTCTCCAATTGTGAAGTCTTGTCTATCAGACTGCTGATCTCTTTCTCCCATTTTTCTTTCCAGAAGGTTTCCATGTTTTGGATAAGCTCCAATTTGAGTCCTTCCAGAGCTTGTGGATAGTTTCCATTTTGGGAGGCATGATTTGATTTTGTTTTGATTTCTTTCTCTTCTTTCTCTTTCTCTTCTTTTCCTTGGGTACTCCCGACAAAAAAGTTTTCAATAGTCACTTTTTTCTCTTTCTTCTTGGAGGCTTGATTTTGGGTCATGTGAGCCATTCCTTTGGTGGTTTTATTCCCCTTTCCTTTTTGTTCTGGGGTCTGGGTGGTATGGGCGGGTTTTCTGTGAATTTAGGTTGCCTCAGACTAGTTCTTCCCAGCCTCTGAGGTTTCTTAGAGCACAGGCTCCTGTTCTCAGAGCAACCACCCCTGTGCTCTACTCAGCCACCCCCGTACCCAGCACAACCTCTCCTGTGTTCATCACGGCCTCCCCTATGCTCAGCATGGCCTCCCCTGTGCTCAGCGCAGGATTCTCCTGTGAAACTGCCCTTAGAGGCCATTTCCTAGCAGTCTTTAGATCCCAAGGACCCTGGTGTTCCCTCCCCCAGACAGAGATATTCCTCACTCACTTTCTGTCCCAGTGAGTGCTCTGATACCTTACTCTGGTTTGGTGGGGGAGGGGGAGGGGGAAGGGCAGCTCAGTTCACGTTTTTGTGCAAGCTTTTCCTCCTTCTTATAGTGTGGAAATGTTCAAACCCCACATACCTTCATTTCTGTGGGGTACTGGAGAGTCCCTCTGTTCTTCCAAAGGTGATTTTTATGCTCTTTTGAGGTAGTCTATTTCGTTCGGTGCCAGGGAGAGGAAGCGATTCGTGTCTAGATTGCAGCCATGTTTACCTGGAAGTCCCATTTTTATTTTTGTAAATATTGATCCATTTCACCAAAATTATCATTTCTTTTCATATAATTGGGCAAAATAGCTCTTAATAATTGCCCCAATTTCCTCTTTCTCAGAGGTGATATCACCCTTTTCATTTTTGATACTGTTAATTTGATTATTTTCTTTCTTTTTTAATTAGATTAACCAATAGTTTATATATTTTGTTTTTTAAAGAACCAGCTTCTAGGCTTATTTATTAGTTCGATAAATTTTTTTTACTTTCAATTTTATTAATTTCTCATCTGATTTTTTTTTGTGATTTCCAATTTAGTTTTTAATTGGGTTTTAAAAAATATGTTCTTCTAGTTTTTTTTTAATTGCATGCCCAATTCATTAATCTCTGACCTCTATTTTGTTAATATAGGCACTGAGGGATTTAAATTTTCTTGTACACTGCTTTGGCTGTATCTCATAGATTTTGATGTGTCATCTCATTGTTATTCTCTTTAATGAAATCAGTAATTGTTTCTTTGATTTGTTCTTGACCCACCAATTTTGAGGAATCAGATTATTTAGTTTCCAATTGATTTTAAATTTGCCTCTCCATGGACCCTTATTAATTATTTATCTCATATTATGATCTGATGAAGCTGCATTTATTATTTCTGCTCTTTTGCATTTGTTTGTGATGTTTCTATGGCCTAGTACATAGTCAGTCTTTGTATATGTACCATGTGCTGCAGAAGAGAAGGTACATTCCTTTTTATCCCTATTTAATTTTCTCCAGACATCTATTAGCTCTAATTTTTCTAACATTTCATTCATTTCCTTTAAGCCTTTCTCATTTATTTTTTTGTTCAATTTGTGTAGTTCTGATAGGGGAAGGTTGAGGTCCCCCACTAGTATGGTTTTGCTATTTATTTCTTCCTTAAGCTCCTTTAATTTCTCCTTTAAAAATCTGGAAGCTTTTGGTACATATATGTTGAGTACTCATATTTGTTCATTATTTATATTTCCTTTTATCAAGATGTAGTTCATAGTTACCTATATAGGTTAAAACACAATTCTATACCCCAATGAGTCTGACTGTTTTTCTCTTTCTGAACCAATTCCAATGAGAGTATGGCTTAAGTATTACCTGTCACCAACTTCTTCCTCCCTTCTTTTCCCCCACCCCTGCACTTCTTTATGTGATATATTTTCTTTTCCCATTTATTTTAGTATTATACTCTTTTCACCACCCTGTAAATCTTGAAATCTCTCAGACTTGTGAATGTTAAAAATTTCCCCATCGGGGAATTCTTAATTGGAACAAATTCCCTACTGAGAAACATTCCCCATTTTGTTGTGAGAACTTGCCAGGATCAGAAATGGGAGGACCTCTACTCCAACCGTACTTAAGACTGCTTTAGGGGAGAAAACTCCTTGCTAAACAATGAAAGTACTTGGACCCATGCTTATAATAAGGCAAGGAGTTCGTTGAGCCAGGCCTGTTTTTAGAATTGATACAATGGCATGCTAGGTACCTAAAAGGGTCGGGCAAGTTTTCTCTTGATGAGATTAGTTGACTCAGCTGTGTTTCCTCTCGTTCAGACTTACTGAGGAGATTGGTCGACAGCAGCATTTTTTCTGATTCAGACTTACTGAGGATATTGGTCGACTATGCAGGAATTTAGATGGGCAGTCCTTTGGAAATCGTCTACAGTGATTGGTAGATGTAGGGACTTAGGGGAGGTGACATGGGAGAAAAACCCCTTGTGGGGTTTTCCTTAATGGACTTCCCTGACCAGCAGGGTCCCACAAGGGAAGGGGCTCACCTTTGTGATGGGACCCGAGGAGAGGTAGGAACTGAGAACCAGGGTGGAAATGAAAGACACGGACAAGTCAGTGGTTGGATAGGGCAGGCAATCCCTATGATACTCCCTTTGATAGGAGAGTATGAGTACAAAGGAACACGAGGTGGAGGAGGAGATTAAGATAGGAAATGCAGGCCGAGATGGTTACAGCCTCGGGGAAGGAGAAGGTCAAGAGGAGAGAGAGACAGTTATTGAGGAGCCCAGTGGAGCTCCGTGAAGGGGAAAGGCCAAGAGGCAAGAGGAAGTTCATGGGGTTGCCTCTGAATTTATTCATGTCCTGATTGGGCGGTACTCCAAGCACGTAGTAACTACATCACAAAGTATAGACAATCAAGATTGGGTGGCAAGGTAGAGGGAACACCTTTGGGTGTGTAGATGGGAAACTGCGCTTTCCCGGGGAATTGAGTCCGAGCATGTTAATGAGTTTGTCTTAGCCAAGGGCTGCATGGCCAGTTCAAGGTTACATTCACAAGCCTCATTGGTATAACCTTATGTTTGGAGACACAATAATCATACAGTCATTTATATTTCATAGATGTGAATATGCTTGGGATGCTACATATCCCCCCCCTTTTTTTTTATAAAATGAAAGGTGGTTGATATAGAAATGTGACCAAAATTAAAAATATAAAAATCATGTAGCATCATCAATTGGTGCTTGAGGTGATTAAAAATAGATATTCACCATATATTGCCGAAAAAAATAATTGTGATTATCAACAATAATAACATCTTCCTCTTTGCTCATAAAGATTATTGCAAAGATAAAATGTGTTCTTAATACTGAACAATCAAAATCAAGGATGAAAATTTTCATAAACGATTAAAAATGACAAAAGTAATGAGAAAATAGATTTCACTCTGATTATCCTGAATTATTGAGGTAGTAGTCCCATAGAACATAGGATAGGTGCATTAGATTATCACCCACACACAGTTAGGATTACAAGAAGTCGCCAGTGATTTTGTAGCAAGATAAAAGATGACTGCATCTGGATATGAAGGGGAATTTCCTTTTTCTCCCTTGTACTGATTATGCATTTTAGGGATATACCCGCCTAGATGCCTGCCATATGGCAATATGGTTGGACTTTGGTCCCCGAGCCACCTGTGAATGAGGGTGTCAAGCACTGTGTCCCAGGACCTCCAACCTCAGCAGCCCACATACATCCATCTCTTATGGAATATATGTCTGTGTGTGTGGCTTTGGCTATCCGGCCCATTGAGGTGTTCTCTGCATTCCCTTTTTATGCAATCAGTGATGGTTTCCTAGGATAGTCATCTGCAACTTTAACAATTGCTGTCACGTTCTTGTAATCTGATGCTGTTGGGTACATATTTTTTTTTAAGTTTTTTTTTAAATATATTTTATTTGATCATTTCCAAGCATTATTCGTTAAAGACATAGATAATTTTCTTTTCCTCCCCCCCCCACCCCCCATAGCCGACGCTTAAGTCCACTGGGCATTAGATGTTTTCTTGATTTGAACCCATTGCTTTGTTGATAGTATTTGCATTAGAGTGTTCATTTAGAGTCTATCCTCTGTCATGTCCCCTCAACCTCTGTATTCAGGCAGTTGCTTTTTCTCGGTGTTTCCACTCCCCTAGTTTATCGTTTGCTTATGATTGGTGTTTTTTTCTCCTGGATCCCTGCAAGTTGTTCAGGGACATTACACCGCCACTAATGGAGAAGTCCATTACGTTCGATTATACCACAGTGTATTTGTCTCTGTGTACAATGTTCTCCTGGTTCTGCTCCTCTCACTCTGCATCACTTCCTGGAGGTTGTTCCAGTCTCCATGGAACTTCTCCACTTTATTATTCCTTTTAGCACAATAGTATTCCATCAACAACATATACCACAGTTTGTTCAGCCATTCCCCAATTGATGGGCATCCCCTCATTTTCCAGTTTTGGGCCACCACAAAGAGCGCAGCTATGAATATTTTTGTACAAGTCTTTGTGTCCATTATCTCTTTGGGGTACAGACCCAGCAGTGCTATGGCTGGGTCAAAAGGTAGATATTCTTTTATCGCCCTTTGGGCATAGTTCCAAATTGCCCTCCAGAATGGTTGGATCAGTTCACAGCTCCACCAGCAATGAATTAATGTCCCTATTTTGCCACATCCCCTCCAGCATTCATTACTTTCCTTTGCTGTTATGTTAGCCAATCTGCTAGGTGTCAGGTGATACCTCAGAGTTGTTTTGATTTGAATCTCTCTGATTATAAGAGATGTAGAACACTTCTTCATGTGCTTGTTAATAGTTTTGATTTCTTTATCTGAGAACTGCCTATCCATTTCCCTTGCCCATTTATCATTGGAGAATGGCTTGATTTTTTGTACAATTGATTTAGCTCATTATAAATATGAGTAACTAAACCTTTGTCAGAGGTTTCTATGAAGATTTTTTCCCAATTTGTTGTTTCCCTTCAGATTTTAGTTACATTGGTTTTGTTTGTACAAAAGCTTTTTAGTTTGATGTAGTCAAAATTATTTATTTTACATTTTGTGATTCTTTCTATATCTTGCTTGGTTTTAAAGCCTTTCCCCTCCCAAAGGTCTGACATGTATACTATTCTGTGTTTACCCAATTTACTTATGGTTTCCTTCTTTATGTTTAAGTCACTCACGCATTTTGAATTTATCTTGGTGTAGGGTGTGAGGTGTTGATCTATTCCTAGTCTCTCCCACACTGTCTTCCAATTTTCCCAGCAGTTTTTATCGAATAGTGGATTTTTGTCCCAAAAGCTGGGATCTTTGGGTTTATCGTATACTGTCTTGCTGAGGTCGCTTTCCCCAGTCTATTCCACTGATCTTCCTTTCTGTTTCTTAGCCAGTACCAAATTGTTTTGATGACTGCTGCTTTCTAATACAGTTTTAGGTCAGGGACTGCAAGGCCCCCATCATATGTGTTTTTTTTTTCATTATTTCCCTGGATATCCTTGATCTTTTGTTCTTCCAAATGAACTTTGTTATGGTTTTTTCTAAATCAGTGATGAAGTATCTTGGTAGTTCAATGGGTATGGCACTAAATAGATAAATAAGTTTGGGTAGGATGTTCATTTTTATTATATTGGCTCGTCCTATCCATGAGCAGTTAATGTTTTTCCATTTGTTCAAGTCTAGTTTTAGTTGTGTGGCGAGTGTTTTGTAGTTGTGTTCATATAGTTCCTGTGTTTGTCTTGGGAGGTAGATTCCTAGGTATTTTATTTTGTCTAAGGTGATTTTGAATGGGATTTCTCTTTCTAGTTCTTGCTGCTGAGCTGTGTTGGAGATATATAGAAAAGCTGATGATTTATGTGGGTTTATTTTGTATCCTGCAACTTTGCTAAAGTTGTTGATTATTTCAATTAGCTTTTTGGTTGAATCTCTAGGATTCTTTAAGTAGACCATCATGTCATCTGCAAAGAGTGATAAATTGGTCTCCTCCTTGCCTATTTTGATGCCTTCAATTCCTTTATCTTCTCTAATTGCTACTGCTAGTGTTTCTAGTACAATGTCAAATAGTAGAGGTGATAATGGGCATCCTTGTTTCACTCCTGATGTTATTGGGAATGCATCTAGTTTATCCCCATTGCAGATGATATTAGCTGTTGGTTTTAGATATATACTGTTTATTATTTTTAGGAATGACCCTTCTATTCCTATGCTTTCTAGTGTTTTTAATAGGAATGGGTGTTGTATTTTATCAAAGGCTTTTTCTGCATCTATTGAAATAATCATGTGGTTCTTGCTAGTTTGCTTGTTGATGTGGTCAATTATGTGGATGGTTTTCCTAATGTTGAACCAGCCCTGCATCCCTGGTATGAATCCTACTTGATCATGGTGAATGATCCTTCTGATCACTTGCTGGAGTCTTTTTGCTAGTATCCTATTTAAGATTTTTGCATCTATATTCATTAGGGAGATTGGCCTATAGTTTTCTTTCTCTGTTTTTGACCTGCCTGGTTTTGGAATCAGTACCATGTTTGTGTCGTAAAAGGAGTTTGGTAGAACTCCCTCTTTGCTTATTATGTCAAATAGTTTGTATAGTATTGGGATTAACTGTTCTCTGAATGTTTGATAGAATTCACAGGTGAATCCATCGGGCCCTGGGGATTTTTTCTTAGGAAGTTCTTTGATGGCTTGTTGGATTTCAATTTCTGATATGGGATTATTTAGGAATTCTATTTCCTCTTCTGTTAGTCTAGGCAGTTTGTATTTTTGTATATATTCATCCATTTCTCCTAAATTGGTGTATTTATTGCCATATAATTGGGCAAAGTAATTTCTAATGATTGCCTTAATTTCCTCTTCATCGGAGGTGCTGTCCCCCTTTTCATCTTTAATGCTGTGAATTTGCTTTTCTTCCTTCCTTTTTTAAATTAGATTGACCAGTACCTTGTCTATTTTGTTTGTTTTTTCAAAGTACCAGCTTCTTGTCTCATTTATTAAATCAATAGTTCTATCACTTTCGATTTTATTAATTTCTCCCTTAATGTTTAGGATTTCTAATTTGGTTTTCTGCTGGGGGTTTTTAATTTGATCGCTTTCCAGTTTTTTTCATTTGCATTTCCAATTGATTGATCTCTGCTCTCCCTTGTTTGTTAATATAAGCATTCAGGGATATGAATTTACCTCTGATTACCACTTTGGCTGCATCCCAAAAGGTTTGAAAGGATGTTTCGCCATTGTCATTTTCCTCGATGAAATTATTAATTGTTTCTATGATTTCTTCTTTAACTAAATGGTTTTGGAGTATCATATTGTTTAATTTCCAATTGGTTTTAGATTTGGTTTTCCATGTACCATTACTAATCATTATTTTTATTGCCTTGTGATCTGAGAAGGCTGCATTCATTATTTCGGCTTTTCTGCATTTGTGTGCTATGTTTCTGTGACCTAATGTATGGTCAATTTTTGTGAATGTGCCATGTGGTGCTGAGAAGAAGGTGTATTCCTTTTTATCCCTATTTATTTTTCTCCATATGTCTATTAATTCTAATTTTTCTAAGATTTCATTCACTTCTTTTACCTCTTTCTTATTTATTTTTTGATTTGATTTATCTAAATTTGATAATGGTTGGTTTAAGTCTCCCACTAGTATGTTTTTATTGTCTATTTCTTCCTTCAATTCTCCTAGTTTCTCCATTAGAAATTTGGGTGCTATATTATTTGGTGCATACATGTTGATTAATGATATTTCCTCATTGTCTAAAGTCCCTTTTAACAAAATATAATTACCTTCCCTATCCCTTTTGATCAGGTCTATTTTTGCATTGGCTTTATCAAATATCATGATTACCACTCCTGCCTTCTTTCTATCAGTTGAGGCCCAGAAGGTCTTACTCCATCCTTTAATTCTGACCTTGTGGGTGTCAACCCGCCTCATGTGTGTTTCTTGAAGACAACATATGGTAGGGTTTTGGATTATAATCCATTCTGCTATTCGTCTACGTTTTATGGGTGAGTTCATCCCATTCACGTTCAAAGTTATGATTGTCATTTGTGGACTCCCTGGCATTTTGATTGCCTTCCCTAATTCTAACCTTTTCTTCTTCGGCTCTACCTTTTAGTCCAGTGATTTACTTTGAAACAGTCCCCCTTGTCCCCTCCCTTGATGTTTCCCTTTTTAGTCCCTCCCTTTTTGTTCCCTCCCCCTCCCCCCTCTCTTTCCCTCCCTTTTTGTTCTCCCTCTCCCCCTCCCCCTCCCCCTCTTGGTTTTCCCTTCTCCTTACCCTTGTTGGGTAAGATAGAATTCAAGATTCCAATGGATCTGGATGTTTTTCCCTCTCAGAGTTGATTTCCCTGAGATTGAGGTTTAAGTAAACCCCCCCCTCTCTTCCTCTCCTTCTTATAGGAGTTTTCTTCCCCTCCCCTTCCCATGTGAATCTTTGTGTGAGAATGATTATTCTATTTGGTCTTTCTTTACCCCCTATTTATACATTACATTTTCCCCACATATTAGTATACATAGGTTGATATAAATGTAGTCCTTATAGAAGAGAGTTTGAGTAAAAGAAGAAGATAACATTTTCCCCTTTCCTTAATATTTACCTTTTCAGGTATTCCTTGCTCTTTGTTTTTCGGTATCAAACTTTCCACAGAGCTCTGGTCTTTTCTTTGCAAAAAGTTGGAAGTCTTCTATTTTGTTGAATGCCCATACTTTCCCTTGGAAGTATATAGTCAGTTTTGCTGGGTAGCTGATTCTTGGTTGGAGACCCAGCTCTCTTGCCTTTCTGAAGATCATGTTCCATGCCTTACGATCATTCAGAGTAGAACTTGCAAGGTCTTGTGTGACCCTGATTGGCATTCCTTTATATCTAAATTGTCTTTTTCTGGCTTCCTGTAGGATTTTTTTCTTTTGTTTGAGAGCTTTGGAATTTGGCAATTACATTCCTGGGAGTTGTCTTTTGGGGGTTTAGTGTAGAAGGTGTTCTGTGAGCTCTGTCAGTGGCTGAATTTCCCCCTTGTTCTAGAATCTCTGGGCAATTTTCTTTGTTTTATCTTGTATCACCATGTCCAGTTTGGTGTTTATTTCTGGCTTTTCTGGGAGTCCAATTATTCTTAAATTATCTCTTCTCCCTCTATTTTCCAGATCTGTCACCTTGTCGGTGAGATATTTTATGTTCTCTTCTAATTTCTTGGTATTTTGGCTTTACTTTATTAATTCTTGCTCTTTTACACGATCGTTGTCTTCCAGCTGCCTGATTCTGGCCTTTAAAGCCTGGTTTTCCTTTTCAGTTTGGTCAAACCGGTTTTGTAGATGCGTGAATTTCTTTTGCATTATTTCCAACTTTTCCTCCCAGAAGGCTTCCATCTTTTTGGTCATTTCTGATTCAAATTCTTCATAGGTTTGTGGAGAGTTTCCATTTTCTTTGGAAGGTTTTAGAGCATTTTCTTTTATATTATCTTCTATCTGCTCTGTATTTTGTATTTTGGCTCCATAGAATGTGTCCAAAGTCGCCCCTTTCTTCTTATTTTTCTTGGTATTTTGGGGCTTCTGTGGTTCTGTGGAGTTTGCCATCTCTGAATGTGGAGGATTAGCTTTTCTTATCTCTGTCTGGTGTTCAGAGGCTTTAGTCCTGGGCAGATGGTTCTATGAGCTTTCCCTGGGTTAAACTGAATATGCCTCACTGGAACTGGAATGGAAGGGTCGGACCACGTTGCTTTCCGGAAGTTGCCTTCAGAATCGCTGGCCGTGAGGCTGTTTCGTTGGCCTGCGGGGGGATGGGCTGCAGCTAACCCAAGCTCCGAGGGCAGGGACTTTCACTGAGACTTGGATAGCAGGATCCAGCCTGTGAGGCTGTCTTGCTCCAGGCAGTGACTTTCACTGGGACTCGGATAGAAGGCCCTGAGGGTTGTTGTTCCGAGGACCCTGCTCTCTGAGCCAGGCTGGGCTGCGGCTTCCGGGAGCCTTGGACTCTGCGCTCCTACCCCTGAGGTCCGAGGGATCTCGGGTTCTGGCTTTTAAGGGGAGCCGTACCTTTTGATCCGGGTCCAGGTCCAGGAGGAGGGTTCCCAGGGTCTGTGCTGTTGATCGTTTTGAATTTCGGCGCCTTAGGAGCTATAGTTTGAGATTGGTCGGGAAGGATTTTCCGGAGATCTGAACTTTAGCTTTCTCTAAGCCGCCATCTTAACCGGAAGCCTGTTGGGTACATATTAAGAGAAACATTTGCACCTTCATTGCTCAGGATTAGAGTGTTAAAAGTACTTGAAATATTTTTCAAAATATAAGAGAAAAATGAAAACAACATAGTATAATCAAAATATTCAGAGAAATTAAAGTGAGAGCATCAAATCAAAATTGCTCAATAGTATTAAAATTATATAAAAATGGTATAAAAATGTTCTTAAAAATACTATCTGTCTTATCCCCCTTTTTTTGAATAGCATACCAAAGATATTAGCATCTTTTACATTTTTCAAACAGTAGTGCAAACATTAATACAAATATCAATTTTGCCATAAATATAACATTTTGATTTGTTGAAGACATAACAAAAATGAAGCTAATGAAATGACTTTGTACCTTCTGGCTGCATATTTCTTATATGAGCCTTATTTGAATCTCTGCTATAAATGAATTAATCAATATAATAACCAAGAATAACCTAACCAATGTTTGCAAAATTCATTCCACCAAACCAATGTTTGGACTGATAGAAGCTTGAGTTGCTTTCTATGTAGAAGCAATTTCTACAGTTACTTGATCATACTGAGTTTGATGTTACTTATTTCTCCTAGTTGTAAATGAATAATATTCAATGTGCTTTTTCTACAATCTTATTAGTGCCAAAATTTTTTCCTATTTTCAATACGTACTCCAAAAAAGAGAAACTTAGTGTATACTTTGCCCTTGCTCCATGTATGTATGTAATAACCTATTCCATCTAGGAGGTTCAACAACTGCGCATCCACAGAGATTGTCCAACCTAGGCTTTACTTTCATGTACCAGAACGTCTTCCAGTACTTGAAGTGGAAGCTAATAGACCCCAAATCCAGTGGCCGTCTGAATTCTGGGACTGGTGTTAGAGAGCAAGAAAGAATTTCCATAGAGATGGGGTTTCAGGAGTAGTGATCAACAATGATGTTATCATTTAACTACAGCAATGGCAGTTGGCACATAATGTCTACATAGATTTTGTCAGGAATATAACCTACACATAGATGTAGATGATCAATTTTCAATAACATTGGTTCCTAATTAAAAATTTCTAAAGTGCATTTTGCCTGATATCTCATCCCTTTTTTAAGAGTGGTATCAGGACCATCTGTCCATTAAACATTCCTGTTCAACATCTCTTGCATTAAACATAATTCTTGTAGTCAGGGTTGCTAGGTTTGTGTTATGAATGAAAAATTTCTATCTCCTTTCCTTTGGAGAGTCATACCAATGTCTATTCCCTTGTTGATAGACCAATTTTTTACAATACAAGGAGTTTTACAATGCATGCAAAATAAATTTCCTTTTGACATATATAACAGATATCCAAAATGAAAGATATACATTAGTGTTTGAACAATTATAGCTGTTTCGATTTTGATCCCATGATAAAGTCTTTGGAGTGTGGGATCCATCTGGTGTCATAAATATATGCGAGTGGGGTTTAGTCCATACAATTTGACATGTTTGATATTGGTTTAGGTCTAAAAGACCAATGGATGTCAACATGACCATTGTCCATCAGTAGAATAGTAGATGTCATTAAAAGTAGTGTAATGCCAGTGTTTGGTTTTTATAGTCACCAATAATGGTTTCTTGCCGCTTGCTTGGTATGCAATCAGCTGGCATCATTGATGGTACTCGTCTGCTTCTCTTCCTGGTCCTGTGCCACATGGCATGACGTGCTTGGTGGGTGACCAGGTGTTTTCATTCTCTGTAAACATACAAACAAAACCTCGACCCAAAATTATCATCCTGTTGGGTCCCTGACAGTCTTAATCTGGCAATATTCAGCCCAATCCATGTACAACATACAATGCAACATTTATCATTACATGAGAATTGTGATTTAATAATATTAGCTTATATTCCTTCTGGGGTGTAGGAGAGATAGATGGTTAGTAATACCATTTCCACCCCGTTTTTCTTTTTAAAAGCTTCAATGCCTTTCCAAAAACTTATTGAATAAGATTGATAAATATTATACATACATTTTGGATGATAGCAACAATTTGTGTTACAATTGGATAGTATTCACTGTATTGTTATAACATTTCAATAGTATGATATTCATTTGATCAAATTTGGGTAACATGGAACAATTCCACTAAAATAATTGCATGTTACATATTGTACAAATACCCTTTGAAGTTTTCAGGTACATGATGAACTTAGATCTTACAACAAATACCCATATACTGGCATAATAGAATGCTAGTAACAATGATATTTTTCTCTAGGTATTGTCTTTCATACAAGTACATTTGTGTGGATATTGCATTAGACCTGCCTATAGAGCAGTGATGTTTTTTCCCGCTCATTGGCTGCTTTTCCTGTTGTCTGGCATTGGTGCCATGTTGTGGATGGTGCCAGACACATCTGCATTGACTTTCTGGGCAGACTGTCTTTCAGCTGGATCATTTCAGTTTTCTTCCATGGACTTCTGGTATCTGAGAAAATAAACAGAAATCTCGACCCCAAAAGAAAGCCTTATTGGGTCTTGTTAAATTAGAAAGTGGCTGAAAATATCTCCTTGTGTTTGGAGTTTGGGGCTTATCAATTCTTTTGAGCCCTTTTGAAATTGCTTGCATTTAGGCCATGGATTATCCCATTCAGCCCATGTATTGCTGTTACAAGCACTGTTACTCCACAATTGTTTTGGAATAGTTAGATATGCCCAATTATTTAAAAGATCTGTAATAATTTTGCATACTTTATCATTTTGAGCTTAATCCTATACATTAGGAGAGTGATTATCTCCCATCACATGTTAGCTTTAAAATTTTTATACCACAGGGGCATGTAGTAATGCCTCCCTTAGTTCACAATGTTTAGTTGGGACACCTGTTTGAAGTGCATGAGTGACATGATAACATTCACAAAATTTTGCACTGGTAGGTAATTTCACTTGTGTGCATAAAATATTGAGGAATAATGGACTTGGCACTCTGATGCGTCAGAGAGTGCAAGTGATCTGCGTCTGCTAACAGCAGTGTCCTCAAGGCCATTTGCCTTTGATAATGATTTCACCTTGGCTTTGCAATAAGGCCTGCATAGATGTTTCATATTCACTTTTTGAACCAATACTCATAGATGCAGTAAATGTCTATATTATTTTGATATTGAGTAATTCTAATTAATTTGCTTTTTGGATAAAGTAGCAGTAATGTACTTTACATACAATTTTTTAACTTTATACAGGTTTTTAAATAATGGCTGCTAATTTTTATCCCTGTTGACCTTATGTCCTGTTTAAAAATTTTTATGATTCCTACATCTTTAAAATTGGAATATATTGGAAATTTTTCTAAAGCATATGCCAATTGATGCTAGTCAATTAAAAATTTGCACTGATTATTAATTTTGCTTTTGATAATATTCAATACTTGCCATAAAAACTTGTAACCTGAGGTGTAGATACATTGCCTTCTATATGGCAGGATCAATTTATGAAACTGCTGAATTAAGTTTCCTTTCCAGATCCAAATAGTTTTGGTAGTGAGTCACATGGTTGCAAGAGTCCATGAGGATTTACCTCTGAAAACCTTGATACATTTGTGTTTATACCCTGGTTTTTGGCCTACAGTTATACAATAATTCCTTTTAAAATATTATTACAGATAAAATATCTCCTGTAGCATGACAAAAGTCTTTCTCTGACTTTTTAACTTTAAAACTTTGCCTTATAAGAAATACAATTAGACCTTCTTATGTGATTTTGCCATGTCCAATCCAAATTAAGACAATTTAATTTTTAAATTTTGCTTCATAATAATACCATCTTTTAGCAAAGATCTGTTTGAAAGACATAACAGGTTTATACCTTTACATTTAAATAATAGTACTCCTGCATTCTCTGGTGCCGCTTCAAAAGGCCTGTTCCTTTTAGAAATGCTAAACTGGTGGAGAGGTTTGCTGATAAGAAAGTCTTTTTGCTCCGTTTGTCCTCATGAGAGCAAAATGTCTGTTTGCTTCCTAGTTAGGGCAAACACGTGCTCTGCTTTTTTTAAACTGATCTTCCTTTAGGTGCTTAAGGAATAGTTTTCATGCTTTGATACGATCTTATGGTCCTTATGGGAGGGATCGTCTCCTCACAGCACTTTAACCTTACGCTAGTAGCCCAAAGTGATGAAAGGTTTGCTCTAAGTTTAAGCGTTGCTCATTAAGCTTTCACCATTCACCTGTGCCAGGTAACTTCTGGTAGGTGACAGTGTTATGGCGCAGAGTTATGATGTTTGGCTTTTTTCTTGCCTCACTTTTGCAATAAGCAATGTTTAAGTAAAGACATTTCTTGCCATGAACTTGTATTAATTGATAAGAATGGTTTGGTTCTAGGACTTGTCGGTGTTAGTCTTATCTAGCCCCGTATGCTTTAGCTAGAAGCTTGATACTCTGCTTGGAATTTCTATAAGAGTCAGGATTTCAATGGCCAGAGGCTGAATTAAACTTCCGTCTGTACTATTGGAATCATTTCTAAGTTTTGTAGAATAAACATTTCTACCTGCTTATTTCTATACATTTAAAATGGTCATAATACTACATTAAGCATGGGTGGAGGCAGAGGTTGACATAGAATATTTCTGTCTGTTTCTGCAGCAACAGACAGCGGAGAGATAGCAAGGATAGATCAGTCAACTGAAGAAAGTGAGTTAAGTATATTGTTAGTATCTTTAGTGAAAGGAAGACTGAAAGATAAGTCAATCCTCCTTGTTTAATGTAGCACTTTAATCAGAATCCATGTGCTCTTGGCAGCAGGTAATATTTTTCTTAATTTCCCATCATCTGGTGTAAAATTTGTTGCTAAAGAGTTTTGATCAGCTCTGCAATGCTGCGAGCTTCCCATATTTTTGCATGCTATGGCACAATCTAGAAATCCTGCTTCTCCTTTGCAGGGGGCTGTCTGTAGCCTCCTTATTGCCCTTTTGGCTTGCAGAGTTCTGCGGGGGAGGGGGCGGGCTGCACAAGATAAGAAGCCTTAAAGGATGAAGGTGGCTGGAGAAAGCTGAAAGCTTCCGAGGAAGGGACTTCCTCTTGCATTTGGAAAGATTCTTCTACCTTATGATCGGGATGCTGAAATGGCTTTGCGTTGAACGCCCTTTGCCTCATTTCCCACATTTTAAAAGGTAGAGGAGGGAGCCCTGAGCCAAAGGCATGGAACGTTATGGCTTCTGCGCTTTTTAGAATGGAATCCTCCATAGTGAAAAGATTAGGAGAAAGTGTTAGACTTGCCCATGGCGCTCTCTCGGCCATCTGCCCTAAGAGATAGGTTCGAGCAGAGGCTTTTTCCTCCACAGGTGGAGGGACCTTCGGCATTCTGAGAATTAGGGTTAGACTGAGGCTTGGCTTTGCAGCCCCTGTGATGCCTAAGATCTGCACAGGTTGTGCCATCAAGGCCAGACTTGCAGTGTCCCAAGTGTTCCAACTGACTTGCGATACTTTCTGCCTTTCTTTCTAACACTGCCTCGTTTTTTCTTTCACCCATCAGATCTCATAGCTGCACTTTGGGAGCTCCCCTTGCTGGGAATTCAGGCTTTGCTTCAGTGCCCACTTAAGCAATGTTTCAGAGATCTCAATACCTTTCTGTTCAATTAGAGACATTAACCGTCTACAGTGACAAGTATGTGATGGGGCTTATAGACCCGCGGTTCTAGATAATTTCTTAAAATGAGAAATTGAAATAAAAGACGTTTCTCACCTTCAGAGGCCACCTGCAAGGTCACGCCTTTGTGATTCCGTACCTCGATGATCGCTCCTCAAGTTGCACGTGCTGGAATGCCTGTGACAAAGGAATTTCGCTCCCAAATCCAGGGTGCCAAGTGTGGGGTTTTCCTTAATGGACTTCCCTGACCAGCAGGGTCCCACAAGGGAAGGGGCTCACCTTTGTGATGGGACCCGAGGAGAGGTAGGAACCGAGAACCAGGGTGGAAATGAAAGACACGGACAAGTCAGTGGTTGGATAGGGCAGGCAACCCCTATGATACTCCCTTTGATAGGAGAGTATGAGTACAAAGGAACACGAGGTGGAGGAGGAGATTAAGATAGGAAATGCAGGCCGAGATGGTTACAGCCTCGGGAAGGAGAAGGTCAAGAGGAGAGAGAGACAGTCATTGAGGAGCCCAGTGGAGCTCCGTGAAGGGGAAAGGCCAAGAGGAGGTTCATGGGTTTGCCTCTGAATTTATTCCTGTCCTGCTTGGGCGGTACTCCCAAGCCCGTAGTAACCACATCACAAAGTATAGACAATTAAGATGCGGTGGCAAGGTAGAGGGAACACCTTTGGGCGTGTAGATGGGAAACCGTGCTTTCCCGGGGAATTGAGTCCGAGCATGTTAATGAGTTTGTCTTAGCCAAGGGCCGCATGGCCAGTTCAAGGTTACATTCACAAGCCTCATTGGTATAACCTTATGTTTGGAGACACAGTAATCATACAGTCATTTATATTTCATAGATGTGAATATGCTTGGGATGCTACACCCCTATATAAGAAAAAGCAGAATCTCTTGAGGATATATACTTTTGGAGGATCTCTGATGAGGATCGCTTGGGAAGAATCTCTTGAGAGAGGCTCTGGAGAAGGGAAGCTCTTGGAGGACAATCTCTAAGGAGGTCTCGCTGGAGCTCCTCTAAGGGGACTCTGTCCCTCTGGAGGCTCTAGAGAGAGGCCCTTTGGAACAGTCTCTGGCTGGAAGGCTCTCTGGTGAAGTCAGCTGAGATGGAACTGGCCTGGTGTCACTAGAATCCTTGCTTAGGCAGACCTTGTGGTGAGTGTTAAAAGACTGACTGACTGATCTCTCTCTTAAGACTTAGGTCTAGGCCATGTTGGCTTAAGGCCCTTTATACTTATTTCCTTTTTCTCTCTTTCTCTCTTTTCTTTAATTCCACATTTGTATTAATTAAAATCTCTATAAAACCCAGTTGACTTGGGTATTTGAATAATTGGGAAATTTCCCTGGTGACCACCTTATATTTGATTTAAAAACCAAGACACTGTAGTGAAACATATTTTCTGGGGTCAAATTTACTCACCCTCCCTTATATCTATCACAATTTATATCTTCCACCATTTTAACTCACTACAGTTTATGGGCTTCACTATTTTAAATCTCACAACCCCCATCCCCACACTTATTTTATTTTTATTTATTTTTTAAACATAGCATCCTATTAGCTAACTACCACCCCTTCTAAGTATACTTCTTTTAACTACTATGACAATGATATAAGCTACTGACCTTATTGAAGTCCTTAAATTTTTTTTCTCTTTCTTATTTACCTTTTTATGCTTCTCTTGGATTTTTGGATTTCTCAAATTTCTGTTTCTGTTTATTTTCTTTAGGAATGCTTGGAAGTCTTCTATTTTATTAAATGACCATACTTTCCCCATGAAAGAGTATAGTCAGTTTTGCTGGGTACGTGATTCTTGGTTGTAGACTCAGTTACCTTTCCTTCCAGAATATCATATTCCAAGCCTTCTGGTCCTTCAATGTGGAGGCTGCCAGATCCTGTGTATTTATGACTGTGGCCCTCTGCTATCTGGATTGTTTCTTTCTGGCTGTTTATAGTACTTTCTCTTTGGTCTGGGAACTCTTGAACTTGGATATAATATCCCCAGGAGTTGTCATTTGGGGATTTAATGCAGGAGGTGATCTGTGGGCAGTTTTCTTGGATAATTTCCTGTAGTATGATATATAGGCTTTTTTTTGGTCATGGCCTTTGAGAAGTCCAATAATTCTTAAATCATCTCTACTGTATATATTTTCTAGGTCAGTATTTTATGAGATATTTCATATTTTCTTCTATTTTTTCATTCTTTTGATTCTGTTTTATAGATTCTTCATGCCTCACGAAGTCATTTCCTTCTAATTGTTCAATTCTAATTTTTAAAAACTGAATTTCATCCATAACTTTTTGATCCTCCTTTTCCTTTTGATCTGTTTTTGTTTTTAAGCCATTCTTTTCATTTTTATTTCTGTCTCATTTTCAAGCTGGTGAATTCTGGATTTTCTGACACTATTGTCTTATTTTAGTTCATGTGCCACTACTTCCAGATGACCTATTTTGCTTTTTAAGTTCTCCTTTTCCCAATTTTCTTCAACTTCTCTTATTTTTTATTCTTTTTTTAGCTCTTTCAGAGCCTGAGTCCAATTCATTGGATTTTTTGAGGTTTTGTTTGATATTCCTTGTTTCTCCTCTGCCTTGTTCTTTATTCAAACAGAAGCTTTCAATCATAATTTCCTTTTTTTCCTTCTGTTGTTTACTCATATTTTTTCTTCTTTCCCCCTCCTTGTGGACTGTACACTTGCTTCTCTATTTGTTTGCTGGATCTGTGAGTTTGAGCTTTTTGGCCCTGAAGGGGCTTCTTCTCTGCTCTGCTGGTATACTGGATTAGACTTGAGCTAATCTGTTGAGTTAATCTGCCCTGAGGCTAGATCTTCCCCAGCTGCCTATTGAGGCTGAAGGTGTGGGGCCCTCCTCCTGCTCCTCTCTGCCAGCCCACTCCCTACCAGCTAGAGTCAGAGCCCTGAGCTTCATGTGGTGGTGCCCAGGTACTCTGTCATGGTTGCAGTCCTTGCCCTGAGATCCCATAATCAATACAAGCCCTACTGCTGGTCCCAGTGCAATAGGTGTGGGAGGGGTGTTGTGTCTTTCCTTTATATCCTAGAATTCGACTTTCTCTGTGTACCTTTCAAGTTGTATGGAGTAGAAGAGTCCTGTGGCTCTGTGTTATTGTTCGGTTTGGATTTCATTTGTTTTTGAAGCATTTTTTAAAAATTCATGTGGAAAGAGAGTCACAGAGTATTCGGCTTCTGTTGCTTCTGAGCTGCCATCTTGACTCTGCCCTGCTTTTCTACATTTTGCAACAGGATTTACCTCTGTAACTTTTTCAACCATTGTTCCTAGTTCTGATCAAGACATCTCTCTACAACAACCTAACCAAAGTTGCCCATCTTTGGTCTGAGTATCAGCCCTACCACTGTGGAATCACCCCAAACAGAAAAGTATTTCTGACATAAAGTCCTTTAGTAGCTATAACTTAGTTCCAAACTTCTTAGCTGTGGTTGAAGATTCCAGTGTGGGCTCATCTTCTCCCAAACAATACAGGTAACCCCTCTGTTTAGGTTAAAGAGACCACAGATTCAGGGTTCAAAAGAACCTCAGAGGTTACTGGCTCTTAACTCCCTCATTTTTAAAATCAGGAAATTATCCTGATAGGTACTGTTAGTATCCACATTTTTTTTGTTTTTGTTTAATCATATCCAATTCTTCATGATCCTATTTGGGACTTTCTTGGCAGAGACACTGGGGTGGTTTGACATTTCTTTCTCCAGTTCATTTTATAGATGAGGAAACTGAGGGAAACAGGGTTAAGTGACTTGTCCAAGGTCATATAGCAAGTAAGTGCCTCAGGCTGGATCTGAACTCACAAAGATGAGGCTTCTGAGTTCAGGCCCAGCACTCTATCCATGTGTCACCTGACTGTCCCATGGACATTTTAGTAACTTTATTTGAATAATTCCAAATTGCTTTTCTGAAATAGTTATACAGCTTTATCCAACAATGCTATGGTGTACCTATATTCCCACAACTGTCAACACTGACTGTTGCCATCATCTGTTGACTTTTTCAGTTAGCAAGGAGTAAAGTAAAATCTCATTGATTTTGATTTGCATGTGTTTTTTATTAGTGATATGGAGCATTGTTTCATGTGGATGTTGCTAGTTTGTAATTATTCTGAGAAATATTTGTTCATATCCTTGACCTACTTAATCATTTGGGAATACATTTTGGTTTTATTAACATATTTGTATATAAACATTTAGAAGTGTATTTCTATATATCTATATTCTTTAATTGATTATATCATTTGAATACCAAGTCCCAATCAAAGGAATTTGATACAAAGATTTTTTTCTCATCCCACCTGCTTCCTTTCTTATTCTAGGTGTTTTAATTCTCTCTGTTGTTTCTTTCTGTTTCATGTAATCCAAGTTATCTATGTTATATTCTGTAATTACCTCTATCCATTATTTGGTTAATAATACATTTCTCATCCAGAGCCATGATGCATTTTTCTCCTATTTTTTCTAATACTCTGATCTTGAATATAGTCATATATCTCTTTAGAGCGTACTGGGAAATGTGTTCTAATGTGTTGGTCTAAGCCTAACTAGATTTCCTAAAGTCTGCCCATTTGCTTTCCAGTTTTCCCAGAATTTTTAAAAAATCAAATAGGGATTTCTCTCCCAAGTGATTTATGTTTTCTGGTTGATGAAACACTGACAAAGAATTTTCTTGTTTCTGATTCTCCCTCGTCTAGTCTGTTCCACTGGCCTCTTTTTTTAGGTTTTAATGACTGGTGCTTTAAAATATAGTTCCCTACTTCTTTTCATTATTTCCCTTGATATTCTAGATCTTTTTTCTCAAATGAGTTTTGTTTTAATTTTGCCAAGATTTTTTTGCCTTTGATGGTTTGATCAGTAGAGCATTAAAAGTATAAATTAACTTTGGTAGTATAGCAAGGTTTCCGATTAGAGGAAATAATGAACCTCATGTATTGGAATTTGCACTATTTGATGTAAATGATGATAATGATGTAAAATCTGCTACCTGGTGCCAGTCCAATGGAAAGATGCAGTGCAAATTCTAATAATGTGACTGTATCATAAGATTATATATTTGCACTAATCTACACCCAAGCCAAATGGTCATTTCGGTTATACTGCTACAGCCCAGCCATAAAGATGGAATATTTCGTATCTATTTGATCTTGGATTCTTCCAGTACCATTTTGCAATTCAATCTTTGGTGTTTTATGTGCTTTGGTAGATTGGTTCCCAGATACTTGATCCATCTCAAAGTTATCTGGAATGAGATTGCTCTTTCAATTGTGGCCTCTGACTTTTTATTATTACATAAAAAATGTTCTTCATATTTGACTGTTTGTTTTACAGCCTCCAACTTTCCTGAAGCTATTAGTTGACTCAGTTTGTATCTTTGCAGATTCTCTAAGGTTTTCCAAATAAACTATCATGTCATCAGTTTTCTGTTCCAACTCAGCAGAAAGGTGACCAGTGACAGTTAGAATAAATGTGCATGCTGTGAATCAGGGAGTAGGACCCTTCCATTGCAGATGCCCCTTTGACCCAGATACTGTGAAGTTAAGAGGTTGAAGAGTGGGGATCTACAAATCTGCCTCTTCCTTCTTCCCCTTCCTTCTTCTTCTCCTCCCCCGTCTCTTCCCTCTCCCCTTCCTCTCCTTTCTCTTCCTTTTTAAGTGACTTGACCAGGGTCATACAGCAAGTAAGTGACTGGATTTGAACTCACAAAGATGAGATTTCTGACTTCAGGCCCAGAACTCTCTATCCATCTGTCACCTGACTGCCCCATGGACATTTTAGTCACTTTATGTGAGTAATTCCAGCATTATCCACTTCCTCTCTCTTTTCAGCTCTCTTCCATTTTCCCTTGTCCTTATTCCTTTTCTTCCTCTTTATCTTATCCCCTTCATTCCTTACCTCTTCTTTCTTATCTATCTTCAGTTCTCTAATTCTTTACCTCTCCTCTTCTTTCTCTCTACTCCTCCCTCCCTCATCCCTTCTTCTCTTCCCTCCCTCCTCCTCCCCTCTCCCTTCTCTTCTCCCCTATTACTCTTTCTCTTACCTCCTAGCCTCTTCTTTCTCTTACTTTCTTCTTTCCCTATTCCTCCCTTCTCCCCTCTCCATCCTCTCTCTTTCCTTCCATTCCTCCCTCTCTTCCTTTCCCCTGCCTCCAAGAATTTTGGCTACTTCTTACATGGAGCCTTTCCCTATCTGACAACTTGGTAGTAAAGTGGTTGGCATTGGGATTATGCTGGATTTAGACCTAGAGAAGACCCCAGTTCAAATGTCTGGGGGCTAGAGGATGGGGATCTGTAAATCTGCTTTTTCTCCTTCCCTTTTCTTCCTCTTCTCTTCTCTTCTCTTCTCTTCTCTTCTCTTCTCTTCTCTTCTCTTCTCTTCTCTTCTCTTCTCTTCTCTTCTCTTCTCTTCTCTTCTCTTCTCTTCTTTCTCCTTCCCTTCCTTTTCTTATTTTTTTCTCCCTCCTCTCTCATCTTCCTCCTTCCTTCTCTATCCTTTACCTCTCCCTCCTCCTCTCCCCTTCCTTTTCTCTTGGTCTGTTCCTTCTACCTCTTTTTTCTCTTATCTCCTCCCCTTCCCCTGCCTCTCATCACTCTTCCTCTCTACTCGTCCTTTCAATTCCTTCCTTTTCTATTCCCTTTTTTCTGTCCCCTTTCCTGTTCTCCTTTTCCTTTATCCCCTCCTTCTTCTCTGACTTCAGACCCTTTTCTCCTCCTCACCTTTCTCCTTCCTTATGAAGTGATATTAGAAGAGCAGTCAAGTGCCACATTAGCTAATAGAATGTCAGGCCTGGACTTAGGAAGACCTGAATTCCAATCTGGCCTCAGAGACTGTGTAACCCTAGACAAGTCACTTAAACCCGTTGGCCTCCATTTCCTCATCTATAAAATGAGCTGGAGAAGCAATGGCAAACCACCCTAGTATCTTTGCCAAGAAAAGCCTAAATGGGGTCATGAGGCATCAGACATGACTGAAGTGATTGAAAAACAATGATAGTAAAAAACAAAAGGTTCTTCTGTGTCTCTACTCTGTGGACTTTTGGCTTATGTGAGGATTGTGTTCTTCTCAGAGGCCTTTTCTGCTTCTAGTGGTTTGGACTGTTTTCATTTTGACTCTGATGAATTCTTTTGAGTGTTTTTGTCTGACCGGATTTCATGTAAAGTTTTTGAATCACCTTTCCTGAATGATAACAGCATCTAGGTCTTCTGTGCTTTATCCTTCTGTAGCTTAGGTATTGGGACTGTATTTCAGGGGGGGGGAGTTCTCAGTGTTTGAGAATCATTTGTGTGTGTGGCTACCAAGTGTTGTTTTAATCCTTGACTTCAGTCTTCAAATTGATACCAAGTATTGGTTCCAAGGCAGAAGATCAGTAAGGACTAGGCCATGGGAGTCAGATGACTTACCCAGGGACACACATCTAGGAAGTGTCTGTGGTCAGATTTGAACCCAGGATCCCCTGTCTCCAGGTCAGAGCCAATGAGCACCTAGGTGCCCCTTAAGTGTTTTTTTTTTTAAAAACACTGGAGACTTCCGGTCAAGATGGCGGTGTAGAAGCAGCGAAAGTTCAGACCTCGGAAACCCTTCCTTACCGATCACAAACAGAGTGCTCCTAGGCCACCGAAATTCAAGCTGAACAACAGGATAGACCTGGGGAAACCTCCTCCTGGACCTGGATCAAAAGCCCCAAAAGCCAGAACCCTAGATCACTCCGATCTAAGGGGTAGACAGAAAGAAGGTCACAGGACCCATCTCCCACAACCCAGAGTGCTGAGCCCAAGGCAGCAGCGGGAACCTCAGGGCTCTGAGGACTCACCTTGAAAGCAACCCGAGCCAGTCTCCGGGGCGCCCAACTCAGACGGCAGGGAAACATAGAGAGAAGGGGGAATCCGCCTGTAGCCCCCTGGCTAGGTCCTTCCATCTGAGTCTCAAGGGAGGTCCCAGCTTTAGGGCACCAGCTGAACCCAATCCCATCAGGAGCCCTCAGAGCTACTGAAAGGACAGAAAACTCAGGGCTGGCAAAGGGGTTTCTCCAAAGAGCTTACCTTGAAAGTAACCCGGGCCAGTTTCTGGGCACTCAACACAAACTGTGGAAGAGGAGGTTGCTGCTTTTTTTTCTTCCTTTTTTTGGCTCCGGGATCATTCGGCCCACACCACCTAAACCTAATCCCATCAGGAGCCCTCAGAGTCCAGGCAAGCCACAACCCCTCCCCCCTTAGAGAGCTGGGTCTTCTGAAAAAACAAAAACCTAGAGGCGAAGTCAAGATGGCAGCCTAGAAGGAGCATAGACCTGGCAGCCTGGCCAGAGCTTTAGAGATCCTCCATATCTGCTCCAGCTGTCCAGGAAGTTTAAAACTCAGAGTAAACCCAGCCCAACTAAGCTGAACTCAATCCCATTAAAAGTCTCCAGAACACAGGGAAGCCCAGGCTCCCCATCCATCCTCATTGACTGCTGGACTTTAAGCCAATCAAAAGCCTCCAGAGGACAGGAAAGCTCAAACCCCCAACAACCCTCCCTCAGAGATTACACCAAGAGATCCTCTGTTAAAGCTCCAAGAGGGAAGGCTGATAGAAGTCCCTAAAAAACAAAAAAATGAGAGGAACAAGACCACAGACAAATGCGGGGAGGAAAGAAGGGGTGAATTTGAACAAACAACAGAAACAGAAGAAAGAAACTACAATAAATAGACAGCTACTACTCACCAAATGGAACAGAGGGGGAGAGATCAGCAAACGATAAACCAGAAATCCCAGCGAATTGGGTACAGGCTGTGGAAGAACTCAAAACACAACTAAGAGAGGCTGAAGACAATTGGGAAAAGAACTTAAAAATTAAGATAAGTCATCTGGAAACAGAAGCACTTGAACTAAAACAATAAAATAGTGTCCTGAAAGCCAAAATCATCCAGCTGGAAAATGAGGCAAAGGAGATGAAAGATGAGGCAAAGGAGATGAAAGACAAGATAAAGAGGATGAAAGACAATCTTCAAAGAAACTCAGACCAGAAGGAAAAAGACGACCAAAAAGCCAAAGATGAAATCCAATCTTTAAGAACCATAGTAAAACAACTAGAATCAAATGACCTCACAAGGCAGCAGGACACAATAAAACAAAACAAAAAGAATTAAAAAATTGAGGAAAATGTGAAGCATCTCATTCACAAAACAGACGATTTAGAAAATTGTTCAAGAAGAGACAATTTAAGAATAATTGGACTACCAGAAGACCACGACAAAAGAAAAAGCCTGGACATAATACTAGAGGAAATTATCCAGGAAAACTGTCCCAAAATCCTAGAACAAGAGGGGAAAGTGGAGATTGAAAGAATCCACAGATCACCCCCTGTATTTAATCCCCAACTGACAACACCAAGAAATGTTATAGCCAAATTCAAAAACAATCAGATGAATGAACAGATATTACAAGCTGCCAAGAAGAAACCATTCAGATACCATGGAAACATGGTGAGGATAACACAGGATCTGTCTGCATCCACACTGAAGGACCGAAAGGCATGGAATATGATATTCCGGAAAGCAAGGGAACTAGGCCTACAGCCAAGAATAAAATACCCATCAAAACTGACTATATTCTTACAGGGGAAAGTATGGTCATTTAACACAACAGAAGAGTTCTAAGCATTCATAAATAAAAGACCAGACCTGAACAGAAAATTCGAAATCCAACAACAGAACTCAAGAGAATCATCAAAAAGTAATTAAAAAAGAGGGGAAAAACAACAACAACAAAAAAGTTTTTTTTAAGAGACTCAATAAGTTAAAATGATATGTATCCCTATAAGAAAAGAGGTCATTGGCAACTCTTAAAAACTGTTGCTATCACCTAAGCAGCTAGAAGAACTACACTCAGAGGGAACAGTGACAAACTGTGTAGGATGAAAGGACAAGACATAAATAGGTATATAGATATATGCATGCATAAATACATATACATGTGTATGTATATATATATACATGACTAAAGCTAAAAAAGAAAAGAGGTTATGACTAAAAAAATAGGAAAAGAAAAAAATGGGGGTAAATTTATAAGTCACAAAGAAGCTCATGGCAGGAGGGGGGAGAACATCGATACACTGGAAGGGTAAAGAGGTTGGAGATAGGAAATACTCAACTCTTACGTACTTTGAAACTGACCCAAAGAGGGAAGAACAATCCAATCCATTGGGGAAGAGAATAGATTTGCGCCCTATAGGGGAGTAGAAGGGTAAAAAACAGACTGGTGGGGAGAGAAGCAGTACAAGGGAGGGAGAGGGTGGGGGGGATTTTTAAAAAGACTACAGGGGAAATAAGGGAGGGAATAAGAAGGGAGGGGGGGTAGAAAGGGAAATACAAGGGGGACTGATTTAAAGTAAATCACTGGACTAAAAGGTAGAGCTGAAGAAGAAAGGTTAGAATTAGGGAAGGATATCAAAATGCCAGGGAGTCCACAAGTGACAGTCATAACATTGAACGTGAATGTGATGAACTCACCCATAAAACATAGATGAATAGAAGAATGGATTAGAATCCAAAACCCTACCATATGTTGTCTCCAAGAAACACACATGAGGCGGGTAGACACCCACAAGGTCAGAATTAAAGGATGGAGTAAGACCTTCTGGTCCTCAACTGACAGAAAGAAGGCAGGAGTGGCAATCATGATATCTGATAAACCCAAAGCAAAAATAGACATGATCAAAAGGGATAGGGAACGTAATTATATTTTGTTAAAAGGGACTTTAGATAATGAGGAAATATCACTAATCAACATGTATGCACCAAATAATATAGCACCCAAATTTCTAATGGAGAAACTAGGAGAATTGAAGGAAGAAATAGACAGTAAAACCATATTAGTGGGAGACTTGAACCAACCATTATCAAATTTAGATAAATCAAATCAAAAAATAAATAAGAAAGAGGTAAAAGAAGTGAATGAAATCTTAGAAAAATTAGAATTAATAGACATATGGAGAAAAATAAATAGGGATAAAATGGAATACACCTTCTTCTCAGCACCACATGGCACATTCACAAAGATTGACCATACATTAGGTCACAGAAACATGGCACACAAATGCAGAAAAGCAGAAATAATAAATGCAGCTTTTTCAGACCACAAGGCAATAAAAATAACGATCAGTAATGGTACCTGGAAAACCAAATCAAAAACTAATTGGAAACTAAACAATATGATACTCCAAAATCTTTTAGTTAGAGAAGAAATCATAGAAACAATTAATAATTTCATCGAGGAAAATTACAATGGTGAGACATCCTTTCAAACCTTTTGGGATGCAACCAAAGTGGTAATCAGAGGTAAATTCATATCCCTGAGTGCATATATTAACAAAGTAGGGAGAGCAGAGATCAATCAATTGGAAATGCAAATAAAAAAACTCGAAAGTGACCAAATTAAAAACCCCCAGCAGAAAACCAAACTAGAAATCCTAAAATTTAAGGGAGAAATTAATAAAATTGAAAGTGATAGAACTATTGATTTAATAAATAAGACAAGAAGCTGGTACTTTGAAAAAACAAACAAAATAGACAAAGTACTGTTCAATCTAATTAAAAAAAGGAAGGAAGAAAAGCAAATTAACAGCATCAAGGATGAAAAGGGGGACATCACCTCTGATGAAGAGGAAATTAAGGCAATCATTAAAAATTACTTTGCCCAATTATATGGCAATAAATATACCAATTTAAGTGATATGGATGAATATATACAAAAATACAAACTGCCTAGACTAACAGAAGAAGAAATAGAATTCTTAAATAATCCCATATCAGAAAATGAAATCCAACAGGCCATCAAAGAACTTCCTAAGAAAAAATCCCCAGGACCTGATGGATTCACCAGTGAATTCTATCAAACATTCAGAGAACAGTTAATCCCAATACTATACAAACTATTTGACATAATAAGCAAAGAGGGAGTTCTACCAAACTCCTTTTATGACACAAACATGGTACTGATTCCAAAACCAGGCAGGTCACAAACAGAGAAAGAAAACTATAGACCAATCTCCCTAATGAATATAGATGCAAAAATCTTAAATAGGATACTAGCAAAAAGACTCCAGCAAGTGATCAGAAGGGTCATCCACCATGATCAATTAGGATTTATACCAGAGATGCAGGGCTGGTTCAATATTAGGAAAACCATCCACATAATTGACCACATCAACACGCAAACCAACAAGAACCACATGATTATCTCAATAGACACAGAAAAAGCCTTTGATAAAATACAACACCCATTCCTATTAAAAACACTAGAAAGCATAGGAATAGAAGGGTCATTCCTAAAAATAATAAACAGTATATATCTAAAACCATCAGCTAATATCATTTGCAATGGGGATAAACTAGATGCATTCCCATTAAGATCAGGAGTGAAACAAGGATGCATGCCCATCATCACCTCTATTATTTGACATTGTACTAGAAACACTAGCAGTAGCAATTAGAGAAGAAAAAGAAATTGAAGGCATCAAAATAGGCAAGGAGGAGACCAAGTTATCGCTCTTTGCAGATGACATGATGGTCTACTTAAAGAATCCTAGAGATTCAACCAAAAAGCTAATTGAAATAATCAACAACTTTAGCAAAGTTGCAGGATACAAAATAAACCCACATAAGTCATCAGCTTTTCTATATATCTCCAACACAGCTCAGCAGCAAAAACTAGAAAGAGAAATCCCATTCAAAATCACCTTAGACAAAATAAAATACCTAGGAATCTACCTCCCGAGACAAACACAGGAACTATATGAACATAACTACAAAACACTCGCCACACAACTAAAACTAGACTTGAGCAATTGGAAAAACATTAACTGCTCATGGGTAGGACGAGCCAATATAATAAAAATGACTATCCTACCCAAACTTATTTATCTATTTAGTGCCATACCCATGGAACTCGCCAAAAGTTTCTTTACTGATTTGGAAAAAACCATAACAAAGTTCATTTGGACTAACAAAAGATCAAGGATATCCAGGGAAATAATGAAAAAAGAACACAAATGAGGGGGGCCTAGCAGTCCGAGACCTCAAACTATATTACAAAGCAGCAATCATCAAAACAATTTGGTACTGTCTAAGAGACAGAAAGGAGGATCAGTGGAATAGACTGGGGGAAAGCGACCTCAGCCAGACAGTATACGATAAACCCAAAGATCCCAGGTTTTGGGACAAAAATCCACTATTCGATAAAAACTGCTGGGAAAATTGGAAGACAGTGTGGGAGAGACTAGGAATTGATCAACACCTGACACCCTACACCAAGATAAATTCAAAATGGGTGAAAGACTTAAACATAAAGAAGGAAACCATAAGTAAATTGGGTAAACACAGAACAGTATACATGTCAGACCTTTGGGAGGGGAAAGACTTTAAAACCAAGCAAGACATAGAAAGAATCACAAAATGTAAAATAAATAATTTCGACTACATCAAATTAAAAGGCTTTTGTACAAACAAAACCAATGTAACTAAAATCAGAAGGAAAACAACAAATTGGGAAAAAATCTTCATAAAAACCTCTGACAAAGGCTTAATTACTCAAATTTATAAAGAGCTAAATCAATTGTACAAAAAATCAAGCCATTCCCCAATTGATAAATGGGCAAGAGACATGGATAGGCAGTTTTCAGATAAAGAAATCAAAACTATTAATAAGCACATGAAGAAGTATTCTAAATCTCTTATAATCAGAGAGATGCAAATCAAAACAACTCTGAGGTATCACCTCACACCTAGCAGATTGGCTAACATGACAGTTATTGAAAGTAATGAATGCTGGAAGGGATGTGGCAAAGTAGGGTCATTAATTCATTGCTGGTGGAGTTGTGAACTGATCCAGCCATTCTGGAGGGCAATTTGGAACTATGCACAAAGGGCAATAAAAGACTATCTACCCTTTGATCCAGTCATAGCACTGCTGGGTTTGTACCCCATAGAGATAATGGACAAAAAGACTTGTACAAAAATATTCATAGCTGCGCTCTTTGTGGTGCCCAAAAATTGGAAAACGAGGGGATGCCCATCAATTGGGGAATGACTGAACACATTGTGGTATCTGTTGGTGATGGAATATTATTGTGCAAAAAGGAATAATAAAGTGGAGGAATTCCATGGAGACTGGAACGACCTCTAGGAAGTGATGCAGAGCGAAAGGAGCAGAACCAGGAGAACATTGTACACAGAGACTGATACACTGTGGTATAATCGAATGTAATGGACTTCTCCATTAGTGGCGGTGTAATGTCCCTGAACAATCTGCAGGGATCTAGGAGAAAAAACACCATTCATAAGCAGAGGACAAACTGAGGGAGTAGAAACACCGAGGAAAAGCAACTGCCTGACTACAGCGGTTGAGGGGACATGACAGAGGAGAGACTCTAAATGAACACTCTAATGCAAATATTAACAACATGGCAATGGGTTTGAATCAAGAACACATGTGATACCCAGTGGAATCACGCGTCGGCTACGGGGGGGTGGAGGGGAGGAAAAGAAAATGATCTTTGTCTTTAATGAATAATGCATGGAAATGATCAATTAAAATACTATAAAGTTAAAAAAAAAAGAAAAGAACACTGGAAAGAATTCTGTGAATCCACCAGAACCAGGAGTTCACACACACACACACACACACACACACACACACACACACACACACACTTTAGGCAGTCCCTTACAGTCAATTCTATTTCTTTTTCTGGGATCAGCTTATTTAAGATCTCTAATTGGTTTCGCCAGTTTGGCATATGATGTTTTTGAAAGTGATCTTTGTCTTTTGTGTTCTCAGTGTACTTGTGTTTTCTTATTTAGCATATACGTGTATATATATATATGTGTGTGTGTGTGTGTGTGTGTGTATGTATATATATGTGTGTGTGTGTGTGTGTGTGTGTGTATGTATATATATATGTGTGTGTGTGTGTGTGTGTGTGTGATTATTCTTTTACTTTCTTCTAGTTTTGTTGTGATGTTACCTTGCTCACTGGTGCCTTTTTGGTGATTGGATTTCCTGCCCTTTTTATGAGATTGGTCAGCTTTATTAGATTCCTACTATGTGCTGGATACTCTCCTAAGCTCTGGGGCAACATCTGCCAGGAAGGTGAATAGCTGGGGGAAGGGGGGAGGGCCTGAGGAAGCAGATACCTGGACACAGCCCAAAGAGCTCAAGGTGGTGGGAAATGAAGACATGGCTGACCTGGGAGCCCTCTTCCAAAGGAGGAAGTAGTTCTTTGTTCTAGCCTGTAGCCCTCTACTCAGAGGGTCAGTGAGTACTGAGGCAGCCTGAGTGGCAAAGCTGATGAAGTCTCCCTGGAAGATGTGTCTCCCAATAAGAGGTTTCTTGGGGTCTGGTGGCATCTGTGCCAAGGAATGGAAGACGGTGCCAAGTTTACTGGTCTTTTCAACGAATCAGATTTAGTTATCATTTCTATAAGGGTTTGCTTGATTTTTTGGTCTCCAGTTTATTTCTCCTCTGATTTCTAATATCTCCTCTTTTGTGCTTATTTTAGAGGTATGCACTGACTTTCTAATTTTCTAATTTAATAGTTAGTTCACTAATCATTTCTTTTTCTGAGGACCACATCCCAGAAATGTAGATATATTGATTTAATCATTATAATTTTCTTTCATATAATTATTAACTGTTTCTATCATTTGTTCTATGACTCATTCATTATTTTCTAAAAAAACCTTTACCTTTTGTCTTAGAATTGATATTAAGTACTGGTTCCAAAGTAGAAAAGCAGTGAGAGGTAGGCAAATGGGGTAAGTGACTTGGTCAGGGTCACACAGCTAGGAAGTATCTGATTCCAGATTTGAACCCAGGACCTCCCATCTGCAGACCTAGCTCTTTACCCACTGAGTCACCTAGCTGCCCTGACCCAGTCATTATTTAGAGTTCATTGTTGGAGTCTTTAGGGAGTAGGGTAGAGTGGGCAAGGGGCTTGGGTGCCGTCAATGGCAGCTGATAGATAATATCATCCACCCCTCTATCCTTCTATTGAGTTTTTATGCCAGTCATTTCCTCCTGGATACAAATGAGAGGCTGAATTCCCCGTTTAGATGCTGACTCATTTCGGAGGACATCAGTGTCCATCTGGCAGGAACATTTGTTCTCTGTGGCTTTTCTCAGCTAGCCTAGTTTCCCTCTGTTCGAGAAGCCTTCCTCCAGAACTTGAGAGCAGGGTTGTCCCTTGTATAAAAAAGCCTCTGCTTAAAATGTTTCACAGCTTCAACATCTTCTCTGTAGGCATCCCAAGAGAGACTTTAGAGTGACCCACTGGAAACGACAATCTCACTAAACAAGACACCAGGCAAAGGTTTCCCTGAGAACCTGGGAGGGAAGACAGAAAGGAATTCCCTACCCGGAGGATTTGCGATTGATTGACCTGCCAGCCCTGATCAACAGCTTATTGCCTAATTCACACGCTTCCCCTCCTTCCCCTGGGTAATGCACCCCTGGGTGCAAGGCTGGAGCATTGGCAACTGCTTAGTCTTGTACTTTGCTAAATGGGGTTCTTTGCTATCTGCTTTGTGTGTTCATTGTGGATCTTGCATCTGGTGGGAAAGGGGGCAGTCCTTGAACACAGAGCTTGGGGTCCTCCTTTCCCCAATAAAGGAACAGTTTAGTAGCAGCAGAAGTTTAACTGAACCTGCAATTCCCATTCCCTAGTTATGCCTTAACTCCACTAATTTAGCATATGGAGCTGGGTACTTGCTCTCCCTGAGGAGAACAGAGGGGTGGCCTCTGGCCTTCCTGGTTCACTTCGTGGCCAGAATCAAAGTCTCCCTTGGAGAAGTATCAGAGTCAGCGCCATTAGAGAGGTTTGTCTGTTCTGCCTCTCTGAGTCTCGCAATGACACCCCTGTGCTAGAAGAGTCAACTCAGTGGAAAGCTTTATCAAAGCCATGGGGAAGGGTAGGTAACAGAAGAGAGGAAGAAGAGACCAGCATAGAACTTGGGCATACGTGCTAACAGATGAGAACTCATTTAAGGGTAGTGTTGTGTCGAGGCCACAGGAGAAGGGAGAGGCTCTCCCAGAAAGGGGAACTCCTGCGGGAAGGGATGCTCCAGAGCTCTTTTCTGAGAGTGAGGTTCTTGGACTGTGATTCTAGATGGCCTCCCTGGAGTTGATAAATAACCGGGCAAAAGATCATTTGAGGTGATTTGTTACCAGGGAGAAGAGCAAGCTGGCAACAGACAAAATATTATTTGGCAAACACAGCTGTGTCAATTTTTGAAAAACGTTATTCATCTTTTCCATGAGTATGTCTATAAGCTTACATTGAGGGTTCCCACTCTGATAGGAGGAGGCCATTGTTTCTTAAATGTGCTTCTTAAAAGCTTTTGTTTTCTTATCCAGCCTGGCCTTCTTTTTCATTTTTTTCAGACTGTTCAAACCACCCACATGTAAAGTTGTAAGAGTTCGGTTCCTATTTGCCTCCACATTTCTCAAAAACTGGTTTCTTTCAAGTGATTATGTCCCCCTTCGCTACTCTAAACACAGTATTTATTATGTGCCTTCAATTATTTTCATTCCATCTTTGGTCAGAGTGGCTCTGTTCCAATTTCCCTCTTCTTATTTGTCACCTTTTCCTCTTTTTTCATTTATTTGTTCCTCTCTTCTACTTTTATCTGGGTCTGTATTTCTTGCCCATATTTTGTCCTCCCAGTTAGCCTCTCCTTCTCCTCTTCAGCTAGACTTATTTGTTAGTTTTTACATTTCTTTTTTTTTCTTTTGGCTCCACTTTCCCAAGAAGATTTCTCTCTTTCTTCATCATCTAACTTATCATTCTGTTGATTCCTGACCCCTTAATCATCAGGTCTCTCTGTTTTCTCTGCATCCCTTATATAATCAAAGCCACCAAGATATCCATTCTAGGCTCTGTCCTCTGTCCTCCATCCTTCTTTTTTTTTAAAATTAAACCCTTACCTTCTGTCTTGGAATTATTACTGTATATTGGTTCCAAGGCATATGAGTGGTAAGGGCTAGGCAATGGGTGTCAAGTGACTTGCCTGGGATTACACAGCTAGGAAGGGTCTGAGGCCAGATTTGAACCTCCCGTCTCTAGGCCTGGCTCTCAATCTACTGAGCTACCTAGTTGCCCCCCTCTAGATGCTTTCTGCACTGCCTTGTAAGGCTCACACCATGGATTCCCCTTTTCTCTTGTGCCTCATTCTCAGAACAATGTCAGTTATTGCATGTGTTACAGAGAACAGTGCCCAGTGATAGAGCCCTTTTCTCGAACCCCTTCCCAAACTGATCTAGACCCTAACTTGTAGGCCTTTTTATTCTTTCATTTGCCATAGAAACCTCCTTCCTATGTTCATGGAGTCCAACTCATCTATTTGCCAGTTGTTCTGAGTTCCAACTCTCCAGATAATTAGACTTTACAGACCCTAAATTCTCAAGGATTTGTCCAGTGTATATCCTCATTTCTTCATCCATAGAATCATTCATAACTGAAAGGCCTTAAAACTCCCCCCCAAAAGTCTGCTTCTATTGCATCCCCCTCACCCTTTTAAGTTATTCTCATTCTTTTGCATCTACGCCACTGTACTCTAATTTATGAGAGCACAGAGGTTACCTTCACCTCATTGCTAGCCTCTGAATTGACCCCATCACTTCCCTGCTCTATGCCCCCTGTCCACCTCTTTACTGCTACCTTGCCTCCAGGAAATGATCGGATTTCCATTTTTCTCCTCTATGTTCCAAGAGTGATCAAAGTTTTTAATGGGATGAGAGTCTAACATCCTCATTCTAGCAACGTTTTAAGGGATATTAGGGTTTCTTTCTTGTAGATTGAATAGTATCCAAGTGAAAGCATAGTAAGCATTGAACATTTATAGGAAACGTTTTGGAGTTTATAAAGATGATTGATTAGGCAAGGAAAGGCCACCTTCCTCTTGAAATGTATGAATTCCACAGTGATCAAATTGGCCTTTTCCTGTGGACTACCCAGGATTCTTTTTGAGTACAAGAATTGGACAGGATGTTGAAGTATGGCTGCCTCTTAGAAGTACAGAAAGGGTTGATTAGAATGTCCATGTTTAACAGCTACCATAGTATTTGTAAAGATCACTGTTGCCCTAACAAAATGAGGGGAACGAATGCCAGGCCAACTGAATGAAGGGGTTTGGATCCTCAATAGTGTATGGAATCTTCCCATTGAAACTGTCCTCTTGTTTCTCTCTCTCAGTGGTCAGGTACTCCTGTCTTTAGCCTCATGGTCAGAGATGCCATACTTTTTTGAGTGTAGGATGGAATTTCATAACTTTCCCATGACTAGGAATATCCATAAGACTTGTATGAAATGACTTGGGCAAGGCGGATATGGTTTTGTTGTTCTAATGGAGTGCTTCTCAGTGATCCCCATTATCCAGACTCTTTGAATTTACAGGATAATTCCCAATGGCTATCAAAAATGTGATAGGCACATCTGGATTGGCAAGTACCCAAAGGGTCTTCCCCAAGTTGGAGAAAGTGTAAATGTCTTTTTCCATGTTATAGTATCCATTTTGGAGTTTAAAATGTGATCTCAATGAGAGAACCAAACGCACAATCAGTGAGAGGGAAGCAAGTGGATCGAGAGTACTTTGGGCCTTATAGGATTTCTCCTGTTCATTCCTTCTCTTTTAGACAACTGTCTCCTTGTTGGTAAAGTGGAATTCTAGGAGATGGACGGGCATCTGGATTTTCAGTATACAGCTATATGGAAGAACATTATGCAAATGGTCTACATGTTATAAAGTATGTTTTCCTTAAGATGATAGCAAATTGCTTCCCAGACTCATTGGTTCTCTTTCCTTCTCTTTGAAGGCTGTCCTTAATTTTTCTTCTGGGAACCACTAGCATATAAATTGAAATCCTCAAACGTTTGTTAGTTGAAGGGCCCCTGAAAGAATGTGGAAATGTCATGTCTTTGGTAGCAAAGCATTAAAATTGAGCATTACTTGAGTTTGAGAAGCATGTAAGGCCAAGAAAGATGAAGGGTCATCTCATCTGCTGCCTTTTGGATGAATATCCTCCCCTATTGAACAGGAATGAAACAGTCTTTGTATTTCCAGGTATTTTCTTTCCTCTTCAAATACAATATTCCAAGGAATGGGAAGAAGACAAAGCAAATGGGAGTGAAACAGGAGATGGACAATGGCTTCCAGATTCTGGATTTGATGTTAGAAAGAAATCTGATTTCCTGCCCCTGGTCTGAGTTCTTCAGAGCGTGTGGAGGTGGGCATCTGTGTTTCATCATGTGGGTGTGTTGTCAAAGCAGTAAAGCTCATAGGCAAGAAAGAATCTTATAGTTGGAAAATAGAATGGAGGCAAAAATCTTTCACATAGGCGGGTTTTAATCGATGGCCCAAGTGCTGACTAAGCTGCAAAGTACAAAAATCATCACTATGAGTGGTAACTTTATGTTTATTATTATTGCTGGCCTTTCCAAGACCTCGGCAACAAGGGGTCAGTCTCTACTTGGTTTTTGCTGACAATTATGATTTAATACTAGGAGTCAGCAGTTAGATGGCCAATATTTGCACCCAAGGGCAGCCCTCCACCCCCCTTTTGATCATCTTTTTCATACTTAGAGCAGGGTGTGGCAGGTTTAGTAGAAACTTTGGGGTTATAGGCTTAAGGTCAAAATTCTGGTCAACAAGATTTGATACCACCCTAACTTGTATTTTTCTTAGATAATGTTTATAATTAATATGAATCAAATTATATTATTGTGTTATAATCATAAAGAATAATAGGGGGTTTCACATTCACAGTGCCACATGCAGGCCACTTCTTACCCCAGATAGGGAAGGGAGGAAGCACTTCCACTGGGCTACTGGGCAGATGGGCAGATCATGTAAGAAATGTCCTTAGGTACATGTGGAGAAGGGGAGGAAATTCACAGCCACCTCTGACACGTGTGTCATAAGTTTGCCAACATGACCCTATGATATTGCTGACCAAACAGTGGGATTTTTTATTTCTATTGAAGTCAGCTGAGATCACCTATTTTCAGTAACCTGCAGAAAGTCTTATGACAGGATAATTTCATTGATAATCCATGAAAAAGTCTCCTGACAAAAGTGTTTATGATTGATGGATGTGTCCCCTAGCTAATCATAGAGTCTCCTTGTTACAGAATTTTCTGTTTAGCCCAGAAGAAAACCACAATTGTCACTCCAGAGTAAGGAAGAAAGGAAGTTTATTATTACACATGCGCATGTGTACCCAGAAGGGATCCTTCCTCAAAGTTCTGGGCCCCGAGTTGTGGGGCTCTGGCTATTGTATAGGTTTACTTGGGGGCACATAGAGATATGGGGGAAGGGTTACACAATTGGAGACACATACAGATAAGGGGTGGGGGATTACAAATTGGATGGAAAAAGGGGAGAGGCCCTGATGCTGTTACAGAATTGTTCAAGAGGCTTTATCCTGTGGCAGTATTGTTCAAGGGGAGGTGAGGGGGAAGCGTCTTCAGCCTTGGATGGTACCATACTTTTGTATGGTACCGACAGTGTAAGTCCAGAACATCAATCCATTATGAATTTGCCAGGTCACAGTGTGGGAAGTAATGAGGTCCTAGGAAGTGGAGCCACTTGCATTGTTTTGGAGTTCCAGCAACTACCAGGGAAGGAGGGGCTATGGATCACCCAGTTGGTAACCAGCTTCTGGGTGTGTCAGCCTCACAAAGCCAGTCCTTAGAGCATAAGGGAATCCCTAAGGGGGAGATCTGAGGATTGTCCACTCCATCTCCTACTTTTGAAGATGACCAATCATGGAATTATAGCACTCCCTTCTATTTTTGGTACTATCTTAATGGCCTTAAAAGAATTTTTCCCTTAAGTGGAGAAATCTTTGTTCATGAGGGCCCATTTATTAGGGACCACTGGAATCCCTACTAAACTGAGTGTTTTTCCTTGGAGCCCTGTCTTGGTGATTTCTGTTATAGATTGGACATTTGGGGCTCAACATTTTGACAGTGCCAATGAGGAGGTTGACCTATGGACCCTGATCCCCATGTGCTGTGAATGAATCTTTCCATCACTGGTTCCTCTAAGGAAGTTGGCCCTTGGTGGCTGGATTCCTCTTGACTTTCAAATCCAAATTCTCTAAGCCTCAGGAAGCCTCTCCAAACTAGAGATGGTTTCTTTTTATTTCCAAATTTATGTCATTTTAATTTTCATTTTGAAGGTGATCCTAATCTAGCTTGGAAAAGAGACTAGCAGTTATTTCCAAATTAAAATGGACATTTCTCTACTGGATACTTTTAGTTAGGAAGCCTCTAGACCAATGAGGTGAATTTTGGAATGAGAAAAATTGATAAACCGATGAAAGCATACAGAAATGGATTTTCCTCCCTCCTGTGTCTTCTCTAAGGGTCAGGGAGGCAAAACTTGGGCAGGTTTTAGCATCATTTTCTTCTTTTCTGCCAACTGAGCATTCTTTAGCCAGTTTGGTCATTCTTCCCTTTTTATTTAGTTTTGTTTTTTCCCTTAGAAACTTTTTTAGTGTAAAATTGGTTTTAAATTGATCTAAAATCTGTTTTTCCAAGTTAAAATTTTTCAGTTTGGAAGTGGTCTTTGGATCTCTCTATGTACATAAGCATTATATCACAGCTGTTAGTCATAAACTGTGGGCACCAGGACTAGGGCTTACCCTGCTGGTCACCTGAACGGGGGCCAGCGGGAGTACCCTGTGCCCCACCTCGGGAGACCCTTAGATCTATAAACTGAAAGACTCAGATTACTAATGTCAGCTATAGCCGCCCAGAGGTTGTCATGAGCGGGCAGCAGTGATTGCAATCTCAAATAGAAGGGCTGCCAACTGGATCACCTGGTGCTTCAGGAGGGAATACCCATTAGAGCTATCTGTAAGCATCCTTTCGATCCAAGAGCCTATGAACTGGAGTCTGTGACTCAAATTTCTGGAGTGTCTCTGCCATTTGGGAAACTGTCTCACCATAAGAGGTCGTGGTTACCACACACATTAGGTCGGCTGGACTACCAAAGGAAACAGAGACCAAAGGAAGTTGAACCATTGGACTCCTTTGGCAGGGACGTCTAACTCCCTGGGCAATTAGATGTTAGAGAAGATCTGTGGGTTTTCACTGAGAGTTCCTGTAGACCCCCAAATTCAGATAAAAAAGCAAAGCAACTTGGACATCATTTTGAATAGGAAAGCCCAAAAAAGCCAAGGGGAAATTTTTTCTCACATAGAGCAATCCCTTAGATGACCAAGAAACAAGATTGCTCCTTTTAGACATAGAAATATGAGAAACCCTCTTAAAGGTTGAACCATATCTTTTCCGTCTTGGAAGTACTTGTAGAAACCTGGACAGATACTACCCCAAACCCTTAAACCAAACATTAGACTTACTGGCTGAATTAGAGGACATCATCAGAAACACATCCCTGAATAATTAATTCAGTGTTAGCTATGGGAAAGGACTCACATTAAACAATCATCAGTCATGGTGGGGAGAGCCTTATGGAACTTCTCAGATGATTCAGTCATTTGGGAATTTCTAGTGACAGGAGATCCTTGGAGTAATTCTTTCTGGAGAGCTCCTGGGACCGATACTCCTCATTTGGGGATGCCCACAAGGAGATAAACTGGAAAAAGCACAGAACTATTAAATAGTCAGAAAAAGCACGTCTTTAATCAGGAGAGGAGTAGGGCACAATTTTTTAGGCCTCCACACAGAGTCATGCTTTCAAAACCCACACAGAGCCCCAAGGCTCTGGCTGCTCTGGCTACTGACCTCTGACCACTGTGCTAGACTACAGCTCTGAAGAACAAAAGAATTGGGGGAATTTATATACCCTTTAGGGGAACTGAGGGACAGGGAGATATGACTGATTGACACACCATGGCTACAAAGAAATGGGAGTGTTTAAACTATAGTGACAGGTTTAGGAAAGGAACCATAGCTAGAGGCTGGGGTGTCAGGGAGTGGACACTAAAAGGCAGGTACCTGCCCAGGTGTGGGTCTTCCTGGGAAGCGGTCTCTGATACAATGGGGGAGACTACTAAGACAAAGAGTACTTAGCACAGGTGTCCCCAAACTACAGCCTTCAGGCCACATGCAGCCCCCTGAGGCCATTTATCCGGCCCCCACCACACTTCCGGAAGGGGCACCTCTTTCATTGGTGGTCAGTGAGAGGAGCACCATATGTGGCAGCGTCACTCATGTACAGTACTATTTCCAGTGACATCATCCTTGGCCCAGCACCTTGTTCTGAGAGTAACTGAAGGAGAACGAGGCGCCGTGCAAAGGATTATGTGGCTGCACAATGGAAGACATCAGCATGGTGAGTGGCGATCTGGGGGAGGGGATTCCGCACTGTGTGTACTGCTGCCCGGTATAGTGGTGGTGGTGATGGGTCTGTGCAAGGTGTGACAGGTCCATCCCAGCCAGCACTGCAGCCTCCGCTATCCCAGACAACAGTATACAGTGTCATAGGCTCAGCACCACCTCCAGTACTGTATACAGACATCAGATAGCAGTGATCTTGCCTGTGACATCAGCAGTGGGCCTCTACTGTGAGAATCCACCACTGCCACTGGGTGTTTTATAAGACACCCCCTGTTTTGGGGGGTCAAATTAACATAAGACAGTGTTAGAAACACAGCAGACTTACTCGTCTATAGGAATAATATATGCTGCTAATTTGGGTCTGCCTTAAAATGCTATCAGTCCTTAAACATTCCTTGCCACTGGTGCTTAAATCAAGGCTTGTGAACCGGTTGGAAATGGCCCCTCTCACTGTTTGTGGCAAAAATAAAAACATCGGCTCACACTAAGTAAAATTCTAATTAAGTACCCTATTGCAACCCCCCAAACAAATATTAAGAATGCTTGCATGATCATTGCAGCTTCAAAACAATTTTAAAAGTCAAACTCAAAGTCTCAAAATTTAAATTAACTTCAAAAATTCTCAGAATTAAAGTATTTCTAACTTCCCATAAATTCAAACATTAAAAACTTGTTTTCATTCACCTTTAACTACTTATTTAACAACTATAGCTATGCTCAAATGGCTTAGACTTTTTACTCCCTTTAAGCCCTTTAGCTTTTGTATGAAAGAAATAATGTTGCAACTGAGTCACAACCAAAGTAAAAAGTCTGCAGATAAAAATATTGTGGAAATAATTCTCTTGTGGCAGTATCACAGGATCTCCTGATTTCACTGAATTCTAGCCTTACTAAATGGGTCTCGGGCACAATTTTCAAATTCCCAAGTATCTCTTCATGGTCAATGAGGACCACATTTGCCACTGAATTTAGGCTTAGTCTAAAGGTGATTTCATTAGTCCTAGGCACAAAAAGGCACCAACTTTGGGGTCCCCCAGATTACAAGTTGTCAGGGTCCACTGTGAGCGTTCTACACAGGATACCCCTTAGGAGATTGCTTATTGGAAAAAGAGCAAATTCTTTTTTGATCTGGAAGTCATAGGAACGGCTAAGCTCCCTGTCTTATCTGGGATGACAAGGGGTGAAATGAAATTACTGGGAATCAAGATGATTTGTTTTAGCCAAAATTTGGAAGTTTTTCATCTCAGTTTGTCTGTAGGGGGTTTGAAATTGATTGTGCACACTAGATTTTTTAATACAGAATTTCATAGGGAAAACCAAATGTATAAAAGAAGAAGGATGACAACTGGAAAAAGTTTTCCTCAATTTCTCCTTTCTTTTCACCTTAGAGAAACTAAGAATAGCCACCGAACTATGAGTCATGGCTGCTGCTTCTTAAAGGGCCCACTTGTATAAATGTCTTATCTTTACTGTGCTATTTGGGCTCTGTGCCAACCCACAATTAGCAGGTGTTTTGCCCAGGAGTTTTCTTTTGGCAGGATCCAACCAATAGAAACAGGCTCTAAAAAGTGAAACTTTCAAAAGGAAATCTAAAAAACTGTCCAGTCTCTCCTTTCTCTTTCTTTATACCTCCAACAAAGGCCATGCCGGAGGTCACTGAGAGCAAAAGCAGATAAAGAAATTAATTAGAGACTTAATTTTGACAAAGAAACAAAGTTTTCTACTGAAAATGCCCATTTAGATTTGGAGGCATTTAGAAAGTATTTAGGGAACACCGGCAAGTTTTTAAAGTTAAAGGAAAACAAAAATGGACAGGTCAGTTACTTCATAGAAGTAGAAACTTGGAAAGGACTAGAGACTTGTTTCAAAGCTGCGACTTGAATTTTAAGAACTGTTTTGCTAATTAAGAAATCTGCTCAATTAGAAATTCAGAGAAGTGTTAAGGAAAATAGTACAGAAGAAATTGGAGTAAAACTCCTGAGAATTTAAGTAATTGCACAAGTCAGAATTTAGAAAGAAGCATATTTGCTAAGCCCAAAGCAGCTTCATTTTTAAAGTTTATTTGTTTAATTAATTCAGAACATTTTTCCATGGTTACGTGATTCATGTTCTTTCCCCCACCCCACTCCCAGCTCACCGCAATTCCACTGGGTTTTACATGTTTCGCTGGTCAAGACCTAGTTCCATATTATTGCTAATTGCACCACTGTGATCCTTGGAGTCTACATCCTGTCATGTCCCCATCAACCCATGTGATCAAGCAGTTGGTTTTCTTCTGTGTTTCCGCTCCCACGGTTCTTCCTCTGAAGATGGATAGTGTTCTTTCTCCTAAGTCCCTCAGAAATGTCCTGGATCATTGTCAAAGCAGCTTTATTTAGTCAGTCTCTGAGTCTGAAGTTGTTGGACACAATTCTGAGGAACTGGTTTAATTTTAACATAGATTACACATTCTTTAAAAGATATACTTTTAAAAACCACACTTAAAGGGACTGACAAATTCATTACAGGAAGGAAGTGTGATTTTAAAATTATTATTATAAAAATTCTTAGACCCCTCTCATTCTCTAAAGAATCCAAATGAGTTAAATTGGAATTTATTTGCTCTTCCCTTGCTTACAGCTTTTTTTTAACTTTAAACATTATTTTATTTGGTCATTTCCAAACATTATTCATTGGAAACAAAGATCATTTTCTTTTCCTCCCCCCTCCCCCTCCCACAACCTCTCCCATAGACAGTGCACAATTCCACTGGGTATCACTTGTGTTCTTGGTTAGAACCCATTTCCATGTTGGTATTTGCATTAGAGTGTTCAACTGGAGTCTCTCCTCAGTCGTATCTCCTTCCCTCCTGTAGTCAAGCAGTTGCTTTTCATCGGTGTTTCTACTCCCTCAGTTTGTCCTCTGCTTGTGGATAGTGTTTTTTAGATCCCTGCAGATTGTTCAGGGACATTGCATTTAGACTAATGGAGAATTAGTAGCTTCGATTGTACCACAGTGTATCAGTCTCTGTGTACAATGCTTTCCTGGTTCTGCTCCTCTCGCTCTGCATCACTTCTTGGAGGTTGTTCCAGTCTCCATGGAACTCCTCCACTTTATTATTCCTTTTTGCACAATAGTATTCCATCACCAACATATACCACAATTTGTTCCATTGAGCCATTCCTCAATTGAAGGGCATCCCCTCGTTTTCCAATTTTTGGCCACCACAAAGAGTGCAGCTATGAATATTCTTGTACAAGTCTTTTTCCTTATTATCTCTTTGGGGTACAAACCCAGCAGTATAATGTCTGGATCAAAGGGCAGACAGTCTTTTAGTGCCCTTTGGGCATAGTTCCAAATTGCCCTCCAGAATGGTTGGATCAATTCACAACTCCACCAGCAATGAATTAATGTCCCTACTTTGCCACATCCCCTCCAGCATTCATTACTTTCCTTTGCTGTCATGTTAGCCAATCTGCTAGGTGTGAGGTGATACCTCAGGGTTGTTTTGATTTGCATCTCTCTGATTATCAGAGATATAGAACACTTTTTCATGTGCTTATTTTTTTTTAAATATATTTTATTTGATCATTTCCAAGCATTATTCGTTAAAGACATAGATCATTTTCTTTTCCTCCCCCCCACCCCCCATAGCCGACGCGTAAGTCCACTGGGCATTAGATGTTTTCTTGATTTGAACCCATTGCTTTGTTGATAGTATTTGCATTAGAGTGTTCATTTAAAGTCTATCCTCTGTCATGTCCCCTCAACCTCTGTATTCAGGCAGTTGCTTTTTCTCGGTGTTTCCACTCCCATAGTTTATCCTTTGCTTATGAATGGTGTTTTTTTTCTCCTGGATCCCTGAAAGTTGTTCAGGGACATTACACCGCCCCTAATGGAGAAGTCCATTACGTTCGATTATACCACAGTGTATTAGTCTCTGTGTACAATGTTCTCCTGGTTCTGCTCCTCTCGCTCTGCATCACTTCCTGGAGGTTGTTCCAGTCTCCATGGAACTTCTCCACTTTATTATTCCTTTGAGCACAATAGTATTCCATCACCAACATATACCACAGTTTGTTCAGCCATTCCCCAATTGATGGGCATCCCCTCGTTTTCCAGTTTTGGGCCACCACAAAGAGCGCAGCTATGAATATTTTTGTACAAGTCTTTGTGTCCATTATCTCTTTGGGGTACAGACCCAGCAGTGCTATGGCTGGGTCAAAGGGTAGATATTCTTTTGTCGCCCTTTGGGCATAGTTCCAAATTGCCCTCCAAAATGGTTGGATCAGTTCACAACTCCACCAGCAATGAATTAATGTCCCTACTTTGCCACATCCCCTCCAGCATTCATTACTTTCCTTTGCTGTTATGTTAGCCAATCTGCTAGGTGTGAGGTGATACCTCAGAGTTGTTTTGATTTGCATCTCTCTGATTATAAGAGATGTAGAACACTTCTTCATGTGCTTGTTAATAGTTTTGATTTCTTTATCTGAGAACTGCCTATCCATTTCCCTTGCCCATTTATCAATTGGAGAATGGCTTGATTTTTTGTACAATTGATTTAGCTCATTATAAATATGAGTAATTAAACCTTTGTCAGAGGTTTCTATGAAGATTTTTTCCCAATTTGTTGTTTCCCTTCTGATTTTAGTTATATTGGTTTTGTTTGTACAAAAGCTTTTTAGTTTGATGTAGTCAAAATTATTTATTTTACATTTTGTGATTCTTTCTATATCTTGCTTGGTTTTAAAGCCTTTCCCCTCCCAAAGGTCTGACATGTATACTATTCTGTGTTTACCCAATTTACTTATGGTTTCCTTCTTTATGTTTAAGTCACTCACCCATTTTGAATTTATCTTGGTGTAGGGTGTGAGGTGTTGATCTATTCCTAGTCTCTCCCACACTGTCTTCCAATTTTCCCAGCCGTTTTTATCGAATAGTGGATTTTTGTCCCAAAAGCTGGGATCTTTGGGTTTATCGTATACTGTCTTGCTGAGGTCGTTTTCCCCCAGTCTATTCCACTGATCTTCCTTTCTGTTTCTTAGCCAGTACCAAATTGTTTTGATGACTGCTGCTTTGTAATATAGTTTTAGGTCAGGGACTGCAAGGCCCCCATCATATGTGTTTTTTTTCATTAATTCCCTGGATATCCTTGATCTTTTGTTCTTCCAAATGAACTTTGTTATGGTTTTTTCTAAATCAGTGAAGAAGTATTTTGGTAGTTCAATGGGTATGGCACTAAATAGATAAATAAGTTTGGGTAGGATGGTCATTTTTATTATATTGGCTCGTCCTATCCATGAGCAGTTAATGTTTTTCCAATTGTTCAAGTCTAGTTTTAGTTGTGTGGTGAGTGTTTTGTAGTTGTGTTCATATAGTTCCTGTGTTTGTCTTGGGAGGTAGATTCCTAGGTATTTTATTTTGTCTACGGTGATTTTGAATGGGATTTCTCTTTCTAGTTCTTGCTGCTGAGCTGTGTTGGAGATATATAGAAAAGCTGATGATTTATGTGGGTTTATTTTGTATCCTGCAACTTTGCTAAAGTTGTTGATTATTTCAATTAGCTTTTTGGTTGAATCTCTAGGATTCTTTAAGTAGACCATCATGTCATCCGCAAAGAGTGATAACTTGGTCTCCTCCTTGCCTATTCTGATACCTTCAATTTCTTTATCTTCTCTAATTGCTACTGCTAGTGTTTCTAGTACAATGTCAAATAGTAGAGGTGATAATGGGCATCCTTGTTTCACTCCTGATCTTATTGGGAATGCATCTAGTTTATCCCCATTGCAGATGATATTAGCTGTTGGTTTTAGATATATACTGTTTATTATTTTTAGGAATGACCCTTCTATTCCTATGCTTTCTAGTGTTTTTAATAGGAATGGGTGTTGTATTTTATCAAAGGCTTTTTCTGCATCTATTGAGATAATCATGTGGTTCTTGCTAGTTTGCTTGTTGATGTGGTCAATTATGTGGATGGTTTTCCTAATGTTGAACCAGCCCTGCATCCCTGGTATGAATCCTACTTGATCATGGTGAATGATCCTTCTGATCACTTGCTGGAGTCTTTTTGCTAGTATCCTATTTAAAATTTTTGCATCTATATTCATTAGGGAGATTGGTCTATAGTTTTCTTTCTCTGTTTTTGACCTGCCTGGTTTTGGAATCAGTACCATGTTTGTGTCGTAAAAGGAGTTTGGTAGAACTCCCTCTTTGCTTATTATGTCAAATAGTTTGTATAGTATTGGGGTCAACTGTTCTCTGAATGTTTGATAGAATTCACAGGTGAATCCATCAGGCCCTGGGGATTTTTTCTTAGGAAGTTCTTTGATGGCTTGATGGATTTCAATTTCTGATATGGGATTATTTAAGAATTCTATTTCCTCTTCTGTTAGTCTAGGCAGTTTGTATTTTTGTATATATTCATCCATTTCTCCTAAATTGGTGTATTTATTGCCATATAATTGGGCAAAGTAATTTCTAATGATTGCCTTAATTTCCTCCTCATTGGAGGTGCTGTCCCCCTTTTCATCTTTAATGCTGTGAATTTGCTTTTCTTCCTTCCTTTTTTTAATTAGATTGACCAGTACTTTGTCTATTTTGTTTGTTTTTTCAAAGTACCAGCTTCTTGTCTTATTTATTAAATCAATAGTTCTATCACTTTCGATTTTATTAATTTCTCCCTTAATTTTTAGGATTTCTAATTTGGTTTTCTGCTGGGGGTTTTTAATTTGATCGCTTTCGAGTTTTTTCAATTGCATTTCCAATTGATTGATCTCTGCTCTCCCTTGTTTGTTAATATGAGCTTTCAGGGATATGAATTTGCCTCTGATTACCGCTTTGGCTGCATCCCAAAAGGTTTGAAAGGATGTTTCGCCATTGTCATTTTCCTTGATGAAATTATTAATTGTTTCTATGATTTCTTCTTTAGCTAAACGGTTTTGGAGTATCATATTGTTTAATTTCCAATTGGTTTTAGATTTGGTTTTCCATGTACCATTACTAATCATTATTTTTATTGCCTTGTGATCTGAGAAGGCTGCATTCATTATTTCTGCTTTTTTGCATTTGTGTGCTATGTTTCTGTGACCTAATGTATGGTCAATTTTTGTGAATGTGCCATGTGGTGCTGAGAAGAAGGTGTATTCCTTTTTATCCCTATTTATTTTTCTCCATATGTCTATTAATTCTAATTTTTCTAAGATTTCATTCACTTCTTTTACCTCTTTCTTATTTATTTTTTGATTTGATTTATCTAAATTTGATAATGGTTGGTTTAAGTCTCCCACTAGTATGGTTTTATTGTCTATTTCTTCCTTCAATTCTCCTAGTTTCTCCATTAGAAATTTGGGTGCTATATTATTTGGTGCATACATGTTGATTAATGATATTTCCTCATTGTCTAGAGTCCCTTTTAACAAAATATAATTACCTTCCCTATCCCTTTTGATCAGGTCTATTTTTGCATTGGCTTTATCAGATATCATGATTACCACTCCTGCCTTCTTTCTATCAGTTGAGGCCCAGAAGGTCTTACTCCATCCTTTAATTCTGACCTTGTGGGTGTCAACCCGCCTCATGTGTGTTTCTTGAAGACAACATATGGTAGGGTTTTGGATTCTAATCCATTCTGCTATTCGTCTACGTTTTATGGGTGAGTTCATCCCATTCACGTTCAAAGTTATGATTGTCATTTGTGGACTCCCTGGCATTTTGATTGCCTTCCCTAATTCTAACCTTTTCTTCTTCGGCTCTACCTTTTAGTCCAGTGATTTACTTTGAATCAGTCCCCCTTGTCCCCTCCCTTGATGTTTCCCTTTTTAGTCCCTCCCTTTTTGTTCCCTCCCCCTCCCCCCTCTCTTTCCCTCCCTTTTTGTTCTCCCTCTCCCCCTCCCCCCCTTGGTTTTCCCTTCTCCTTACCCTTGTTGGGTAAGATAGAATTCAAGATCCCAATGGATCTGGATGTTTTTCCCTCTCAGAGTTGATTTCCCTGAGATTGAGGTTTAAGTAAACCCCCCCCTCTCTTCCTCTCCTTCTTATAGGAGTTTTCTTCCCCTCCCCTTCCCCTGTGAATCTTTGTGTGAGAACCATTATTCTATTTGGTCTTTCTTTACCCCCTATTTATACATTACATTTTCCCCACATATTAGTATACATAGGTTGATATAAATGTAGTCCTTATAGAAGAGAGTTTGAGTAAAAGAAGAAGATAACATTTTCCCCTTTCCTTAATATTTACCTTTTCAGGTATTCCTTGCTCTTTGATTTTCGGTATCAAACTTTCCACAGAGCTCTGGTCTTTTCTTTGCAAAAAGTTGGAAGTCTTCTATTTTGTTGAATGCCCATACTTTCCCTTGGAAGTATATAGTCAGTTTTGCTGGGTAGCTGATTCTTGGTTGGAGACCCAGCTCTCTGGCCTTTCTGAAGATCATGTTCCATGCCTTACGATCATTCAGAGTAGAACTTGCAAGGTCTTGGGTGACCCTGATTGGCATTCCTTTATATCTAAATTGTCTTTTTCTGGCTTCCTGTAGGATTTTTTCTTTTGTTTGATAGCTTTGGAATTTGGCAATTACATTCCTGGGAGTTGTCTTTTGGGGGTTTAGTGTAGAAGGTGTTCTGTGAGCTCTGTCAGTGGATGTATTGCCCCCTTGTTCTAGAATCTCTGGGCAATTTTCTTTGATTATATCTTGTATCACCATGTCCAGTTTGGTGTTTATTTCTGGCTTATCTGGGAGTCCAATTATTCTTAAATTATCCCTTCTCCCCCTATTTTCCAGATCTATCACCTTGTCGGTGAGATATTTTATGTTCTCTTCTAATTTCTTGGTATTTTGGCTTTGCTTTATTGATTCTTGCTCTTTTACACGATCATTGTCTTCCAGCTGCCTGATTCTGGCCTTTAAAGCCTGGTTTTCTTTTACAGTTTGGTCAAACTGGTTTTGTAGATGCGTGAATTTCTTTTGCATTATTTCCAACTTTTCCTCCCAGAAGGCTTCCATCTTTTTGGTCATTTCTGATTCAAATTCTTCATAGGTTTGTGGAGAGTTTCCATTTCCTTTGGAAGGTTTTGGAGCATTTTCTTTTATATTATCTTCTGTCTGCTCTGTATTTTGTATTTTGGCTCCATAGAATGTGTCCAAAGTCGCCCCTTTCTTCTTATTTTTCTTGGTATTTTGGGGCTTCTGTGGTTCTGTGGAGTTTGCCATTTCTGAATGTGGAGGATTAGTTTTTCTTGTCTCTTTCTGGTGTTCAGGTGCTTTAGTCCTGGGCAGATAGTTCTATGAGCGTTCCCTGGGTTAAACTGAATATGCCTCACTGGAACTGGAATGGAAGGGTCGGACCACGAGGCCACACTCTCCCCCTGGCTCGATTTCCGGAAGTTGCCTTCAGAATCGCTGGCCGTGAGGCTGTTTCGTCGGCCTGCGGGGGGATGGGCTGCCGCTTCCCCAAGCTCCGAGAGCACAGACTTTCACTGAGACTTGGATAGCAGGATCCAGCCCGTGAGGCTGTCTTGCCCGCCCTGAGGGTTGCTGTTGTTTTGACCAGCTCTCTGCAGCGGAGGCCCCAGGCAGTAACTTTCCCCCGGACCGACCAGCTCTCTGCAGCGGAAGCCCCAGGCAGTAACTTTCACCCGGACTGGGACTTGGGTAGAAGACCCTGAGGGTTGTTGTTCCTCAGACCCTGCTCTCTGAGCCCGGCGCGGCTGCCGCTTCCGGGAGCCTTGGACTCTGCGCTCCTACCCCTGAGGTCCGAGTGATCTCGGGTTCTGGCTTTTAAGGGGAGCCGTACCTTTTGAACCGGGTCCAGGTCCAGGAGGAGGGTTCCCAGGGTCTGTGCTGTTGATCGTTTTGAATTTCGGCGCCTTAGGAGCTTATAGTTTGAGATCGGTCGGGAAGGGTTTTCCGGAGATCTGAACTTCAGCTTTCTCTAAGCCGCCATCTTAACCGGAAGTCTTTCATGTGCTTATTAATAGTTTTGATTTCTTTGGCTGAGAACTGCCCCTTGCCAATTTATCAATTGGAGAATGGCTTGATTTTTTGTACAATTGCTTTAGCTCTTTGTCAATTTGAGTAATTAAACCTTTGTCAGAGGTTTTTATGAAGATTGCTTCCCAATTTGTTGCTTCCCTTCTGATTTTAGTTACATTGGTTTTCTTTGTACAAAACCTTTTTCATTTGATGTATTCCAAATTATTTATTTTGCATTTTGTGCCTCTTTCTGTCTTGCTTGGTTTTAAAATCTTTCCCTTCCCAAAGGTCTGACATGTATACTATTCTGTGTTCGCCTAATTTTCTTATAGTTTCCTTCTTTATGTTCAAGTCATTCACCCATTTTGAATTTATGGTGGTGTAGGGTGTGAGGTGTTGATCTAAACCTAATCTTTCCCATACTGTCCTCCAATTTTCCCAGCAGTTTTTATGAAATAGTGAATTTTTGTCCCCAAAGCTGGGATCTTTGGGTTTTTCATATACTGTCCTGCTGAGGTCACTTACCCCGAGTCTATTCCACTGATCCTCCTTTCTGTCTCTTAGCCAGGACCAAATTGTTTTGATGACTGCTGCTTTATAATATAGTCTGAGATCTGGGACTGCAAGGCCCCCTTCCTTTGTATTTTTTTCATTATTTCCCTGGATATCCTTGATCCTTTGTTCTTCCAAATGAACTTTGTTATGTTTTTTTCTATATCAGTAAAAAAATTTTTTGGAAGTTCCGTGGGCATGGCACTAAATAGATAGATGAGTTTGGGTAGGATGGTCAATTTTTATTATATTGGCTTGTCCTACCCATGAGCAGTTAATATTTTTCCAATTGTTCAAGTCTAGTTTTAGTTGTGTGGAGAGTGTTTTGTAGTTGTGTTCATAAAGTTCCTGTGTTTGTCTCGGGAGATAGATTCCTAAGTATTTTATTTTGTCTAAGGTGATTTTGAATGGGATTTCTCTTTCTAGTTCTTGCTGCTGAGCTGTGTTGGAAATATATAGAAATGCTGATGATTTATGTGGGTTTATTTTGTATCCTGCGTCTTTGCTAAAGTTGTTGATTATTTTGATTAGCTTTTTGGTTAAATCTCTAGGATTCTTTAAGTAGACCATCATGTCATCCGCAAAGAGTGATAACTTGGTCTCCTCATTGCCAATTTTAATGCCTTCAATTTCTTTTTCTTCTCTAATTCCTTGCTGCTTTTAAACAAGGAACCTGAGAACACTAACCAGCCCAAACATTGGGACACCCTGAGGGAAGGTGAATATGAAAAGGGCAATGTTGAAGGGAATTCATTAAAATGTACTGAATTTTCTCTTGGGTGAGAATGGAACCTTCTTTCCAAACAAAGCTGCCTCCTCTTGAGGAAGACAAGGCAGAGATGCAATGGCCTTTCAGAAACTTGCTTCCCAAACTAGCAGAGATTTCACTCAGGTCACCAATAACAGAATCAAATGTCAGACACAAGCAGTTTGGATGCAAAATGTTGATTAGAATCAAACTCTTTGATTTTTTTCCTTGACTTTCAGGTAGCAGACATTCCTTTCATAACCTTGGTTTCACAGAAGCCAGGAATGTTAGACCTTCTGTTATCCCATGGGTAGCAGTATCAGTCCCATTGAATCCAGTGATTTGGTCAAGGCCCATTTGGCTTGGTTGATGGAATTTGGAGCTTCTCAATGATAAGCTTTAGGGTACATTTTGGAGTTTAGAGATTTCTCACTAGGCTACCCCAAAGGATGTTCTGAATATTTGGATGAGCAAGAAGCAGAAGAATTTCAACAAATTGAAAGAAATTCGCGCATCATCTTCTGTTTCAGTGTCACTAATAACTTTGTTGTTTGGTAATATTTGAACTCGCTGATTGAATGAAATTTCAATGCCTTGGGAAGGAAAGCAAGTTGAATAATCTGTGATTTCCCACAGGGTCATTTCCTTAAAGAGAATATTTCATCTTTTAGACAATTAACTCATTGTTCTCAAGGTGCCCCCATGGGTAGAGAAAAGGTATCAGACTTTTCCATGGGTAGCTCTAAGAAAGAAATTACAATAATTTATGTAGATATACTCCAATGGGTTTCCATAGGAGCCTACCACATTGCTCCTGATAATCTTTGGTTCCTCTGTTCTTCCTGCAGACTTGCCTCGATTTTGTCCTTGGCCAGCATTCACCTATGAATTGGAATGGATAATTATTTATCAGATGATGGTCCCCTGTCAAATTGTGAGATTGTGTTTCTTGCTCTCTGATAGAGAATCTATTCTGAGCTTGAAATTTCAGATTGCTGTGGTCGAAAAAGCTTCAAAAACCAGGCAGATGAAGGTCAGTCTCTTTATCTGGCTTCTGAATGAAGCCAAAGCTCAGTTAGTTGAATGTGACTGAATCACATTTCCTGCCAAAATGGCTGTTTTTCTTCCCTGGAACAAACAGATTCCATGGAATAGGCCAAACAACAAACTAATGGGAAAGATGGGGAAGGGACTGAGGGCTTCCAAAGTCTTCACTCAATGAGAGAAAGCAATCAGGTTTCCAGGTCTTGACCTGGGTCCTGGATGGCGGTTCTATTGATTCTTTGTGACATGAAGTGCACTAATCTCAACTACCCTCCCAAAAGAGAATCTTCCAGATAGAAAAAAATTCAACTGCTCCTTTGATAGTCCTAACAAATGGTTGCAATTGATGAACATGGCAGAATGTGTCTGACTCAGGAAAACAGCACCATACCAACCAGGTATGACCAAACCTGATTTTTTGGTGTTTTGCTTTTGCTCTGATATGCTACACTCTGAAATGATGTCCAATACTAATCTCCCTATGGGAGGAAGTTCTTTCACCATAAAGTACAATGTATCCTTAAGGATGAGCAGCTACTACTTCAGTGGCTGCATTCTAAGTGTCCTTGAGGAGGATGGAGAGCCATTACGAGCCAATAGGATGGAAGCATGTGCAATCAAGGACTCCTTGTCTACAGAAAGTTACCATGTCTCCTCTTTGGTCTTGTATATCTGGAGAATCATTCAGTTTCTTTTTTTGAGATGACAGTTCTCTAATCCTCTTCCAAACCACTGGATTCCACATGACAAGTTTTCTTTCTTTAAACCTATATCCTTTTTGATATTAAGAACAATAGAACCTTGATGAGATGTTTGTAATCCTTTGGCTGATCGGTCCAGGATTGACTCTATTGCTCTTTGCACCTGCCAATTGCCCACTGATCAAACTGTGGTTTTCCTATAGGCTTTCCAGGAATTTTCTGATGGGTGGGAATGGGGCGTGCTTTCAAACCAAGGAAAGCAGGTAAGCCAATGATCCCATAGCTCTTTAGAATCTTATTGCCCAGCTAGTCTAGACATAATGATGATAGGAAAAAATATCCAACATATTGAATCAAAAACTTTGGTTGGAGAAGGCAGCTGGGTATCTCAGTGGATTGATAGCCAGGCCCAGAGACAGGAAGTCCTAAATTCAAATCTGGCCTCAGACACTTCCCAGCTGTGTGACCCTGGGCAAATCACTTAACCCCCATTGCCTAGTCCTGACCACTCTTCTACCTTGAATACACAGTACTGATTCCAAGATGGAAGGTAAGGGTTAAAAAAAACTTCAGGTGAAAAATGTTCATTATAATCATCTCTTTATTGCTTTTCTTTGCCTTTTTCTGTGTTCTTTAGTGAGCAGACCTTCCTTCTTTAAACTTGGTGTCACAGAGATCAGGGTGTCCTTGTGAAATGAAAGATCTTAAGTTATTCCATGGGCATCACTGTCAGTCCAGTTGAATTAAATTACTTAGATGAGACTTGTTTGGTTTGGTTGATGAAATTTGGTAATTCCCAATGATAACCTTAAGGTACACTTTGGAGGTTAGAGATTCCTGTCTACAGGCTATCCTGAAAGATGTTCTGCATATCTGGATGAGCAAGAAATCCAAGGATTTCAACATATTAGAAGAAATTCCCATGTCATGTTCTATCTTACCATCATTAATAATTTTTACCATCATTAAAAATTGAGAAATGTTTCTTAGATAAGGGGCCCATGAGAAACTTGTGAGATTTTCTTGCCTCTCCCCTAAAAGAGAACCTATTTTCAGTTTGAAATCTGGATTTATCTGGTTAAAAAAGCTAAAGCCAGAAGGATAATGGTCAGCCCCTGGATGTGGCTTCTGAATGAAATTCTTGCTCAAGTGAATGGAACTGAATTGCCATTCCTGCCAAAAGGGCTATTTTTCTTCCTTGGAATAGAAGAAATTTTATGGAGTAGGAAAATCACAAAACTGATGGGAAAGATGGGGGAGGGGACTGAAGGCTTCCAAAATCTTCATTCAATGAAAGAAAATAATCAGATTTCCAGGTGCTGGTTTTTGATGGTGGGACTTTTGACTCTGTGTGACATGAAGTGTCCTAATTTCAACTACCCTCCCCCAAAAAAGAATCTTTCAGATGGAAAGAGATGCAACTGTTCCTTTGATAATCTGCAGGAGGCCATCATGCCCCCACTGGCTGACAAGATCACAGTTTGGGAGATGAGAACTACAAAGCAGCCCCCAGAGAATGAAGCCCCAGTGATCCCCCTCTGTGACTTCTCTCTTTAACTTCCCTCAATAATGGATGATTATTCTTTCTCCAATATGAAATGATATAAGATCAAAGACTTATAGAATAAATATATATCCCACCTTAATCCCCCCAAATTATAACCCTAAAAGATTACATTCACAGAATTAAAACCTAAAGATCACTACCCATTATCACCCTCCTTTCCCTCTCCCTCTCCACAGTTACATTCACTCCCATTACAGGCCAGGCAAGTCAAGAACATCAATCACCTTCAAGACACACTCCACTGAATTTTGTTTATGGACAGAAACCAGGCAACATTGGCAGGTGCTTTAAAGTAACACAAGAAAAACATAACTTGTAAATTGAGGAAAACCCCAAATCTGGTCTCTCATTAAATTACCTTCTAACCATGTACCTAGCTATGAAATGTTTTGTTATCCATCTCCTAAGTAATTGTGATTGATTGTGAAAGCTGACCAAAAGTAACAATGATTCTCCTAGGTCAGGGAGAACTAACATCTAGATCATCCTGTTTATGTCATTCATCTATAGCAACAATGTTTTGTGGACTATCTCCTTGGGCTATGCATCTGTTGTTGAGTTCCATGGAAACACATATGTAGAAAATTGATTGTGTACCAAAGAAGTATGTAATCATCAGCCTATATAATAAACGAACCTCCGTGCTATGGCAGAATGCTATGTGATGCCTATGCATGTGGGTCTGAACACATAGCACTTCTCATTTCCATTACTTGACTTGATTGTCACATCTAGATGGAGCAAGCCTGGCCCTTTGGGGACACTGCTGGATGTCTCCCAAAGATAACCCTAACAAAATGGTTGTAATTAATGGGCATGGTACAATGTGTGTCTGCCTCAGGAATACAGCACCATACAAACCAGGTATGACCAAACCTGATTTTTTGGTGTTTTGCTTTTGCTCTGATATGCTACACTCTGAAATGATGTCCAATACTAATCTCCCTATGGGAGGAAGTTCTTTCACCATAAAGTACAATGTATCCTTAAGGATGGGCAGCTACTATTTCAGTGGCTGCATTCTAAGTGTCCTTGAGGAGGATGGAGAGCCATTACGAGCCAATAGGATGGAAGCATGTGCAATCAAGGACTTCTTGTCTACAGCAAGTTACCATATCTCCTCTTATGTCTTGTGTGCCCCGAGCATTAGTCACTTTCTCCTTTTTAAGATGATGATTCAGCATCCTCTTCCAAACCACAGGATTCCATATGACAAGGTTTCTTTCTTTTAATTTACATCCTTCAAAAAGGGAGAACAGTACAGCCTTAATGAGAATTATGTGATATTTGGGACCAATGCTGAATGGGCCCAAATTGACTCTGATCACATTCTCGTTTCCTGCAGGCTTTCTAGGAATTTTCTCAAGGGTGGGAATGGGACCTGTTTTCCAAACTAAAGCTGACATGCTTGTCAAACAAGGCTGCCCCCTTAATTGTTTTTTCTTGTCTTTATGTCTTTTAGTGAACAGATATTTCCTCCTTAACCACTATTTCACAGAGTTCAAGGATTTCCTTATTGTTAAAGGGAAGATCTTGAGTTTCTCTGTGCTCAGCAGCATTAGTTTCATTGAATTAAATAATTTGGGCAAGTACAGTTCGGCTTGGTTAGTGAAATTTAGTCCTTCTCAGTGGTTAGCATATACTTTAGAGTTTCTGACAGTAGCCTACTGTTTTCTCAATATCAGAATGAACAAGAAACAGAAGGATTTCCACACAAGGGAAAAAGTTTCCATGTCATGTTCTATATCTGTAATAATTTAGGTTAGATGTAATATCTCAAGCCCCCAGTGGTCAGAAATATAAGTCTTATTGAATTCATTGACTGTATAAGGCCACTATGACTTTTTGGTGTAGTGATTCCATTCTGTTTATACTCTACAGTCTATGCCATTTTGGCAACTGACCACCTTCAGACCCATCAGTAACTTAGGGGATATCTACCTCAAGCTTATGAAGTCTTTCCCTGGCAAAATGGGTTGATTAGAACAATTTGTTCCAGTGACCAAGAACATGACTGAAGCAGTTGTGATTGAGCACTTAGATCTTGGTCAGACATAAAAAATGTCAAGATAATACATGGCACCCCAGACTATCTCCAATTGAAGTGCCCAGTTATGATCCCAAGGATGAAACAAGACCAACAATGTAACACACGGGAGGGAGTTTATTAAACAAACTGAAGTTTGGGCTCAGCACTCAAAAAATTGCTGGCCCTGAATCTGGGGCTTGCAGGCTTTTTATACACTTTTGTGGCAGAGGGAGTGCACAGGAACTCCTGGGGCTGGGGTCCTTATCAGTTCCTAGCACATTCCAGGTTGTGATAACTGGTTCTTCAGTAACTTGACTTCAGGGGCTCTAGGGGTAAGAGGGTCAGGGAGAAAATAGGTTCCAGGGCTGGTCCTTCACAATCACTCTGAAATTGGCTTGTCACTGGACTTCAGTGACTAGAAGAGAGCGATTGATGACTTTGTGTGACTCTGCAACACCTAAATTTAATTCATATTTCCCCACCTGTTTTTGTCATATGATGAATTCTCCCAATTGCTTGGATTTGGGAGTTTATCAAACAGTAGGTTACTATGGTAATTTACTACTGTGTATTGACTACCTAACGTTTTCCAGCGATTTACTGCTTTATTTCTTAGCCAGTATCAGACTGTTTTTGATGATTTATAATATTGATTGAGATCTAGGATGCTAGGCCTCTTTCCTCCATAATTTTTTCATTGATTCCCTTTAGATTCTTTTTGTTTTTCATTTTGTTATTTTTTTCTAGTTCTATAAAACAGTTTTTGAGTAGTTTGATTTGTGTAGCACTGAATAGCTTAATTAACCTACGGAAATTTTTCATTTTCATTTTATTGGCTTAGCCTATTGATGGGCAATTAATGTTATTCCAGTTGTTTAGATTGGACTTTATTTATGTGAAAAGTGTTTTGTAATTATATTCATATAGTTCCCATGTTTGTCATGGAAGGTAGACCATCCCCACTCCCCCAGAGTTCTCTTTCTATTTCTTACTGTCAGATATTTTTGGTAATAAATAGAAATACTGATGATTTATGCAGATTTCTTTTTAGCCTGCAATTTATTATTTTGATTAGATTTTGGTTGATCCTCTTGGATTCTTTAAGTATACCATCTGCAAAGAGTGATATAGTTTTGTTTCGTCATTGCCTAGTTTTTATTGTTTATTATTAGTTCAATGGTTTTCTTACTTTCAGGTTTATTAATTTCTCATGTGGTTTTCAAGATTTCCAATTTGGTCTTTCATTTAATTTCATTGATCTGAGGTTTTTAATTTGTTCTTTTTCTCAGTTTTTTAAGATGCATGCCCAATTCATTGACCTACTTTTTCTCTATTTTATTGGTGCAAGTATTTAAAGTTAAAAATTTTCCCCTTAAGTACTGTTTTTGTGCAAGCCATACATTTTGGTATGTTGTCTTATTGTCATTTCTTTTAATGAAATAATTGTTTCTATGATTTGTTTTTTTGATGCAACCATTCTTTAGAATTAGATTACTTGGTTTCTAGTTCATTTTTTATTTTTCTTTCCATTGTCTCTTATTGTAATTTTTATTGTGTTATTATAAAAAGATAAATTTATTATTTCTGCTTTTATATATTTATATTCTATTATATGGTGAATTTCCATGAAGATACCATATGCTGCTGAGAAAAATATATGTTCCTTTCTCATCCCATTCTATTTTCTCCAGTGGTCTATCACATCTAACTTTTCTAAAATTCTATTCACTCCCTTAAGTTTTTTCTCATTTTTTTCTTGTTAGATTTATCTAGATATGAGAGGGAAAAGTTGAGGTCTCACACTAGTATAGTTTTACTGTTATTTCCTCATGTAACTCATTTAATTAACTACTTTTAAAATGTGGATGCTGAGACTTCCGGGTTAACATGGCGGCAGTCTAGACTCAGGACTCTTCCTCTCCTCAGCACCTACAGATATAGACCACTTCAAAAGACCAAAAACACCAAATTCATATGAACAAAGGGACTCTACAGTAGGGCACAGCATTGAAGGTACATTGGATTTGGGCATTTCCACACTATAAGGGGGTGGAAAAGCTCCCACCAAAACGCAAGCTGATCTACCCTCCCCCACCCCACCTACACAGCCATAGTCAGAGCCAGCATGCACCAGAATCAGTGAGTGAGCAAGGAACACCTTTAGAGTGAGTGAGGAGCCCCTCTAGGTCCTTGGCAGCTGACCAAGACCACCAAAGACCTATTCCTGTGAACAGCTAGACCTGAAACCCCAGCAGGCTGAAGAGGGTAGACCGTGGGCCCTCGAAGGAAGATAGCACAGAGAAGGGCAGCAAACAGCAGAAGCTGTGGAGATTCGAGAGCTTGCCTCAGGTGAAATCCTTGCTCCTTAACTCCATACACAGAGAGCCTACCCATATCACTCAGATTTCTGATTAAAAAGGGAAAGAAAAACCTCCACAGTGATGGCAAATAATACCCAGGAACAACAGCCTCCCTCCACCAAGGAAAACAAGAAGAAGAGGTTGACCCTGGAAAATTTTTACAGAGGAAAAACCCAGGCTACAGAGGAAATAGAAGAGGAAATTCAAATGAATACACCAAAACCTTCAAAAAATGGAAATTGTCCACAAGCTCTTGAAGAATTTAAATTGGAGCTTAAATCAAAAAGATGGAAGCCTTCTGGCAAGAAAAGTGGGAAATAGTTCAAAGAGAAAATAACAGTTTAAAGCACAAGAACTCCCAATTGGAGAAACAGCTGGAAGCCACGAAAAGCAGGATAGACCAAACTGAAAAAGGAAAACCAGTCCTTAAAATACAGAATTTGGCAATTGGAAGCCAATGAACTTGCAAAACAGCAAGACTCAATAAAGCAAAGTCAAAAGACCGACAAAATAGAAGAAAACATAAAATATCTCACCGAGAAGATGACAGATCAGGAAAACAGATAAAGGAGAGACAATTTGAGAATCATTTGGTCTACCTGAAAAGCCAGAAATGAACCGAAATCTTGACATCATACTATAAGAAATTATCCAAGAAAACTGCCCTGATGTTCTTGAACAAGGGGACAAAATAGACGTTGAAAGAGTTCATAGAACACCCTCTACACTAAATCCTCAAAAGACAACTCGCAGGAATGTAATTGCCAAATTCAAGAGCTTTCAAGCTAAGGATAAAATTCTACAAGAAGTCAAAAAGAGGAAATTCAGATACCAAGGAGCACCAATCAGGATAACACAAGACCTGGCAGCTTCCACACTAAAGGACCACAAGGCTTGGAATATGATATTCAGAAAGGCTACAGGATCACCTATCCATCAAAACTGACTCTATACTTCCAGGGGAACGTATAGGCATTCAACAAAATAGAAGATTTCCAAGTATGTGTAAAGAAAAGACCAGAACTAAGTGTAAAGTTTGATATCCAAACACAAAGATCAAGAGAAACATGAAAAGGTAAATAAGGAAGAGAGGGAAAAGGGGAAAATGTTTTTTATTCAAACTTTCTTTTTAAGGGGTACAATTAAGATCAAATTATTTATATTAATATATGGGGTAAATGTTATTTGTAACTCTCAAAAAATTATATTCACTATTAAATTAATTAGAAGAATCATTCACAGGAAGAGATTGGGGTAATAAGTGCTATAAGATGATATGCAAAAAAAGAAAAAGGGAGGGGGGAATTGAAGATAGCACCAAGAGATACTTGAAGAAATAAAATAAATAGGATAATCTTTATCACACAAAGATACACATGGGAAGGGAAGAATACTCTTATAAGAAGGAGAGGAAGAGAGTGCTAATAGGTAATACTTAAGCCTTACTCTCAGTGAAATCAATTCTGAGAGGGAAGAGCATCTAGGGGTTCTTGAATTCTATCTTATCCTACAGGGGAAGTGAGAAGGGAAAACTCCCAAGGGGAATGGGGGGAGGGAGTACAAAAAGGGAGGGAAAGATTGGGGGAGGGAATGTAACAGACCCTAAAAAAATAAGAAGGGAACAAAAAGGGAGGGGCAAGAAAGGGAAGCATATTAAGGGAGGGGATTAGGGTATTGATTACGAGCAAACCACTGGTTTAAAAGGAAGTAGCAAAAGAAGAAAGGACAGAACTAGGAGAGGATATCAAAATGCTGAGGAATACACAAGTGACAATCATAACTTTGAACGTGAATGGGATGAACTCACCCATAAAACAAAAACAAATCGGAGAGTGGATTAGAATCCAAAATCCTACCATATGTTATCTACAAGAAACATACCTGAGGAGGTTAGACACTCACAATGTTAGAATTAAAGGTTGGAGCAAAACCTATAGGTCCTCAACTGACAGAAAGAAGGCAGGAGTTGCAATTATGATATCTGACAAAGCCAAAGTAAAAATAGATCTGATTAAAAGGGAGTATAGACAATGAGGAAATATCAGTAATCAACATGTGTGCACCAAATGGTATAGCATCCAAATTTCTTTTTTTTTTAATTTTATAGTGTTTTATTTGAACATTTCCATGCATTATTCATTAAAGACAAAGATCATTTTCTTTTCCTCACCCCCACCCCCCATAGCCGATGCGTGATTCCACTGGGTATCACATGTGTTCTTGATTCGAACCCATTGCCATGTTATTAATATTTGCATTAGAGTGTTCGTTTAGAGTCTCTCCTCTGTCATGTCCCCTCAACCACTTTAGTCAGGCAGTTGCTTTTCCTCAGTGTTTCTACTCCCACAGTTTGTCCTCTGCTTATGGATAGTGTTTTTTCTCCTAGATCCCTGTAGATTGTTCAGGGACATTACACCACCACTAATGGAGAAGTCCATTACGTTCGATTATACCACAGTGTGTTTGTCTCTGTGTATAATGTTTTCCTGTTTCTGCTCCTCTCACTCTGCATCACTTCCTGGAGGTCATTCCAGTCTCCATGGAATTCCTCCACTTTATTATTCCTTTTTGCACAATAATATTCCATCACCAACATATACCACAATTTGCTCAGCCATTCCCCAATTAATGGGCATCCCCTCATTTTCCAATTTTTGGCCACCACAAAGAGCGCAGCTATGAATACTTTTGTACAAGTCTTTTGTCCATTATCTCTTTGGGGTACAGACCCAGCAGTGCTATGGCTGGATCAAAGGGTAGACATTCGTTTATTGCCTTTTGTGCATAGTTCCAAATTGCCCTCCAGAATGGTTGGATCAATTCACAACTCCACCTGCAATGCATTCATGTCCCTACTTTGCCCCATTCCCTCTAGCATTCATTTCTTCCCTTTGCTGACATGTCAGCCAGTCTACTAGGTGTGAGGTGATACCTCAGAGTTGTTTTTATTTGCATCTCTCTGATTATAAGAGATTTAGAACACTTCTTCATGTGCTTGTTAATAGTTTTGATTTCTTTATCTGAAAACTGCCTATCCATGTCTCTTGCCCATTTATCAATTGGGGAATGGCTTGATTTTTTGTATAATTGATTTAGCTCTTTATAAATTTGAGTAATTAAACCTTTGTCAGAGGTTTTTCTGAAGATTTTTTCCCAATTTGTTGTTTTCCTTCTGATTTTAGTTACATTGGTTTTGTTTGTACAAAAGCCTTTTAATTTGATGTAGTCGAAATTATTTATTTTACATTTTGTGATTCTTTCTATGTCTTGCTTGGTTTTAAAGTCTTTCCCCTCCCAAAGGTCTGACATGTATACTATTCTGTGTTTACCCAATTTACTTATGGTTTCCTTCTTTATGTTTAAGTCTTTCACCCATTTGGAATTTATCTTGGTGTAGGGTGTCAGGTGTTGATCAATTCCTAATCTCTCCCACACTGTCTTCCAATTTTCCCAGCAGTTTTTATCGAATAGTGGATTTTTGTCCCAAAACCTGGGATCCTTGGGTTTATCGTATACTATCTGGCTGAGGTCGCTTGCCCCCAGTTTATTCCAGTGATCCTCCTTGCTGTCTCTTAGCCAGTACCAAATTGTTTTGATGACTGCTGCTTTGTAATATAGTTTGAGGTCTGGGACTGCAAGGCCCCCCTCATTTGTGTTTTTTTTTTCATTATTTCCCTGAATATCCTTGATCTTTTTTTATTCCAAATGAACGTTGTTATGGTTTTTTCCAAATCAGTAAAGAAATTTTTGGGGAGTTCCATGGGTATGGCACTAAATAGATAGATGAGTTTGGGTAGGATGGTCATTTTTATTATATTGGCTCGTCCTACCCATGAGCAGTTAATGTTTTTCCAATTGCTCAAGTCTAGTTTTAGTTGTGTGGAGAGTGTTTTGTAGTTATGTTCATATAGTTCCTGTGTATTCCATCACCAACATATACCACAATGTGGTATATGTTGGTGATGGAATACTATTGTGCTAAAAGGAATAATAAAGTGGAGGAATTTCATGGGGACTGGAACAACCTCCAGGAAGTGATGCAGAGTGAGAGGAACAGAACCAGGAAAACATTATACACAGAGACTGATACCCTGTGGTACAATCAAATGTAATGGACTTCTCAACTAGCAGCAATGCAATGACCCAGACCAATTCTGAGGGACTTATGAGAAAGATGCTATCCACACCCAGAGAAAGAACTGTGGGAAAAGAAACACAGAAGAAAATCGACTGCTTGATCACATGGGTTGAGGGGGTATGATTGGGGATGTAGACTCTAAATGAACATCCTAATGCAAACACCAACAACATGGAAATGGATTCTAATCAAGGAAACATATAATACCCAATGGAATTGCACATTGACTATGGGAAGGGTGGCGGAGGGGAGGGAGGAATAAAATATGATTTTTGTAGCCAAGGGATAATGTTTGAAATTGACCAAATTTAAAAAAAAATTTAATGTGGATGCTATGTATGATATTGCTTTATTGTCTATGATACCCTTTATTACGATGTAATTTCCTTCCTTATCTCTTTTCATTTAGATCTATTTCTGCTTTTGCTTCATCTGAGATCATGATTGCTACCCCTGCTTTTTTTCTTTACCTAAAGCATAACAGATTCTGCTGTGTGTGTCTCCCTGCTTCAAATGTGTTTCTTTTAGACAGTTAGGATTCTGGTTTTTAATCCACTCTGCTATCTACTTACGTTATATTATTTGTTTTACCACAAAATATACTCTATTAAATATTTGTTTTCAAATATCTTTTTATCACATTCTTTGTAAAAGCTCAATTCATAATCTAGCAGCATCCAGATTAGACATTTGTCTTTTTAATAGCATTTCTAATACTAGATTTTCCAAATTTCGCTATGTAAGAGAATTTAGAAATGCAATAATAACATGCCTCTTCCCAGTCAGATGACATCAGCTCAACAGAATGCATTTCCATATTGTCCTGCCTACTCACCATTAAGTTTATTACTTTGGTATTTTATACTAATCCCTTCTAAAACCATGGAGTAAGTACAGCCAATTCAGGAGATAATAGTAGCAATAGTACACATTCATATGTGATGCTTATATGCTGGACTGTGTTGAGCACTTCGTTTGATCTCAGTAGCAATTCTGGGAGCTGGGGAACATTATTTTCCTCTTTATAGGAAAGTATATCTCATGGGGTGGGGGGGGCATTCCTTTTCTTAGAACCGAATCTACCAAAAGCCTAAAGTGGGTTAGTCTTGATTACTCCCAAGTGCTTCATTCATCTCCCCCAGCATTCTAAACTCTGGCTGCAGCTTTTTAGCAGTCTGCCTGGATTTTCCCTTTTGGAAATCTTTTAAGGTAACACAATCTACAAACAACACTAATGGAATACAAGACAAAAATTTTCCGACACAAAATCACAGGAACGCAGACAAAATTATAAGACAAGCACAGTCAGAATATAAAGAAGAAACTCCATTTTGGAGGAGTGGGCAGAAACTCACCATAAAGCTGCCCAGCAAAAGCCAGAGTTCCTATGATCACAATAAGATTTTTCAATGGCTTGTCTTAATTTCTTAATTGGCAATAATGGTAAAAGTTAAATTAACCAAAGCATATTATCACAGCCTTAACTTTTCCAATTTACAATAATGAAAAAAATGAATTAACCAAAGCCAAGAATCAACTGAATGCATTACATCTTTACATCAGATAATTCTATTCCCCTCTCTTTATTCCTTCACATAACTATTCGTTAAGAGTATGTCCTGGTTCCATGCTATCAAAAATCTATTTAAGGAGAAACAGGAAGGTGGCTCAATATTGTTAGAACACAACTATTGCCATGACTCCGGAAAAATGAAGCCTTCAACATAAACACCCCCAAATCAGGGGTTACCTCTCCAAAGACAATCCAAAATTCAGGAGTACTTGGTAAGCTATAATGGAAAAAAGGTGAAGACGGGGAGAAAAGAAAACTAAACCTTACCTTATTTCAGAATAGTGATTAAGATCCGGAGTCTGACCTCCAGAAGCAGTCTTCCACAAAAAAGTCTGGTGAAGATTAACCAGAGAGCTCTAGTGAGGATTTTTGGGAAGCCTTTCAGCTAGGGGTCGGAATACTGACTTGACCTAGCAGGCTCTACTAAAACTGTAATGAGTAAAAGATGATTTCATTCATTCATTCACGAGGAAACAAAGGTTTGATATTCTGCATATATTGATGTATTAAGCAATGCATGTGAACGGCCTAATAAATTGGGACCAAGTTCCTTCCTCAGTTTAAGGCTGGACCCTGAATACAGTGGGAGACATTTTTTGTACATTAAAAACAATCAAAACCAATTAGTTAAAAGGAAACTTTACAACTCTGGGTAATCTGATTCTCATTTAAGGAAAGATTAGAGACTTTCCAATTTGGGAGGGGGAGGAGTGAACAAGTGCAATTCCTTGAATTCAGGAAAAGAGATTGCTCATTCCCAAATATCTGTAAACAATCAAAAGAAAACAGAAATAACTGATTGATCAGTATGGGGCTAGTTTTTAGATACTACATAAGGGTTACTTGAGATGTCCAGTTGTGAGAAAACTTGCATCAGTTTTTAGATCTTGTACAGGTGGTCCATTTTACCAGCCAGAGAGGGCTAGGCTCAAATAAATACAGGAAAGACTTTCTCCCAATTCATATAATTGGATCAAGTTTTCTCCCAAAACAGAATTTGGACCAAGATCCTAATTGAATAGAAAGGGAACTGGGCTAGCTCCCAAAATGAGTCAGAACAATCAACTACTTGCTGCCCTAAGCCCCTTGATTTTCTAACAATTTTCCACACCCATAGAAGTGCCCAATCAAAGCCAATGGGAAGAAAGCAGGAGGGGGCTAAGGACTTCTGGAGTCTTCATTCACCGTGTGGAAGAAATCTGATTTTCAATTCTTGATCTGTGTCCTTCAGGGGCCTGTCTGGTAAATTCTGTGTGATCAGAGGCATCATAGGATTATAATGATCTCACAGAAGAAAATCTTCTAGATGGAAAGATTCTACAACTCCTTTCATAGCCATATTAAATGAGAAGATTTGATTGGCAAGGCAGAATGTGTCTATTTGATACAATAATAGAGTACCCGGCTATTCATGCCAGAATGTCTGCTTTATTAGAGAAATTCCTCTGATATGTTGCAATCTGAGCTACCTATGGGAGGAGCAAGTTCTTTAATCATTAAACACAATATATCTATTTTGCTTCCGAGCTATCATATTTTGGCTCAATTCTAAAAGTTCTTGATGAAGATGGAGAATAATTACCAGCCAAGTGGGTTAGAAGCTTTGTGCAACCAAGGACTGTGTTTATCGCAAGTAAATGATCACATCTCCATTGTTGTCTTCTGTGCTTCTAGTGTCATCAGATTCTTATTGTGATGGCAGCTCCAGAATCCTCATCAAAGCCCCTGGATCCCATATATCAAAGTTTCTTGTAGTTTGAATCCTGTCAGAAAATGAGAACAGTCCCCTGCTAAAGGAAATGCTTTAGTTTTTAGAACCAGTTTTGATTATGCCAGAATAGACCATATTACTCTCTGGATCTACTAATTCCCCAGTGATCAAATTGTGCTTTTTCTTCAGGATTTCCAGAAATGTTCTCAAGTATAGGAAAGGGGTATGATTCCACAGTCTGGGCTGCCATCTTGAAGAAGGTATATAAGAGGATGATTAGAATTTTAGTATCTTCTTGCCCATCTCTCATAGACTTTGCATGATATAGTGATGAGAACAAACACAAAGCAAGCAGAAATAAAGCAGGTTAGATGCAGAATGTTGATTACAATCCTTTCACATTGATTCTTTTTCCTTGTCTTTCTCTCTGGTCCTTCTGTGGGCCAACACTCCTTTATTTAGCCTCCGTTTCAGAGACCATGGTTTCCTTCATGTAAAATGGAGGCTCTTCATCTTCTCAATGGACAGCTGGATCAGCCATACTACATGATTTATACAAGGCCAATATGGCTTTTGGGGTAAAATTCAGTACCTCTCAGTGATTGCATTTAGCTTACACTTGGGCTACCCTGAGAGAGCATCTGGAAATCTGGATTGGCAACAAGCTGAAGGACTTCCACACATTGGAGGAGGTGTCAATGTCATATCCTATATGAGAGTACGTATTTTAGAGTTTAAAATCATACAGTCTCAAGGATAGAGCCACATGGTATTGCAGGGAAGAAACAGGCACATCTGGCAATACATTTTTTTCTTTAAAACTCTTACCATCTGTCTTAGAATCAGTACTGTATATTTGTTGCAAGGCACAAGAGCAGTAAGGGTTGGGCAATGGGGGCTAAGTAACTTGCCCAGGGCCACATAGCTAGGAAGCATCGAAGGTCAGATTTGAACCCAAGACCTGCCATCTCTAGGCCTGGCTCTCAATCTGCTGAGTCACCTAGCTGCTTCCTTGGCAATAGGTTTTGACTTGTGAAATTTGGAATTTCTCTCATGATTATTTCCCTCCAGAGGGCATTCGTTCTCTTTTAGAAAACTATCTCACCATTGTACCCTTCTTCAAGAAATAAGACTATCAGGATTATCGGTAGACATCTTTATAAAATAACTTAGTGTAAATGATGTAGATATCCTCAAATGGATTTTCCACAGGAAAATGCCAAAATGTTTTGTTTGGGGAGTTAATATGTAATACACTCAGATATGGGTATCCATCAGCTTTTAAACCATGAATGGGCTCCCTAAGAAAAAGCATCCAGGACTTGATTTGTTTACAAGAGAACTGTGCCAAACCCTTAAGTAACAGTTGCAATATTATATAAATTGTTGGAAAAAACAGTAAAGAAAGAGTCCTACCAACTTCCTTCTGTGATACAAATATGGTCTCAGTGCCTAAAAGAGAGCCAAAACAGAGGAAGAAACCTGATTGCCTCATGAATATTAATGTCAAAATGTGTAATCAAATGCTAACAAGGAGATTCCAGCAACATAACACAAAAAGTACCAGTGGGATCTATACCAAGAACGCAGGGCTGGGGTAGTAGTGGGGAAATTGTGAGCATAACTGATCATATCAACAGCAAAGAGAAATATTGCCATTCAACAAATGCAGAAAGACATCTGATAAAATGGAAGTCCTATTCCTGCTTTGAAAAAAAACAGAAATAAGTGGAACTTTTCTTAAAATGATTCATGAGTGTCTATCTAAAACCAAGAGCAAGCATTATCTTTGATGGGGATAAGCTAGAAGCCTTTCCCATAAGATCCAGTAAAGCAAGAATGTGCATTATCACATATTATAGCAAGAAGAAAGAAATGGAAAGAATAAGAATAGGCAATGAGGAAACATAACAGTCACTTTTTGCAGATGAGATCCCTTGAGTCAATTAAAAACAACCAATCCAAACAATTAGTAAGTTCAACAAAGCTGCAGGATGTTAATCATCAGCATTTTAATATAAATCCAACCAAACCCAGCAGAAGAGAGAGAGAATTCCATTTAAAATAACTACAAATAGTGCTTGGGAGTTGACCCCCCCAAATCACATAGAGGAACAATGTGAATAACTGAAGCAGGGCAGCTAGGTGGCACAGTGGATAGAGTACCAGCCCTGGAGTCAGGAGGACCAGAGTTCAAATTTGGACTCAGACACTAGTGGTCTGACTCTAGACAAGTCACTTAACCCTGTTTGCCTCAGTTTCCCCATATGTAAAGTGAGATGAAAAAGGAACTGGCAAACCACTCCAGTATCTTCATCAATAAAATTTCAAATGGGTCATGAAGAGTCTGACATGAACAACAACAAATAATTTGAGAAATATTAGTTGCTTGGGGATAGGCAGAGACAATGCAACAAAAATTAAAATGCTACCTAAATTAGCTTGCTTATTCAGGGCCATATCAAGCAAACTACCAAAGAATTTGTAGAGCTAAAAAAAATTAAATTTATTTGGAGGAACAAAAGGTCAAGAATAGCTAGGGAATTATTGAAAAGAAAGATGGGGAAGGAGGCCAAACAATAACCAATCTCAAAAGATACTAAATAATTTGGTTATGGATAAGAAATACAGTGGTTGCTGAGGTACCACCTCACACCCAGCAGACTGACTAACAGGACAGGGAAGGAAAGTAATGAATGCTGGAGGGGGTGTGGCAAAGTTGGACATTAATGCATTGCTGGTGGACTTGTGAATTCATCCAGCCATTCTGGAGGGCAATTTGGAACTATGCCCAAAGGGTGCTAAAAGACTGTCTTCCCTTTGATCCCACCATAGCACTGCTGGGTTTGCACCCCAAAGAGATGATGAGGAAAAAGACATGTACAACAATATTCATATCTACGCTCTTTGTGGTGGCCAAAAATTGGAAAATGAGGGGATGCCCTTCGATTGGGGAATGGCTGAACACATTGTGGGAGCTGTTGGTGATGGAATACTATTGTGCTCAAAGTAATAATAAAGTGGAGGAATTCCATGGGAACTGGAAAGACCTCCAGGAATTGATGCAGAGTGAAAGGAGCAGAACCAGGAGAACATTGTACACAGAGACTGATACACTGTGGTACAATTAAATGTAATGGACTTCTCCATTAGTGGCAATGCAGTGATCCTGAACAACTTGGAGGGATCTATGAGAAAAACCACTATCCACATTTTGAGGAAGAACCGTGGGAATAGAAACACGGAAGAAAAACAACTGCTTGAATCCATGGGTCGAGGGGATAGGATTGGGGATGTAGACTCTGAATGAACATCCTAGTGCAAACAACAACATGGAAATGGGTTCTGATCAAGCACACAAGTAATACCCAATGGAATTGCTCTCAGCTCAGAGAGGGGGGAGGAAGTAGGGGGGAAAGAATACGAATCATGTAATCATGAAAAAATATTCTAAATCAATTAATGAATTAAAGAAAGAGATTTAATGAAGAGAGAAATCAAGTGGTTGAATAAGTGGAACAGATGGCGCTATTTCATGTGTTTTCCCAGATATTTGGGTGAACTCACTGCCAAAAAGTTTGGGAAAGCTGAAAAGTGGTGTGGCGGAAACTAGACAGAGACTGGCATCTCACACTGTATGCCAAAATCAGCTCAAAACAGGTACAGGATTTGGACAAAAGAGTGATGCAGGCAGGTGGGCAAGCAGAGAAGAAACTGCCTGTCAGATCTGTGTGTAGAGGAAGAACTCACCGAAAACCATAGCTAGGTTCACTGGAGACAAAAACGAATCATCTGGGGCCTTTCCGCCCACCTCTAAGACAGCTTGGCCTCTGCCGCCATGCCCAAGCCACAGGCTCTCTACAGGCCTAGGTGTGGTGGCCCGAGATAGGGTCCCCTTGGGCTGTCTGGGGAGGAGAGAGGGAGGACGAAGACCAGGCAGCCTGGCCCCAGCACCGGCGTCGTCACCTTCCCCCACAGGCCATTTCTTATCCATTTGCGTGGCTGAAGAGCATCTGTGGAGGAGCATGGAAAGGATGGGTGTGAGCACGTTTACTCCCAGCTCCCCCTCCTGCAGCCAGGAGACGCTGGCAAAGTGAAATGATGGCCATTTCTGGGGCGTCACTACTCGTGTGCAGGACAAAAGGCAGTGCTGGTGGCTTGCAGTGATTTCTTTCGCACCTAGCTTGTTGGCCAAGCAGAGGATGGTGGCCTGAATGTGTTGGGTTTGCATCATGGAACCATCGCTGGATTTAGACCCCTTTGGAGTGTGCTTATAACAGCAACCCTGTCAATTGACACAAGATGTTATCGATGTCGTGGCTGCAGTCAGCTGTATGTGAACGTTTAGTGTTGCAGCACCTGCTCAGAGTTCACAGAATCAGGTACTTTGTGGGATACACCAGATGACCAACAAGAAAAGGCCCAGATGCTGGGCGAGAAAACCGTTCTGAGTACAGTTTTCCTGCTTGAGGTGGTGGTGTTTGTCCAGCGTCTTCAGGATGCACCGTGGTAGGAAGGCCCATTCCTGTCTGCCCAGAGTCCCAGAGAAGGTGTTAAAGCTACGGTTATGTCCCCTGAAAGTCCACGTAAGCATAGCACACAGACTCGGTCTCCCCAAGTGCTGAATTCTTCAGCTTCCTGTTCAGAACCTAGAATCATCCAGTTGGCTCTTCCTCATCTTTTCCCCAGACTTTTCCATTTGGAGTTGATCGAAGGCTTCAGTCATAGAGGGTCAAGCAGGTAGGAAATTGCAGGACTTTAGAACCACCAGGCCCACCTGAGGCTGCTAGAAGAAGGACATGTGAGAGTACAAGGGCTTATTTGCCTCTGCTTACTGGAGAAGATGCCCAGGTCAAAGTGGAAAGGCTAAGTGATGAGGAAGAAGTGTTCCAGCCTGTCAGTGCACCTCAGCACTCCCTGAGTGATCAGCAGACAGTGCCGGGGAGTGAGCAAATTCAGGAGCATGTTCTCGCTAGTCCCCAGGCTTCGTCTATAGGGTCAGTAGGTGAAGGAGCAATGATGGACTACCTCTTCTCCGGGGCACCTCCAGCACGAATACTCACACAGATGATGAAGATGCATTGGAAAGTGTTCAGTGCCCTGCCAACCCCACGTCGCTCCTTCTACCAGCAGCCAGAACGGCCAAGTCCAAATGGCCCAGATGGGCCATCTCAGTGTCCCAGCTTGTGGAGCCCGATTCACCCGCATTCAGAACCTGAAGCCGCACAGGCTTACCCACTCAGGCATGAAAGCACTTCAGCGTGACCGCTGTGGGAAAACATTCACCTGGGCTTACTCGCTGAAGGTGCATCGCCTGAAGCACGAAGGCAAACACTGTTTCCGGTGCCCAACGCGTAGCGCCACTTCCCCAACTAAAATGCAACTATAGGCCAGAAATCAAGTACTGACTGTACAGACCAGCGTCCCAAGTAGAAACATGTCCCTCCTCTCAGGACTTTGACCAACATTGCGTAGAGCCTGCTGGTTTCCGGAAGTGTCTACAGTAAGGATTTTTTTTCTCACATTATTATGGTAAACATTCCTGAAACTAAACAAATTGTTGAGGCTTTGTCTTTTTTTTAATGGCATTTAATGAGTAGATTGTTGTTGGGAGAGGCACTCTATCTACCCTTAATATTTCACCATTGTAGAAACACTCCTCCAGATACCTTTTTTTTTTTTGCTTATGTTGAGGTTAGCAAGAAAGTGTGATTTTTTAAAAATAAGTTAAGCTGTGGACTTGGAAATGGAGAACATCAGCAATGAGAATAATACATATCCTGTCCTAACAGGAGCCAGTCTCCCCATCTTCATGCTATAATTTTTTGGCTGAAAACTTGTTTGCCTGAGCTATGACCATTCGACAAGATGGTCTATTGTCCAAGCCCATTTTCTTTTTGCCCCATCTGCAGTTGTATTTTATTTTGCCAATACTGACTGTATCATAGCAAAATTTACTAAAGGAAAAATATTGGAGTCTTTTGTTTATATATTTGTCTGTGTACTGTAGGGGATTTTTGTTCTGCTTGGGACAAAATAAGGAATTTTCTGCAGGGCCGAGTTCTTAACCGAACAAGGGGTTGTTTGCAAAAAGTTTCTACGACAGTGATAAATTTTCCATTTTCCAAAATAGTTTAAATTGATGTCAAGTTTATTAAAGACAGCAGTTACTAGAGCTTATAAAAACAGTGCAAGCAATAAAAATACAAAGTTCATCTTTCCATCTTTAGAATGGGCTCAGTTGGAACTGATGTTTGAGATTCATGAAGGTATCTGCAACAGACATGACAAGTACCAAGTTGGGGATAACAGCAGTATCAGAGCCTTAGATTTTAGTGGGCGTTCTTCACGCTGCTGCGGTGTTCAACTCTCTGAGTATGAGTTGAGCCCTCTGTGATGCTTGTGGTTATGTTCTATAGCACATCTCGTGCCATTAAAAGCATCACTGATCTTGAGCCTCCAAAGAAAAGACATGGTGACTCCAAGGGTTATGAAATTTGAAGTAATCTTTTATTTCTCTACATGACTACCTAAAGCAAATTACAAAAACATATTTGTGGAATATGAAAAGAGAATGCATAAATAGCACCTTGACTGAAACAATATTTGCATTGCTGTCAGGTGCTGGGCAGTACTTGTAGAGTTCTTTTTAATGGAAACATGCTAACTTCATGGTACCAGTTTCCATGTCAAAAATGGAATCATTCAGTAGCTCAATTTAATCAAATTTTGGGTTGTTTATCTTTCCTTTCTTTATGAAGATAGAAATATTCTAAGTTAGATTATAAATTAGATTTCTTTATGATAGAACTTAGTTTGTTCTAAGAGATTTTAACATCAAATGTTTTCTAATTTTTACAAACAAAAATGGGTAAAGTTAACTTCTGCAGATTTTTTCTTAGAATAAAGGCACTTGCTCAGTCTTCTTCAAAGTTTTCTTCCCTCATCTTCCAATCTTGCTCCCACTTCCCTACCTTTCTTCCATGAAACAGTTATTGCTCATTTGTGTTCCCCAATACGGGGCTTTTTCCGTGAGCTTTTCAGGAAGTTAAGTTGTAGACCACGAGTCACACTTATTTACTGATTGGGTTGAGTTACTTTTTACGGTGGTTTGGGATCTTTCTAAAATAGTGATTCATCCTCATTTTAATGTACTATCCTATCTTTTTGTTTCATAATAAATGAAACTTAAAGTTTTAGAGTTAATCCTTGCTTGTTAAAGGCGAGAAGTGGGCCTTCCTTCATCCTTTTCCCCCCTCCATAAAATCAAGAAATTAATAGTGTTCCCATTTCTTTGAATAGAGAAACGTGAGGAAGAAGAATCTTTAAAGACTGTGACAAGGAAATCACTTTAAAAGACTGATATATATATATATATATATATTAATTTAAGGTCGCCAAGGAATTCAGCTATGTAATTCCTAATTGAAAACTCAAATCAGCCGTCAGCCTTTTATAGAGTTTAATTACAAACAGGAGGAAGAAAGGAATTAGAGAGAGAGAGAGAGAGAGAGAGAGAGAGAGAGAGAGAGAGAGAGAGAGAGAGCGAAAGGGGAGAGAAGGGAATAGGGCTTAAATACCCCCTCTGTTTAGGCTGGGCCAAAAGGCCCAAGCCCTTAGATAGCTGGGGCAAAGAAAAGAGATCAGTCCCTATTACTCACGTGACCAAAATGGAGAAACAGTCTCAAAGGCCCCCACCTTCAGCTTCCTTCAGAGCAAGCTTCTCAGAGCACACTCCAACCACCCAGACAAACTCCTCAACCACCACCCTGAGTCTTCAGACCCCTCTATCTTTAAGGAAACCATCCAAGTTCCCTCCCCTCAGTTCTCACATCTACCAATCACTGTCCATCAATTTCCCTGTGCCAATGGAGGCTCTAGCTTAACCCAGGACCACCCAGAGGTCTCTGGCTTTGCACATGTCTGTTGAAGGTCATATTTTCAAATAATTAAATCTTTGATCCTTTGCTACAGCCCTTCCTAAATCCTGTTAACCTGAGTAGGGTAGAGATTGGAATAATTAAATTTTGATCTATGCTGCAGCCCTTCCTCAATCCTGTTAGGACTGAGTAGGGTGGAGATTGATTCCAAGTATCTCCATTGTATCAATTCTAAAATCAATCATGACTCAAAGAAATTCCTGTTCTATGCTTAAGCATAGGTCAAAGTCCTTTCCATTGTTCAGCAAAAGGTTTCTGTCCTAAAGTAATCTTAAGAAGGGAGGAGGAGGAACCTCCCATGCCAATGGGGTTCACATTCCAATAGACTATCAGTAAGAAATTTTCCAAGTATGAAATTTCCCAATGGTGAAATTTCCAACATTTATAAGTCTAAGGAATTTTAAGGTTTACAAGACTATGAAGTGTTCTTTTCTACCTTCTTTTGGCCATTCTAGTATCTCTTCCCTTTTATTTAATGTCTATTGCACAGCTACGGTGGGGGAAAGCAGTTTTCAGGGTAAAGGGAAGAAGTAAGAATGAAATATTTCCATCCAAGGTCCTGTCACTCACATCCTGTAAGTGCTCTCAGTGTATCCTGGCTATATTCTGAATGTGACATGTGCAACACTGGCTACTCTCCACAAATGGAAATTTCTGGTGTCTAGATTTCCAAGTTTGTCTGATGTGTGACAGCAGCATCGTGAGCTTACCAAAGTCCTTATTTCTGCGTATCCCTTCCCCAAAACCCTCACCCCAATCAACATGTATGTTAGCAAGTATTTTGTGAGCCTATTTAAATGAAATCCCTGGTTGTTGGGGGGGGGGAACAGAGGTAGTTTATTTCTCTGAAATACATTTAATACAAGGATATTTGACTTATGTGTCTTTTCAGAAACTAAGCTATAGAATTATGGCAAGTAGCATTTAATTATGTTTCTAATTCCTCTAGAAAAGACTTGAAAACCATTTTTGTAGAAGGGCATGTAAAATGGACAAAACGCCAGTGCTTAGTTGGTTTTCCCCCAGATATCATCACCACAACACCGAAGCATCTGAATATTTGGATTGCGGCTATTTAATATTGCTGGCTTTTCTACATCCCCCCAAACAGTGTCATGCTTGGTTTCAGGATGTATGATGAACTGCCTTTTTGGAAACTGAGGGTCTCATATAAAAAAGGCCTTGATTTTCAATCTTTTAACTACTAAAGAGTTCTGATGAGCTTTAAAAATGAGCAAACGTGCTCATAACTAGCCCCTTGAGGCTAACTGTCACAGCTACACTAGAGCCTCATATCTTCAACCTGTGCATTCCATTAGCCCCTCTGCGTAACTAGTACCAGTCAGTCCTTTAGATCTAGTCCATGGAAAGCACTACAGTCACATTAAAATGGCCAACGTTCTTCTTTCCAGTACTTAAATTGCAAACCTGTGTTGACAGGGGGAGGATTTGGCATTTTGTTTCTGCGTTTTAGGATTGATTTTTTATAAGAGGTGATAGATGGGGTGGGTTGATGGTGTTGAATTTAAGACAAATATATTTAATCACATCCAGTTTTTCAAGCTTTCAGATGCTCTGAGTCAAAGTACATAAGTTGACTTAAAGGGATTAAATATTCAGTTGGTTAACCAAAGCTTCTTCAGTCTTACTCTTTATTATATAAAAGCATTTCGAGTTCTGCTCTGATTTACAGTAAACAGACGTATCCTTTAGTTCTTTTGAAAAAGCCAGAAAGCCATTATCTTGCTAAAATGGTTTCCAATAAGTGAAATCTCATAGAATGTTGAGCAACCCTAATTTGCTGTTAGTCACTCTACTAGATTATACACCTGAGCCAAATTCTCCTGGTCCATGCCTTCTTGACTAGAAGGAGCTCCTTAGAAACTAATTTAGGTTTTGCAGTCTGCTAGTGTTAAATTATTTCTTTACTAAGGTTTTTATTGAGCCAAAAGTATAGTTGCCAAAGCTATAGAAAGACCTTGTTTACTGCTTCTCATTTTGGAGATTTTTTTCTAATGCTTCGGTTCTTTATAAGCAGCCCCCCAAAGGGAATTATTTACAGTATAATTCAATAACTCTTCTGCATTTGTGGTAGCACATAACGAAATGCATCCTTAACTAACTAAAGAGGTTTATGGAGAATTTAGGATGTGGTTAAAAACCAGCGTTTTTACTTCTCTGTCTTGCTTTCAAAAACAATTTCCTTTGTCAATGACATACACTGGCCCTACCTAATATGAGTGTGGTGAAATCACGTTTCAAATTACATGCATTTAAGAGTGAAAGTATTTGAAAGGAAAAAACATCAAAATGACGTCTTTCCATTTATGATTATTGATGTAAAACTGAAATACTACAGATTTTGACCATTACTTTGAGAAACTAATGAAAAGCTCAGTTTCCTTAAGTAGGCAAATGAAATTAGGAAAATGGTATTGTGGAATGTACTCAGAGTGCTTTATAAAGCTATGGATAGTCCCATTAAATTAAATTAAACCATTAAATTGGGCCTCCATTAGTCTATATTCCTTCTTTTGATTTCAAAATTGTCTTAATAGTGGGGCTATTTATTCGTGCTTGCTTAGGATTCCCCCGATCAGCCTGTGATTTTTAGTAGTCAGTAGTAAAACATGTTATTTTGAATTAACTCTTCATGGGAACAAGATCACAACCAACGAAGAAGCCCCTCTGATAGCTGAAAACATCATTTTACTTTCGATACAGCCAAGGTTCCAAGTTACTTGAGCCTACAAATTGTTTGGGGGATAAATGTTTAAAGGAATCTTCTTTTCTTTTCCAGAAGGATACTTTGTACCTTCAACCTATCAGTTCCTTTTTGCATTCAGACTAATCGTCACTGCATTTTTCTATTTTGTAACAAACTGATGCTCTTAGATACATTTATTGTATCGTAATGGATACAGTTTTGTGATAGAGAAAATGCTGACACATAACAGGATTGTTTGTGAAAGTAAGACTCTGAAAACAGAAACACTCTTCCTACCTTCTACACTAGATTCTCCAGAGACATTTCCCTGATGCTTATAGAAAGTCAGGTATTCGTCACTCCCATCTGTATAAGGTTGCTGAGATACAGAGTTTGGACTGGCAGCTGAGACTGTCATTTTGTGCCTCAGTAACCAAGCTCCCCTCTCTTCAGCTTCCAAGTTGGGTCAACTTTATACTAAATTTCACTCTATAACAAATGCTGTTATAGTGAGGTTCTAGTGTGCATCGAGAGCTGATGGTTTCAGCCAACTGACTTGCAGATGTCACCTTTTTATTCATACTTTTTAATCGTTTAATTTTGAAGTGCCAAATTTCAAGCAGATTCTTCAGTTGTTGACACTCCCTTTTAGTTTGACTGAACTTGTTGGTTAAGCCTCCAGGCCTGGTTTTATCTGTGGTTTCTTGACATATTGTCACTCTGTTCATTCAATTGTAGTTCTGTAATCCATAAAACTCCTTGGCTTTCTGAACACATCAATTTCTGAATTTCTTAACTGTAGCTAAATTTTATAATGCAATTCACGCTTCACTGCCTGAGTTAAAAATCCATTTCTGGACAAGCTAAAAATCTCATTGATGAATGCTGGCCTACCAGAGTACGTCTGCTGAGGGACAAGTAGTTCTTCCCTGCTTCTGGGGCACACTAACGATCTCCCTCTTGATGTACATGAAGTTCTGAGGAGCAGCAGTGGACACTGTCCATTTGAAGAGAAGCCCGTCTCTAGACCCCCAGAGGCAGCTACTCCTTATAGCAAAATCCTCTATTGTTAAATCACAGATGTTGCGTGTCCTTAGCTGACTTGTCATGATTATCAGTTTTCATTCTCATGGTGGCGAATGTTACCTTAGCGTCTCTCGTGCCGAGAGGATGGCAGAGTTTCGGAAATTGCGCAGCTCTTCAGCTTTCCCATGCCCAACGTGAATGACGTCATATATTTGCAAGAAAAAAGACCACCAACATGGTCTTTTTTTTCCTCACATGTAATGACTTCCAATGCTTATTACAAGACATTTTAAAATATTGTTTCAAATTTATTTGTGAAGCCCCTGTGATCCCCCCAAACTTGGGTTTGGCCTTTTAATTCCTCTGGTTTCTGGTGCCTCGTGGTGCATCAGATATTGCCTGCCTCCTTTTAGGGCAACTTTGTGGCACCTTATATCCAGCTTGGAGGATAGTGTATGTCCCAATTGCATATGTACCATCTTTTCAAAAGTCATTTTATAAAAGTCCCAAGTAACCTAGTTTAATGTATATATTAGTGAAAGATACTTTTAGAGTGGACCCTTTTATAAAACTTAAAATTCTCATTTTTTAGAATAAAATGAACTTTCCCAGACTTCCTAATTGTCTTTCTATAGCAACATAAAAAGATAGTCAAGTCAAGGTCAAAGGCCATAACCTGACTATCATAGAAGTCTGTGGTGGCGAATGCAGAACACTATGAAAAGCAACGACCCATAAAGAGATCCGTGAAGGAAACGATTCATGATTTTAATGCAAGAGAACTAGATTTTTATGCTTTCGTTTTTATGATTTCAGATTCGCTGCCATAGTAGCTCAGTATATTACAGAGCTTAACAAAAAAAAAATAAAAACAAACTAGAGCACTTGCTCATGCCAGCAATATAGATGAAGTCTATGCCCCACTGTCTTCTGGATGGGTGACTGTCCTGTCTAATTGATGCAAGCTTACATATTTCGCCCATATCCCTGGCAACAAGGAAATAAGGGGTGGTTTTCTTACCCTGCCATTTCATGACTTTCTGGGCATTGGCAATTTGTGAAACTCTTGGAGATGGAATATTGCTGGAGGCAAAAATGTGAATGTAATCATGTTGGTGGGCATTGTGTGTTCTTCTACTCCTGCCCCCTCTCTTCCCTAGCAACAGTAAAGTGTTTAACTGTGCCAGTCTCCAACCACCAGCTCTACAACCTAATTATAATCTCATTGAAATCTCACTTCTTTTGGGGACAGTGGCCACAGCTAGGTTACTTGGCATGTTCAACTTTCAACAGCATAAACGGTTTTTGTTTTACTTTTGTTTAATGTATACAGTGTTTAAAAATTCACATTCTCTATACTAGTATCTGGCAATTAGTATTTTTAAGGAGCCACAGTTCTGGGTGGCTGTACATGTGTGCATCTATCTATCGATCGATCGATCTATCTATCTATCTATCTATCTATCTATCTATCTATCTACTTGTGACTTTTGTAAACCAAGTGCCGTTTGAACATTACAATCATCTTTAGAGTTATTGTAATCAATGTGAATATCATGGTTTTTGAAATCTGTTCTGAGCCTGCAGTGTCTGCTTTGTGACCTTATGCACACTGTCTATATTCTGTAGAGTAACATTGTACTGAAATGCTAGCTTGTTTGATATAAGGAGAATATGTATTGAGTGCTTTTGCTAGCTTGGTTGTTTAATCTTTAAAGAAAAAGAGTTTTAAAATACAAAAACAATTTCTCTAAACTGGTCCTTATTGAGGTGCATTTGGGCAGAAAGGGCTGGGAAACACTCATTTTGAGGGTCTTTGGTTAGAAACATGAGGCTAAGATTTTTTCATCAAAATATATTATTCATCGACTTCCGGGTAAACATGGCTGCAATCTAGACGCAACACGCTTCCTCTCCCCGGCACCGAACAAAATAGACTACATCAAAGGAGCATAAAATCACCTTTGGAGGAACAGAATGACTCCCCAGTACCCCACAGAGGCAAAGGTACGTGGGGTTTGAACATTTCCACACTATAATAAGACGGAGGAAAAGCTTGCACAGAAATGTGAACTGAGCCACCCTTCCCCCTCCCCCCCCACACACACACTTCCCCCAACAAACCAGAGTGAGCTACCGGAGTGCTCACTGGGACAGTGAGTGAGTGGGGAATGTCTCTGTCTGGGGGGGCACTCCAGGGTCCTTGGGATCTGGGGACTGCCAGGAAAGAATATCTCAGGGTGGTTTCATGGGAGAACCCTGCTCTGAGCACAGGGGGCCCACGGAGCTGTACTCAGGGCAGTTGCGCTGAGTACCTGGGCAGAGCTAAACACCAGGGGCAGACCACGCACTGATTATCTGGGGGGAGTTGAACACCTGGACGGTTGGGCTGTGATCAGGGGCCCTGCACTCTAAGAAACCTCAGAGGCTGGGAAGAACTAGTCTGAGGCAACCTAAATTCACAGAAAACCCTCCCATATCACCCAGACCCCAGACCAAAAAGGAAAAGGGAATAAAACCACCAAAGGGATGGCTCACATGGCCCAAAATCAAGCCTCCAGGAAGAAAGGGGAAGAGGTGACTATTGAAAACTTTTATGGTGGGAGTACCCAAGGAAAAGAAGAGAATGAGGATGAAATCCAAAAAAAATCAGAACATGCCTCCCAAAATGGAACAAGCTCTGGAAGATCACAAACTGGAACTTACCCAAAAGATGGAAACCTTCTGGAAAGAAAAATGGGAGAAAGAGATCAGCAGTCTGATAGATAAGACTGCACAATTGGAGAAAGAGCTGGAAGTATCCAACAGAAGGGCAGACAAAGCTGAAAAGCAAAACCAGTCCCTAACGACCAGAATTAAGCAACTTGAAGAAAGTGAGATCATAAAACAGCAAGAATCAATAAAGCAAAGCCAAAAAATTAATGAATTAGATGAAAACATAAAATATCTCACTGAAAAGGTCACAGACTTGGAAAACAGAGGAAGAAGAAAAACCTCCGAATTATCGGTCTCCCCAAAAAACCAGAGATAATCAATAACCTCGATGTTATTTTACAGGAGATTATAGAATAAAATTGCCCACATGTTCTGGAGCAAGGGGGCAAAATAGAAATAGAAAGGGTTCATAGAACACCCTCTATACTAAATCCCCAAAAGACAAACCCCAGGAATGTAATTGCCAAATTCAAGGTCTTCCAAGAAAAGGAGAAAATCCTACAAGAAGCCAAGAAGAGGAGCTTCAGATATAGGGGGGGGCTGCCATAAGGATCACACATGACTTAGCAGCTAACACACTAAGAGACCACAAAACATGGAACACGATACTTAGAAAGGCAAGAGAGCTGGGTCTCCAACCAAGAATCAACTACCCAGCAAAACTGACTATATACTTCCAGGGGAGAGTATGGGCATTCAACAAAATAGAAGATTTCCAAGCATTTGCTAAGAAAAAAACCAGAACTTAGTGGAAAATTTGACATCCAAGCACAGAAAGCAAGAGAAACATGAAAAGGTAAATATGAAAGAAAGGGAAAAGGAGATGAATCTTATCTTTTTCTTTAAAGAAAAACTTAAAAAAAACTCTCTTCTATAAGAACTACATTTACATCAAATTATATATATTAATATGTGGGGGAAAATGTTTTGTGTAACTCTCAAAAATTGTATGCATCATAAGAGTAGTTAGAAGAAACATGCACAGGGAAAGATTGGGGCATCAAGAAGATTTGGGGAAAGTGGGGGCAAAGAAAGGAAAAGGGAGGAGGGGGAACTGTTGATAATACTAAGATTTACTTCAAGAAATAGGGGGGGACTTAATAGAATAATCTTTCCCATATAAAGATACACATGGGAAGGGGAGGGGAAGAACTCTCATAGGAGAAGGAGAGGAAGAGAGTGTAAAGTGGTATTACTTAAACCTTACTCTCAGTGAAATCAAATCTGAGAGGAAAAACATCTAGATCCAGTGGGATCCTGAATTCTATCTTATCCAATAGGGCAAAAAGAAAGGAAAATTAAGGAGGGGTAGGGGGGAGGGAGTATAAAAAGGGAGGGAAGGAGAGGGGGGAGGGGAAGGGAGCATAAAAAGGGAGGGGCTAGAAAGGGAAACATATCCAGGGAGGGGACTAGGGGGACTGACCTAATACTGGTTCAAAAGGATATAGCTAAAGAAGAAAGGTCAGAACTAGGGGAAGATATCAAAATGCCAGCGAATCCACAAATGACAATCATAACTTTGAATGTGAATGGGATGAACTCATCCATAAAACGTAGACAAATAGCAGATTGGATTAGAACCCAACACCCTACCATTTGTTGTCTTCAAGAAACACATATGAGGCGGGTTGACACTCACAAGGTTAGAATTAAAGGTTGGAGTAAGACCTTTTGGGCCTCAACTGATAGAAAGAAGTCAGGAGTTGCAATCATGGTATCTGACAAAGCCAAAGCAAAAATAGACCTGATCAAAAGGGATAGGGAAGATAAATATATTCTGTTAAAAGGAAGTACAGACACTGAGGAAATATTACTAATCAACATGTATGCACCAAATGGTATAGTATCCAAATTTTTAATGGAGAAACTAAGAGAATTGAAGGAGGAAATAGACAGTAAAACCATATTAGTGGGAGACTTGAACCAACCACTATCAAATTTAGATAAATCAAACCAAAAAATAAACAAAAAAGAGGTAAAAGAGGTGAATGAAATCTTAGAAAAATTAGAGTTAATAGACATATGGAGAAAAATAAATAGGGACAAAAAGGAATACACCTTCTTTTAAGCACCACATGGCACATTCACAAAAATAGATCTTACACTAGGTCACAGAAACATGGTACTCAAATGTAGAAAAGCAGAAATAATGAATGCAGCCTTCTCAGATCATAAGGCAATAAAAATATTGATCGGTAAGGGTACATGGAGAGCCAAATAAAAAATTAATTGGAAATTAAATAATATGATACTCCAAAATTGGTTAGAGAAGAAATCATAGAAACAATTAATAATTTCATTGAGGAAAATGATAATGGTGAGACATCCTTTCAAACCTTATGGGATGCAACCAAGGCAGTACTTAGAGGAAAATTCATATCCCTGAGTGCATATATTAACAAATTAGGGAGGACAGAGATCAAGGAATTGGAAATGCAAATAAAAAAACTTGAGAATGAACAAATTAAAAACCCCTAGAAGAAAACCAAATGAGAGATCCTAAAAATTAAGGGAGAAATTAATAAAATCAAAAGTGATAGAACTATTGAGCTAATAAACAAGACTAGAAGCTGGTACTTTGAAAAAACAGACAAAATAGACAAAGTACTGGTCAATCTAATTAAAAAAAGGAAAGAAGAAAGGCAAAACGTAACAGCATCAAGGATGAAAAGGGGGATCTCACCTCCAATGAAGAAGAAATTAAGGCAATCATTAAAAACTACTTTGCCCAACTATATGGCAATAAATATACCAACCTAGGTGATATGGATGAATATTTACAAAAATATAAATTGCCTAGACTAGCAGAAGAAGAAATAGATTTCTTAAATAATCCCATATCAGAAAAAGAAATCCAACAGGCCATCAAAGAACTTCCTAAGAAAAAATCCCCAGGGCCTGATGGATTCACCAGTGACTTCTATCAAACATTCAAAGAACAGCTAACTCTAATACTATACAAACTATTTGACATAATAAGCAAAGAGGGAGTTCTACCAAATTCCTTTTATGACACAAACATGGTACTAATTCCAAAGCCAGGCAGGCCAAAAACAGAGAAAGAAAATTATAGACCAATCTCGCTAATGAATATAGATGCAAAAATCTTAAATAGGATACTAGCAAAAAGACTTCAGCAAGTGATCAGAAGGGTCATCCACCATGATCAAGTAGGATTTATACCAGGTATGCAGGGCTGGTTCAATATTAGGAAAACTATCCACATAATTGAGCACATCAACAAGAAAACCAACAAAAATCACATGACTATTTCAATAGATGCAAAAAAGCCTTTGATAAAATACAACACCCATTCCTATTAAAAACACTGGAAAGCATAGGAATAGAAGGGCCGTTCCTAAAAATAATAAACAGTATATATCTAAAACCATCAACTAATATCATCTGCAATGGGGATAAACTAGATCCATTCCCATTAAGATCAGGAGTGAAACAAGGATGCCCATTATCACCTCTATTATTTGACATTGTACTAGAAACACTAGCAGTAGCAATTAGAGAAGAAAAAGAAATTGAAGGCATCAAAATAGGCAAGGAGGAGACCAAGTTATCACTCTTTGCAGATGACATGATGGTCTACTTAAAGAATCCTAGAGATTCAACCAAAAAGCTAATTGAAATAATCAACAACTTTAGCAAAGTTGCAGGATACAAAATAAACCCACATAAGTCATCAGCATTTCTATATAATTCCAACACAGCTCGGCAGCAAGAACTAGAAAGAGAAATCCCATTCAAAATTACCTTAGACAAAATAAAATACTTAGGAATCTATCTCCTGAGACAAACACAGGAACTATATGAACAGAACTACAAAACACTCTCCACACAACTAAAACTAGACTTGAGCAATTGGAAAAATATTAACTGCTCATGGGTAGGATGAGCCAATATAATAAAAATGACCATCCTACCCAAACTCATCTATCTATTTAGTGCCATACCCATGGAACTTCCAAAAAAAATTTTTACTGATTTAGAAAAAAACATAACAAAGTTCATTTGGAAGAACAAAGGATCAAGGATATCCAGGGAAATAATGAAAAAAAAATACAAAGGAAGGGGGCCTTGCAGTCCCAGATCACAGACAATATTATAAAGCAGCGGTCACCAAAACAATCTGGTACTGGCTAAGAGACAGAAAGGAGGATCAGTGGAATAGACTGGGGGCAAGAGACCTCAGCAAGACAGTATATGACAAACCCAAAGATCCCAGCTTTGGGGACAAAAATCCACTATTTCATAAAAACTGCTGGGAAAATTGGAGGACAGTGTGGGAAAGATTAGGTTTAGATCAATACCTCACACCCTACACCAAGATAAATTCAAAATGGGTGAATGACTTGAACATAAAGAAGGAAACTATAAGAAAATTAGGCGAACACAGAATAGTATACATTCCAGACCTTTGGGAAGGGAAAGACTTTAAAACCAAGCAAGACTTGAAAGAGTTATAAAATGCAAAATAAATAATCTGGAATACATCAAATTAAAAAGCTTTTGTACAAACAAAAGCAATGTAACTAAAATCAGAAGGGAAGCAACAAATTGGGAAGCAATCTTCATAGAAACCTCTGACAAAGGTTTAATTACTCAAATTTACAAAGAGCTAAATCAATTGTACAAAAAATCAAGCCATTCTCCAATTGACAAATGGGCAAGGGACATGAACAGGCAGTTCTCAGCCAAAGAAATCAAAACTATTAATAAGCACATGAAAAAGTGCTCTACATCTCTTATAATCAGAGAGATGCAAATCAAAACGACTCTGAGGTATCACCTCACACCTAGCAGATTGGCTAACATGACAGCTATGGAAAGTAATGAATGCTGGAGGGGATGTGGCAAAGTAGGGACATTAATTCATTGCTGGTGGAGTTGTGAATTGATCCAACCATTCTGGAGGACAATTTGGAACTATGCCCAAAGGGCGATAAAAGACTATGATCCAGCTATAGCACTGCTGGGTTTGTACCCTAAAGAGATAATAAGGAAAAAGACTTGTACAAGAATATTCATAGCTGTACTCCTTGTGGTGGCCAAAAATTGGAAAATGAGGGGATGCCCTTCAATTGGGGAATGGCTGAACAAATTGTGGTATATGTTGGTGATGGAATACTATTGTGCTCAAAGGAATAATGAACTGGAGGAATTCCACGGAGACTGGAACAACCTCCAGGAAGTGATGCAGAGCGAAAGGAGCAGAACCAGGAAAACATTGTACACAGAGACTGATACATTGTGGTACAATCGAAGGTGATGGACTTCTCCATTAGTGTCAATGCAATGTCCCTGAACAATCTGCAGGGATCTAAAAAATACTATCCACAAGCAGAAGATAAACTGTGGGAGTAAAAACACCGATGAAAAGCAACTGCTTGACTACAGGGGCTGAGAGGAAATGACTGAGGAGAGACTCTAAATGAACACTCTAGTGCAAATACCAACAACATGGAAATGGGTTCGAAACAGGAACACATGTGATAACCAGTGGAATTGTGCGTCAGCTATGGGAGAGGGAAAGGTGGTGTGAGGGGGGTGGGGAGGAAAAGAAAATGATCTTTGTTTCCAGTGAATAATGTTTGGAAATGACCAAATAAAATAATGTTTAAAAAAATTAAATAAATAAATAAACGTTCGTTAAAAGTATATATATTATTAATGTTAAAAAATGAGTAATTTTGATGACATAAAATTAAAAAGATTTGCACAAATGAAATGGTTCAGCTAAATTTAAAAGAAAATCAGAAAACTGGGAGGAAATCTTTAGTGCAAATTTCTCATTTCTCAAATATTTGTGGAAATGAATCACATTTATAAGAATTAAGGTGATAAATGGTCAAAGGGTAGGATTACACAGTTTTCAGAAGAAGAAATCAAAGCGATCGGTTGCCCCATAATAATGCTCCGAATCACTAATAATTCGAGAAATGCAAATTGGAACAACTCTCAGAAACCTCTCACAAGCATTGAATTGACTCAGGTGACAGAAAAGAAAAATGACATGCCAAGCTAGGGAAAGGGGACAAGGGAAAAGTAGAGTTGGGAACTGGTCCAGCCCTTCTGGAAAACAACGTGGAACTCTGCCCCCAAAGCTATTAAGCTGTGCATTAATTTAATTGATTAAAATTTGACATGGGAATACCTCCCCAAAGAGAGCGAAGGAAAAGGACCCATGTATGCAAAAAGCTTTAGAGCAGCTCTGTTTTGGTGGCAAAGAATTGAAAACTGTGGGCGTCCATCAATTGGGGAATGGCTGAACAAGTGGTGGTTCATGAAGGTGGCAGGATATTTTTGTGTTGTAAGAAATGATGAGAGAAGGGCAGCTAGGTGGCACACTGGATAAAGTGCCAGGCCTGGAGTCACTTCCCAGCTGGGTGACCCTGGCCAAATCCCTTCACCCCCATTGCCTAGCCCTTCCTGCTCTTCTGTCTTGGAGCTACTACTTAGCATTGATTCTAGACAGAATGAGGGGTTTGTTGTTTGTTTTTAATGATGAGGGAGAGGATTCCGGAAAACCTGGGGAAGCCTGGATGCAGCAGGGGGTGACCAGAAACAGGAGACAATTTATACAATCGCAATCTTGTCGTTGCAGCCCTTCAGCACAATGTTCCAGCACCGCTGGAAGGACTGATGATGGAAGTTGCTAGTCACCTCCAGAGAGAGAATGGATGGATCTTGAGCACAAATTGAAGCCTGTTTTTCTGTCTTATTTTTACAAACAGTTTTATTGCTGAAATCTGCTTTGTATCACTTCCCATGCATTTCGGAGTTGTATTTCTTGCCTTCTCAATAAGTGGGGAAGGGAGATAGTCTGGAACTGAAAGCAAGCTTGAAGTCTGGTAAAAGGAAATGAAAAACTCGAGAGCTGATGAACTCGGAACATCAGTGGAGGCCGGCTTTCTTTTCGTCTCTTCTTTTGGACGTGACCAATGCTAGAATTCCTTGTGCTTGATTGTACATTTGTGCAATAGCTTTTCATGGTCTTGCCTTCTCATTTGGTGGGAGAGAATTCAGAACTGGCAATAAAATGGAATTTTAAAAGCTCTGACACAGACTTCAGCCTGAATAGACATGTGAGAGCCTCTTGTTACATTTTCGGTGTGAAGTTTTACACCTACAAAATTGGCAAATGCCACCAATCTGGGTTTATTGATGGGGGGGAGGGGTCTGGTCTAGATTATGGAAGTTATGGGAGAAAATATTGGTGATGCAAATTAAACTTTTACAAAAGAATGGAGCCAGTATTGAACCGATTTTTTCCTCCAAAGATTCTTACGTGGCATCACAATGAATGAGTGGAATTTCTGGTATCAGTGGATCCATGGTGAAGAGATTTGGGGGAAGGAAAAGGTACCTCTCCAAATCACCCTGTCTAGGCAGACTCCTACTGGCTCTTAGGAAATGAGCACAGTGCCTGGAATCCAGAAGACATAAGTAATTGACACTGGGCAAGTCACTTGCCCTTTGTCTGCCTCAGTTTCCTCATTTGTGTAAAATATAACAATATTTCCATAGGTTGTAGCAAGAATAAAATGAGATATTTGAAATGCTCTTCAGAAAGCTTAAAGAGCTATATAAATGCTAGTTCTTCTGTTTTAATGAATGATTTTTATTCATAATCAGCTGCTTATTATGTCCCCAAACGCTCCCAGAAATCTTCCAGGGATGGAAGTGGGGCTGGGTTGCTCTAGGCCATATCTACTTTCCCTCCCAGGACCTGTACTCAGATTGCTCATCAGGGCTGGGAGTTCCTTGAGCACAGATAGAACATCAAGCCCTGGGTTATTTGTCAAGGTTTTCAGTGGGGTCCGAGTCCCAGGAAGGACTCTGGTCTTCAGTGCTGCTCATTCTGGTGTTGTGCTACCTTCTGGTCACTTGATGGCAGCGTTGCTTCGCTTGGCTTCACCAGCCTGAAGTCCCTTGTGGAATCCCCTTGTGTGGCTGAGCCACTTCCAAGAATCCTAATCTTCAGAAAGCGACCTAGGTGTCACCATGACTCCTGAAAGCCAGACCTGTTCGAGTTCTCCAGACCTTGGACAAAGGCGTCCTATCTCTCGGCCATGGGCTCAAGCTCCCACCAATTATCAGGGTCCATTTATTCATTGACCAATCCGATGAGCTTTTCCAAAGGAATAATTATTTCAGCTGTATGACAAGGACAATCTGAGCAAGTCTACATCTCCAAATCTGCTTCATGGCTTGGCTCAGTTCCCATAGACCATTGGTCCCACCAAGTTCCAAGTCCCAAAGTCCTAGCATCTGGGCTTCTTGAGGTTCCCTACTAGGCTGGTAACAATACCTGGCCTAGAATCTGGCCTAGATCGCAGCAGCTCAACTCCATTGCCTGCCCCTTTGGACCACAGAGACTTTCCCCACTCACCCAGTGTCGTGGCTATGCTGTGGGTTATGGGAGGAAGACCTTCACCCTTTTACGTGGCCGAGAAGCTACTTAGCCTGATCGCTAAGGACATGGTGGACGCTTTGTCCCACGTGGGAGGGAAATACAGAAGGTCTTCTCCCTCCTGCCTCCATCTTGGGTGATCTGGGTGTACAGCCCTATTGCCACAGTACTAGTTTTCATTTCTACAGGGCCGGCTGTTTACCAAGCGTTCTTGTGAGCTAGGTAGTCCCAAGGATGAAGGCAGGCCACGTCTACTGGGAGTTTGGAGAAAAGTAGGGAGATGGTAGGCTTAAGTCTTGGCAGCGCGCAGGCGGATGTCCAGACTATTTGTGGAGCCAAGCATATATTATGCAGCCATTATTCTGCGCTGAATTCACCCGGGGCCAGTCTATAGGGAGCTTACATTTGATACTGGAAGCTGAGGCACTTGTAGGTCATTGAGCAGTTCATGAAATAGGCCCCTCAGCTGGCTCAGTGGAAGGCAACTCGCCAAGACCTGAGGCCACAGCGATGTGGCTCAAATGAATCAAGCTCGTCTGCCATTAAGCTGCCCATGGCAGTCTATAGGTTCCAAGCAAGGCCGGAACTCCTCATGGCTTTTCTGTTCAGACAACCAAGAAGTGATGTCAACTGCCTTGAGTTCCACGAGCCAGGCCAAGCACGATGCCTTCCAAGTAAAAGCTGCTGCACCTTACCAAGTGAAAGGAATCGAGGAGCTTGCTTCCAGCATATCACGCTCCTTCTCAGAAGAGTCTATCCAGTCTTCAAGAAGACTTTCCACCATTTAAGTGAGTTGGGGGCTCTCTCTGGTCCCATGTAAGCAGGGGAATTCAAGAAACTGGACTTAGTCCCAAAGGAAAAAACCAAGACCAAAAAAGATCCCCCAACCAAAACGACACTGTAACCCCCTGAAGGAGTGACTGACATGAAAGAACCGAGACCAGAAATCCTAGGCTTTGCTGCCCCCTGGAGCCAGAGGGAGGAAGTGACTCCATGGAGAATGTAAATTACATTGAGGAAATGGAAAGAGAAAAAGGAGAGCTAAGGAGCCTATGGGGGAAGTGTGCCCATGGCCCTAGTCCATCCCTGGCACAGTGCCTTCTTTGCTTTGTTCCTATATAATATCTAGCCTGATCTGGGTGCGGTTGGTGCAGGGATCCACCATGTGCCACCCAAGACCTGCCCCTTGTGAGTAAGCCTCCCAATTAACCTAATTAACCCAATGAAACCAAGGTTGGTGTGGGCCCCTCTTTCCTTGGAATCTCAGTATTCTCTTTGGGTAATGTCACCTTGTAATTGGCATAATCAACGCAGAACACACCCATGGCCTTCCAGTGGGCATATTTGGCAGGATAAGCTGTCCCCTGTGTCCTTACATCTCCTACCTTTGGAAGTACCAAGTCCTACATGGAAGTGACCTGCTACATAGAGCAGGACCTTTTCCCCATATAAAGAGGTGGACATGAGCAGGAGGAGCACCAGGAACATGACTGTATGATGTGGCTACTGCTGTATCTTCAGTCACTACGTCACAGAGAATTCCGTGAACACCCCTTCCAACTTTGGGTTATTTTGCTCAGCAGTCAGGACCTTCTCCTCCCCAGCAGCCTCCATAGATTGGGGAGTAATGGGGTTAACACCAAACATTTGCCATGCTAGAGGCTGAAGGACAGAGCACTTTGCTCTGTGAGAGACTGGGTCTTTTTTACCTCCTCTTTGTTGCCAGAAAGGAAGCTGGCTCTAAACAAAGCTACCTCTTGGGCTTCTCAGCTCTCCCTGGGGAGGAGGGTTGTCTGATGATCTGGCAGCAATGCGGAAGACCCAGCAACTTCTGGATTATAGAAAGCAAAAAAGCTATGCTAAGCCTGCCTTTGCTGCTGCTCACCTCACTGTTCCTGCTCTCTGCTCTTTCTACTGTCACTTGGACTTGTTTCCCTCAGTCAGCTGGCTACCTGTACGTATCAAGTGGTTCTGGCCCAGCCTGGCCACTGGGCGTCTCATTAGATCTTGAGTCAGGAAGACCTGACTTTCAAGTTGGCCTCAGATACTTAGTAGCTGTGTGACCTTGGGCAAATCACCTAACTTCCCTTGTCCCAATTTCTTCAGACATAAAAGGGGATAGATAGTGAAGTATCTACCTCTCAAGGTTGTTGTGACAAATGAGACAATATTTGTAAGACACTTTTCAAGCCTTCAATCACTAGATAAACTCTGTCTCTCTCTCTCTCCCTCTCTCCCCCTCTGTCTCCCTCTTTTTATTATTGCCCTCTATCCAAGCTGGACAATGGCCATTACTATGGCCTGGATTCTTCCCCCTTACAATGGGCCTCCCCTTAAGGATGAGCCTAACTGTCCTTCAAACCCATGGCAGAGCACTTCCATAGAATGAGCTGTTATGACTAGGGCCTAACTGTCCACCTCTGCTGGATTTCGGGTTCTCCTATTATTTTTGCCGGGGCCTGACTCTAGCCCTTGTGCCAGGGTTCAGGAGAAGCTGTCTCTTTTCAGACTTCTCCAATGGATGGATTCAGCACTCCCTGAACTCAGCAAAGCTAGTGGAGTACAATTGGAACATCTGTTCAGATTCCCAGTTCCAGCAAGGTCTCAAGGGTCCTGGAGAAAACTTGCTTTCTAAGGACTCTCACCAAAGCCCATGTGGTGGCCCGGCTCCTAAATGTTACCCGAAATGTCCCCAGCAGTTCCTTCAGCACAAGGGTTAGCTGGGAGGAAGGTGGAGAGGGATGATGGGCTCGGACCCAGATTTAGATCTCTGCTTCCTAGGTGGCGGGCATGGGGACCACCCTGAGCACCAAATGCAGTCATTTATCATTTAGACACATTCAGCCACCAATGACTGGCCGCAGTTTGCTTCAGGTGTCTTTCCTTAGTTCGGAGCCACCAGCTATTTCTTTTCTCTGATTCTCTTCTCTAATGTCCCAGGGGTAGGGGATGCCTCTGGGTAATCAATTACCCTCTCATCAGCACCTTTGGGCTCATGGAATCCGGGGTCACCTTGCTCTGTGATCCCCATCTCCCACTTAGATTCTATCACTTCATTTCAGGTCTCCAATTACACCAAGTGTTCTGAGCTAGGCCTGACTAAGGTCCAATACTAGAATGGAACAAGACACTCATCATTCATTCAACCGTTCACAAAAGGCTTACTTAGCCATCGCTGGGGAAGGAGAACGAACAAAGATACACATCAAGGCCACTTCCAGTTGATTCAGCTGAACAAAATTCCCCCGCCTTTGAGGCAGAGATTGTAATCTGCCTGGCACAACTCTGAGCTAGGCTGCAGTGCCTTCGGTGCCCTGAGATCATCGAATCTCAAGGACAATTTCAGTACTGTATAACCTGCCTGGTAGTGAGAGAATGGTTGAGATATTGGTCCTACCACAGCTCCTCTGCTGCACCAGATGACTTTTCTGTCCTAGAGTCCCTCTATTGTTGTCTTGAGGGCTCATAGGAAAATGGAGGGCCTTCTCTTTGCCCCAACCACCCCCCCAAAACTGTTATTAAAGAATTCAGATTCTGATGTTCCCAGGGGAAATCTCACTGGAGGGGAAAAGACAAGGAGTGTTCATGGGCTGACAAAGTTCCAAGATTCTTTTAGGGTCCTTGCTTTGATTCAGCAAAGCTGTAGTGTCAAAGCAAAAAAGCAATGGGGCCCATTAAACTGTACCTAAGAATCCCTGTAGGCACGGATTAACTTAGAAAGCCACATGTGAACATACATGTATGTTTTATTGTCATTTTGTTTATTTTGTTAAATATTTCCCAATCACCTTTTAACATAGTTTGGACTTTACTTTTGAACGGCATGCAACCTGAGGGCCACATGGTTGACACCTGTGTGCCAGAGGACTTAGGTTCAAATCCTACCACTGACTATGACCTTGGACAAGTCACTCAATATTTCTGACTCAGTTCCCCCCTCGTGAAACCAAGAGGTTAGACTAACTGGTCTCTTGAGCCTTCTTCTAGCTTTAAATCTGTGATCTGATGAACCCACTGAATATTTTTATTATAATTTTTTGCTTTCTCCTGCTTCATGTCCTTTAGCAAGAGTTCATTTCTGTGTCTTCTCATGTATTTGCACCTTCTGATCTGGGGTGAGCTTCTACAGCTCATACTCTGTCTCTCAATATGTGTTTTTATTTCCCATTTCTTTGTAGCACCTGGTGATTCATTTATCATGTACCCACTTGATAGTTGAAAACAGAGGTAACAAGTTCCACCTTCTCTCGGCCTAGAAGTCATACTAGCGGGCTGGGAACTCTGGATTCAGGGGCCTGACCAATCACCATGATGAACAAGTCATTTGGGCCACCTAATACTGCCTTCTTGGACACTTACTTCTTCCTTCCATCACAAGGGTGGTCAACAAAATGAGACCACCTCCCCCCAAAAAGTTACCCTTGGAATTCCAAGGGCAGAAGTTGCCAGCAGATTTCCAGGGATATAGCCTGCCATGCAAATAGGGCGTTGGGAAGACAAGCCCTACGGTACATGCAGGACTCCGGTGTCTGTTCAGTATATTGGTCCCTTTGTCATTCCAATCCAATCCAGTAAATGTGCCCAAGAGATACCAGGTACTGTGCTGAAACTGGCTAGAATCAATAAAGAAAGGCAACTACAAGTGATTTGGCTATTCTCAGACAATCAGTCCTAAAGGATTCTTGATGAAAACCACTATCTACTCCAGAGAAAGAACTGATGGAGTCTGAATAGAGAGAGAGCGAAGCATGCAATTTTTCGCTTTATTTTCTTCATGGGTTTTATCTTATTCTTACCATTTCAGGAAGAAGGGAGGGGAGGGAGAGGATTTGGGACTCAAAGTTTTAGAAAAATAATGTTGAAAGTTATTACATGTAAATGGAAAAATAAAATGCTGTTTAAAAAATACAGGGCTCTAGGCAAAGCATTCAAAAAAGATAATGCCTATAACTATTCAGGATTTGAAATATGGACTTTGCCAAACATATCCCAATAGAATTAAAGAGAGCAATTATTTATTAAACTGGGGAAAGGGGAAAGTATAAGGGCAGCTCGTTGAATCAGGCAAGTGAATCGTTCACTCTGCCCCAGTTAAAGTAATGAACAAAAATGCTACACTGTGAAAGCACTATCAGTTAAGAGTAACTCTACTGAATAATTGGTAGAGGCATATTTAAAATCTCCTCTGACTCCATTCCAGGGTCCTCTCCTCTATACCAAGACTAGATCTGCATCGTATCTACACTGAGCTCCAAGAGAGGAGGGACCCACATCTCCAGGAATAATTACACTCTATGGTCTGCCACACATTTTTATTTTGAAATCTCAGGTTGACTCAATGCTCTCCAGTCCTCAGCAACAGTGTTTCCCAGGCATTCCCTCAAAACCATGTTCATTTGGCTCTGGGGAAAATGGAGGAAATTTGCACCCAACAACTCAGAACAAAGAGTTGCTTAGGGAGATGCTTCTGGCCAATTTCCACAGACATTGCTCCACTTCCTGTAAAAGAGGGGATTTTAGTTGGGATTTCCAGTATTCCAGAGTGGCCAGTGGTTAGAGCAGGGGATGGAAAACATTCCAAGTATGGAGGACAGACAGAGACAATGCCCAGAGCCAAGAGATGGAGTGACTTGTTTATGGAACATCCAGGAGGCCAATGTTATGGCATCAAAGATATATGTCAGAGGATAAGGAATAAGAAGTCTGGAAAGGTAGGAAGGGACTATGGAATGAAGGGCTTAGAACACCAAACTGAGCATTTTGGATCCTGGAGGCAATAGGGAGTCATTGGAATTTCTTGAATAGTGGGGTGATTGTCATAGACTTGGGCTTTAGGAAGATAACTTTAGTGGCTGAAGTTTTCACAGGCATAGAACAATGAGGTCAGCATGATGGCTCTGTGGACCTTCAGTTTAGGAGGCAGCCCAATACCTCCCATTTTCCACACTTTCCTTCAGAGCCTCCCAAACACTAAGCTAGCTCTGGCAGTGTGTACATCAGTTTCACCACCTATGTGGACACCCCTGGAAAATATACTATCAATTTAGTGAACCTATCCACAGCTTTCAAAATTTCTTCCTGTGCTATAACAGATGGTTCCACATATGGAGAGTGTAATGTTGGCTGGTGGAAAAATTTCTGTTTTCTTGGTGTTAATTGTCAGGCCAAAATTAGCACATGACAAAGAACTGATCCATGCTCTGTTGCTTTTCAGTCTCAGGGGCTACATTAAGTTCACAATCATCTACAAACAGAAAGTTATTCACCAAGTGTCCTTCACTTTAGTCTTGGCTTGTGGCCTTTTCAAATTAAATAATTTACCACTGAGGGGCAGCTAGGTGGCTCAGAGGATAGAGCACCAGGCCTGGAGAGGGAAGGACCTGGGTTCAAATCTGGGCTCAGACATTTACTAGCTGTGTTACCCTGGGCAAGGGAATTAACCCCCATTGCCTAGCCCTAACTGCTCTTCTGCCTTGGAACTGATAGATAGTATCAATTCTAAGAAAGAAGTGGTTTTTTTAAAATGGTAATGTTTTTTAAAAGAATATTAAAAATTGTTTTTATATGTAATTTAAAATATTTTTTAAAGAGTAGGGGTTAGAGATTAAGAAGGGGTTTGGTTGGTTGTTAACTTTCTACCTAAAGAGGACCAAAATGTTATCACAAGGATGATGAATTTTGACTGAGGCATAAATTGGATTTAAGTAAGGTGAAGTTGCACAGTCATCAGTCTCACTGAGTCATCAAAATCCGTGGTGAGTTTTGATGATTTCCAGGGGCAGAGCCAAGATGAAATAGAGCAGAGAAACTCAAGGTCACCATGAGAATACTCTCCAACCAATATTAAAGTAATGCCACAAAACAAATACAAGAGTGAAAGAACCAACAAGGAGACAGAGAGAATCAACTTTCAAGAAAGATTTAAAAGGTAGGCAGAGAACACCTGGGGCACTGGAGTGAGAGGGGAGCACAGTCATCAAGACTGTAGCAAAGAGTGAAGTGCAAGTCACATACCCCTACCCCACATTTGTTGTACCAGGTTTAGGACATGAGCCCAAGCCAACATTCAGATCCTGAGACAATGCCTGGGCAAATAGAGGTCCAAGTCAATGCACACTCCTTGAGGTTTCAAACCTGTGGTGAAGTCCAGAATCCCAACCTAGGGCAGTCTGTGCTGAAGTGAACTGATCTGTGTGGTCCCAGAGCTAATCCAGGAGTCCCAGACTGAGCCTATAGTGAGGACATAGATCCCAATTTGGGGTAGTTGATTGACCCAAGAAGGGGGTCCAGATTTTTTTGCCAGGGGATCAGAGTGGATCTCCAAGACAGGACAGTCAACTGTGTGCCTCATAGGACACAGTGAGACCAAAAAGTTGTGCCTAAGCCTGAGGCTAGAATTTGAGAGACCCCTGACCTGATCAAGTTCAAATTGAGATCAAAAGCTTACATCCAATCCTGAGGTAAGTCTTTAAGCTATCAGCATCTCAAGGATTAATTGAATTAGCAGTGGGAGGAGGCCCTCAGAGCTCCCAGCACTCGGGCCATTATACCATCATCAAAGAATTAAAACTGTCAGGAACTCAGAAAATAAGCTAAGGGTAGCATCAAGGAAGGACTGAAGTTTAATATGATACCCTAACCTCCCAGAAAACAGAGCCTACCTATAAAAATGTAGGTAAAATGAGCAAACAACCAAAAAAACATCTAAGTCTAAGGAATTTTTATGGAGATAAAGAGCAAGGTACAGGCGCAGAAGGGGACTGTAAAAGCAAAGCAAACACATGCAAAGACAAAAGAAAAATATGGATTGGGCACAAATTCTGGAAATGCTAAAAAGAGTACTTCAAAAACCAATTAAGAGAGGCAGAGGAAAAGTGGGGAAGAGAAATGGAAGAAATGAAAAAGGAGACCCAAAAACTGATGTGGGAAAATCAAGCCTTAAAAATTAGAATTGAGCAGCTAGAAATGAATGATTTCATGAGAAATAAAGAAACAATAAAACAAAGTCAAAAGAATGAAGAAAAAAAGAAGAAAATGTGAAGTTGCTTATTGAAAAAAACAACTGAACCAGAAAATAGATCCAAGAGAGACAATTTAAGAATTATTGGACTATCTGAAAGCCACGATCAAAAAAAAAAAAAGCTTAGACATCATAATACAAGAAATTATCAAAGAGAACTGCCCATATATCCTTCAACAAAAAAATAAAATTGAAATTGAAAGAATTCACAGATCACCTCCAGAAAGAAATATTTAAATGACAACTTCTAGGAATATAATAGCTAAATTCAAGAGCCCCACCCACCCACCCAAGCCAAGGAGAAAATACTACAAATAGCTAGAAATAAACAATTCAAATACATTGGATTGACATTAAAGTATTGGAAAGCATGGAATATAATATTCTGAAAGGCAAAAGATCTAGGTTTACAACCCAGAGTCACCTATTCAGCAAAACTGAGTATATTCTTTCAAGGAGGAAAATGGACATTCAATAAGATAGAAGATTTCTAAGAATTCCTGAGGAATAAGCCAGATCTAAACAAACAAACAAACAAACAAAAAAGTGTAGTCCAAACACAAGACTCAAGAGAACAAATAAATAAAACAAATGCGTTTTATTTACTTATTCAATATTATGCCTATAAAACTATCAAAAACATTTTTTATAGAATTAGAAAAAATATAACTAACTTCATCTGGAAGAACAAAAGATCAAGAATATCAAGGGAACTAATAAAAAATGTGAACATTGGGGGTCTAGTAGTACCAGATCTTAAACTGTACTATAAAGCAGTGATCATCAAAACAATATGGTACTGGCTAAGAGACAGAAGGGTGGATCAGTGGATAGACTAGGGGTAAATGATCTCAGTAAGCTAGTGTTTGATAAATCTAAAGATCCCAGCTTTTGGAACAAGAACTCACTATTTGACAAAAACTGCTGGGAAAATTGGAACACTGTATGGGAAAAATTTGGTTTAGATCAACATCTTACATCCTATAGCTAAGTAAATTCAAAATGGATAAATGATTTAGATATAAAGAGCAAAATCATAAATAACTTAGGTGAACATAGGTATACCTGTCAGATTTATGGGAAAGGAAGGTTTTTTTTCTAAATCAGTAAAAAAATTTTATTAAACCTTTGTCAGAGGTTTTTATGAAGATGTTTTCCCAATTTGTTGCTACCCTTCTGATTTTGGTTACATTGGTTTTGTTTGTACAAAAACTTTTTAATTTGATGTATTCCAGATTATTTATTTTGCATTTTATAACTCTTTCAAGTCTTGCTTGGTTTTAAAGTCTTTCCCTTCCCAAAGGTCTGGAATGTATACTATTCTGTGTTCGCCTAATTTTCTTATAGTTTCCTTCTTTATGTTCAAGTCATTCACCCATTTTGAATTTATCTTGGTGTAGGGTGTGAGGTGTTGATCTAAACCTAATCTTTCCCACACTGTCCTCCAATTTTCCCAGCAGTTTTTATGAAATAGTGGATTTTTGTCCCAAAAGCTAGGATCTTTGGGTTTGTCATATACTGTCTTGCTGAGGTCTCTTGCCCCCAGTCTATTCCACTGATCCTCCTTTCTGTCTCTTAGCCAGTACCAGATTGTTTTGGTGAGTGCTGCTTTATAATATAGTCTGAGATCTGGGACTGCAAGGCCCGCTCATTTGTGTTTTTTTATTTCATTATTTCCCTGGATATCCTTGATCTTTTGTTCTTCCAGTGTTAGGTCAGTCCCCCTAGTCCCCTCCCTGGATATGCTTCCCTTTCTAGCCCCTCCATTTTTATACTCCCTTCCCCTGCCCCCTCTCCTTCCCTCCCTTTTTATACTCCCTCCCCCTACCCCTCCTTAATTTTCTTTTCTTTCTTGCCCTGTTGGATAAGATAGAATTCAGGATCCCACTGGATCTAGATGTTTTTCCCTCTCAGATTTGATTTCACTGAGATTAAGGTTTAAGTAATTCCACTTCACACTCTCTTCCTCTCCTTCTCTTATGAAAGTTCTTCCGCTCCCCTTCCCATGTGTATCTTTATATGGGAAAGATTATTCTATTAAGTCCCCCCCCTATTTCTTGAAGTAAATCTTAGTGTTATCGACAGTTCCTCCCCTCCCTTTTCCTTTCTTTGCCCCCACTTTCCCCAAATCTTCTTAATGCCCCAATCTTTCCCTATGCATGTTTCTTCTAACTACTCTTATGATGCATACAATTTTTGAGAGTTACACAAAACATTTTCCCCCACATATTAATATATATAATTTGATGTAAATGTAGTCCTTATAGAAGAGAGTTTGACTTAAAGAAAAAGATAAGATTTATCTCCTTTTCCCTTTCTTTCATATTTACCTTTTCATGCTTCTCTTGCTTTCTGTGCTTGGATATCAAATTTTCCACTAAGTTCTGGTTTTTTCTTAGCAAATGCTTGGAAATCTTCTATTTTGTTGAATGCCCATACTTTCCCCTGGAAGTATATAGTCAGTTTTGCTGGGTAGTTGATTCTTGGTTGGAGACTCAGCTCTCTTGCCTTTCTAAATATCGTGTTCCATGCTTTGCGGTCTCTTAGTGTGTTAGCTGCTAAGTCATGTGTGATCCTTATGGGAGCCCCCCTATATCTGAAGCTCCTCTTCTTGGCTTCTTGTAGGATTTTCTCCTTTTCTTGAAAGCTCTTGAATTTGGCAATTACATTCCTAGGGGTTGTCTTTTGGAGATTTAGTATAGAGGGTGTTCTATGAACCCTTTCTATTTCTATTTTGCCCCCTTGCTCCAGAATGTGTGGGCAATTTTATTCTATAATCTCCTGTAAAATAACATCGAGGTTATTGATTATCTCTGGTTTTTCGGGGAGACTGATAATTCGGAGGTTGTCTCTTCTTCCTCTGTTTTCCAAGTCTGTGACCTTTTCAGTGAGATATTTTGTTTTCTTCTAATTCATTAATTTTTTGGCTTTGCTTTATTGATTCTTGCTGTTTTATGATCTCACTTTCTTCAAGTTGCTTAATTCTGGTCATTAGGGACTGGTTTTGCTTTTCAGCTTTATCTGCCCTTCTATTGGATGCTTCGAGCTCTTTTTCCAATTGAGCAGTCTTATCTGTCAGACTGCTGATCTCTTTCTCCCATTTTTCTTTCCAGGTTTCCATCTTTTGGGTAAGTTCTAGCTTGAGATTTTCCAGAGCTTGTTGATAGTTTCCATTTTGGGAGGCATGTTCTGATTTTTTTTTTTTTGGATTTCATCCTCATTCTCTTCTTTTCCTTGGGTACTTCCACCATAAAAGTTTTCAATAGTCACCTTTTTCCCTTTCTTCCTGGAGGCTTGATTTTGGGCCATGTGAGCCATCCCTTTGGTGGTTTTATTCCCCTTTCCTTTTTGGTCTGGGGTCTGGGTGATATGGGAGGGTTTTCTGTGAATTTAGGTTGCCTCAGACTAGTTCTTCCCAGCCTCTGAGGTTTCTTAGAGAGCTGGGCCCCTGATCACAGCCAAACTGCCCAGGTGTTCAGCTCCACCCAGATAATCAGCCCGTGGTCTGCCTCTGGTGTTTAGCTCCGCCCAGATGCTCAGCGCAACTGCCCCGAGTACAGCTCCCTGGGCCCCCTGTGCTCAGCGCAGGATTCTCCCGTGAAACCACCCTGAGACATTTTTTCCTGGCAGTCCCCAGATCCCAAGGGCCCCCCAGACAGAGACGTTCCCCACTCACTTGCTGTCCCAGTGAGCGCTCAGGTAGCTCACTCTGGTTTGGGGGGGGGAAGGGCGGCTCAGTTCACCTTTCTGTGCAAGCTTTTCCTCCGTCTTATTATAGTGTGGAAATGTTCAAACCCCACGTACCTTCGCCTCTGTGGAGTACTGGGGAGTACTGGGGAGTCCTTCTGTTCCTCCAAAGGTGATTTTTATGCTCCTTTGATGTAGTCTATTTCGTTCGGTGCTGGGGAGAGGAAGCATGTGGCGTCTAGATTGCAGCCATGATTACCCGGAAGTCCTCAGAGTTGTTTTGATTTGCATTTCTCTGATTATAAGAGATTTAGAACACTTTTCATGTGCTTATTAACAGTTTTGCTTTCTTTATCTAAAAACTGCCTATTCATGTCCCTTGTCCATTCATCAGTAGGGGAATGAGAGAATTCTAACCACATCCAGAGAAAGAAATGTGGGAATAGGAATGCAGAAGAAAAACATATGATCAATCACTTGGTTCCATGGCGATATGATTGGTGTTTAAGTGTTAAAAGATTGCTCAACTGCAAATATAAATAACATGGAAATAGGTTCTGAACAATCATACATGTAAAACCTAGTGGAACTGTGTGTCAGCTCCTGGAGGGGTGAGAGAAAAGGGGAGGGAAAGAACATGAATCATGTAACTATGAGAAAATATTCTAAAGAAATAACTAATTAATAAACTATTTTTTAAAAGTCCAGTGGCAAGACAAAAATCAGGATGACTGGTGATGGCTTGGGATACAATGGATGGCCTTGGCTTCTTTGATGTCTTAACTAAACCCTAAAGTGCATCTCAGCATCTGCTTCCACTGCCTTCATGTCCATTAGAATGAATTGTTTTGAGGGCAGCTGGGTGGCTTAGTAGATTGAGAGCCCGGCCTAGAGACAGGAGATCCTGGGTTCAAATCTGGCCTCAGATACTTCCTACCTGTGTGACCTTGGGCAAGTCACTAAACCCGCATTGCCAAGCCCTTACCACTCTTCTGCCTTAGAACCAATACACAGTATTGATTCTAAGATGGAAGGTGAGAGTTTTAAAAAAAGAATGAATTGTTTTCACCTACCCCTTCCATGGAGAAAAGCCTTTGTTGCCTTGAATAGACACTCTCTAACTTACCTGATGGGTTTGAGGCCTGTCAATTATCCTCGGCCTAGTTTAATCTGCCCACTGACAGGAGGCATATGCCACAGGTTCTTGGAGCCACAAGTGAGAGGTGGCAAGGAGGAAAGCAGTCCTGAAAGAGCTTCATACCAGAGGTACCAGTCTTCTCAGGGAGGGAGGTGAAAACTTGGCTCAAACTCTTTTGAAAATGAATGTTAAAAATTGTTTTTCCATATAAGTGAGAAAAATAAAATATTTAAAAATTAATCAAAAACAAAAAAACTTCATCCTAAAGAATTGCTTTATAGAGTTAGAAACAATCATAGTAAAATTCATATAGAGAAACAAAAGGTCTAGAATATAATGGAATCAATGAAAAATGGGAAGGAAAGGAAGACCTCTACAAAGCTGTAATCAGGAAAACAAGTTAGTGGTAGGTCAGAAATAGAGAGATTAATCAGTAGGACATATTGGGCACACAATGTAGAGAAGCCAATGAACACAGTAATGTAGTGTTTTAATAAAGCTGAATATCTTAGCTATCCCAGATATCATTCTTTGACCAAAACTAATGAGAAAACTGAAAGGGAGTCAGGCAAAATCTCGTCATAGACCAACATCTCTCATGAGAAAGTGGACTCCAAGATAAGCTTAAAATGGGTCCATGATTTAGACATAAATTACATAAGCCAATTGCCAGAGTATGGCAGAAATTGCTTTTTCCTTGGAATGTGGCCAATTTGGACATTCATATTACATGTCCCCACATAGTTTTCCTTCCTTTGGGGAGAGAGAGAAAGGGATTTGGATCTGTAACTAAAATAAAGTTGAATTTTTTTTTATAAAATGGAGAAACCATATCAAGTAACTTCTAACACGCCAAAATTGCACATTTAGCCAGAAGCTCATGGACAGCAGCAAACTGTGCCACCAGCAAAGCCAATTCAAATGTTGGAGAACAAATCCATCGTCTACAAACACACCCAGAGAAGGGCTAGGGACAAGCCAGCTGAGCTCTCTGACTCAGGATAGGAAGAGCAGAGGGCTCCTGAGGAAGGCCCAGGAATGCTCAATGTGACCACGTTGGGTGGGTGCAGTAGTGAGTGATCAGAGAAAGACAGTGAAGCCTGGACTAGAAGTACTTGAAATACTCGATTGGTATTTCTTTGTACTGGAGGAGGACCAAAATGACATCATTATGTCAGGAGCAGGGCATGGTGTGCCCAGCTGTGGCTGATCAGACCAAAAACAGCTCAGAAGGTTCTATCTCCCACAAGGGGCACAAACAGCCTGTGTGAACATTTGAGCTGGAGATGTCTCTAAACTTGGGCATCCCATTGCAGTTCAGCTTTGCTCATAGAGGACAACACTTTCTTGGATGCAGGCATGCCAGGCTGGATGGTCCTATGCCAGTGTCTCCAACCTCTCACAACCAATACCAGAGTTCTTCAGAGAGACCTTTAGAGTGTCTCTGTTGCCCTTCTCTGGCCTCTGTGTGAACAAATGGACCTTTGGCATTGGAACAACGTAGCCAGCCCATCCGAGTTGCTCTCTGCAGCAGAGTTTGAGTGCTTGCTTTGCAACTGAGCTCAAGGAAGGACTGCAGTGGCGAGTGGGTGATTTTCAGAATCCTCCTGAGACACTTCAAATGGAAGCTCTTCCATTTCCCAGCATGGTGCTGGTAGACTGTCTAGGTTTCACAGGCATATACAATTGAGGCCAGCACAGCAGTTCGCTAGAGCTTCAGTTTGGTAGGTAGTCTTTTCTCCCACACTTTCCTTTGGAGTTTCCCAAACCCTGAACGAGCTCTTGGCAGTGTGTAGGCCCACCTCATCCCTATATGTGTATGTACATCCCTAGAAAGCATATTGCCAAGGCAAGTAAACTTCTCAATAGCATTCAGAATTTCTCCATGTGCTGTGACAGACGGTCCTACATATGGATGGTGTAGTGCTGGCTGGTGGAAAACCTCTGTTTTCTTGGTGTCCGGCCAACATTAGCGCAAGAGGCAGAGAAATGATCCATACTCAGTTGCATCTCAATCTCCAAAGCTACATTGAGTGCTCAATCATCTATAAACAGAAAGTCATGCACCAACTTTCCTTCCACTTTAGCTTCGTAGCCTTTTCAAATTAAATCGCAATGCATTTGCAGGCTCGTTGAAAGTGCACAACGAGCTAGCTGAAAATGGCGTGCTAAAAAGCACAGGGGAAAGAATATAGTCCTGTAGGCCTCCATTGGAGAATGGGAAAGCCTGAGAGTATCGTTTGTTATCCAAAACCTAACCAAGCATGCCATCATGAAGTTGGTGTACACTATGTTGTACTTCTCCTGGCAATCAGATTTTCCTGTGATCTTCCACAAGCCCTCATGACTGACAAAAATCAAAGGCCTTGATCAGGTCTATGAATGTTGTGTAGAGACCTCTTTTCTACTCCTGCCATTTTTTCTGGAGTCGTTGGGCAGCAAACACTGTGTCAACCATTCTTCAACCCTTTCTGAAGCCACACTAACTCTCAGAGAGATAACCATCTTCCAGGTGAAGGATCAGCCTATTAAGGAGGACTCCAGCAAGATTCTTCCTGGAAATGATGAAGAGATTTTGTGATTGTCACAAAATAACTTGTTTCCTTTTCCTTTACAGAGATGGACCATGGAGGAGTCTTGGATCCCGAAGGGATAACCTCCTCTTGCCATGTAACCTGGGAGATTTCCGTCAGCTTTTGTGTGAGCAGTGGACCCTCTGCCTTGTCAATCTCTCCTGGAATAGAATCGGCACTGGGTGCATCACCATACTAGAAGAGCCTGATGGCATTCAAAACCTCCTTTTCAGCTGGAAGTTCAGTGATAGAGATCAACTTCAACCTAAGACTTTGACATGAGTCATTGGCTTCAGCAATGATTGATGATGGCCTATTGAGGATATTATGGAAGTGGTCAGCCTACCTCTCTAGGATCATGTCCTTAGTCACTGATTCAGTGTGACTCCACCAGCACTGAGTAATTGAGATGCACCAAACATCTTTGGCCCATAAACAGCCTTCAGGCTTTCAGAGCAGCATTTGGGGTTGTTACTATCAATGTAAAACTGAGTTTCACCTGCCTTCTTACTGAAACAAGAATGGGTGATATCTTTTTGGCTCATGCTTAAATTGGATTTACGTAAGTCAGAGATGCACAAAGTTATCGGCTTCATTCTTTCTTCCGTCATTGAAGTCAGGGACAAGACAAAAGTCAAGATGACTGGTGATGCCTCAGGATACAGTGGGTGACCTTGGCTTCTTTGATGTCCAACCAAGCTCTAAGTGCTCCACAGTGCCTGCTTCTGGCACCTTCATGACGCACTGGGACAAATTGTTCAATCCACCTATTTCACCAGGGGAAATCTTCATATGCTTGTGGTAAATACTCCCCAAACTCACCAACAGATTTGAAGCCTATAAATTACCCCTAACATGGTTTAGTTGAGAAAATGTTACCAGGGTGTAGCTGCTATGCATATTTCTTGGAGCCACCGATGAGAGCTGAGTGGCAGGCAAACACCAAAAGAGGAAAGCATCCCTGAGAAAAAGGGCTCATCTAGCCCTCACACCAGAAACACTGGTCTTCTTTGAACAACTCAAATACCCCAGAGCACAGGTAATCAGGGTCACAAATTTCTCTTGCGCCTGGAACTGAGAGACCATAAAAGCTTGTTTGTCCAGTGCACTAATGGACTGAGGGGTCCATCTCCAGGAAAAAAAACTTTAATGTAGAAACCCAGGCAATTTAGGGCAAGACTACATATCTCTCATCACCTGACCCAAAAATAGCAACAGGAAATGGAACATGGCCATGTTTGGAAAAACACTCTGGAATGATGCCCTTTGACCTTACTCCTCCATCTTTTATCTTCCGTTTTTATTGTTAACTCTAATATTCGTTTGCTAAAAGGCCCAGTCTCCCTGCTAACTCTCAGCTACTGGCATATGCTCCAACCTGCCACATTTCCACATAGGCCATCTGGCTCCCTAGGGATAATACTATCCAGAATTCATTCTTAAATGTGATTCACACTCTGCCATACCTTCCCCATTCCAATGATGCTGAACCTCTCGCTATCACTATAAAAACCTGATTTCTCATCCCCATCACATGCTTCTTTGTTGTCCCCTTACTGTACCCCACTCCAACATGCCAAATAAGATCTATTCACTGTTTTCTCTAGAATGTCTGCTCTAAATTTAATAAATCTGCCTTCATCTTAGACTTTTTATTTTCTTACTTTAGCTTCTATCAGTCATTGAAATCTGACACCTTAATAATTACAACTTTCTTGGTCACGAATGCACTCATTCTTCCCCAACTCTGGTTATGGGTTACTTGAAATGCCCCTTGCTGCCTATTACACCTTCCATACTCTCCCTCTTACCACTACCACATGGTAACTCAGAAAAGAGGTTTATTCTGACTTGGGCTCTACAGTAATTGAATTCTTTCTTTCTGGCTTTTTGCAGTATTTTCTCTTTGACTTGGGAATTCTGGAATTTCGCTATAATATTCCTGGAAGTTTTCTTTTGGGGATTTCTTTCAGGACGGGACTACCAAATTCTTTCCATTTCTATCTTCACTTCTGGCGCTAAGATATCTGGGCAGTTTTCCATTATAATTTCTTGAAATAGAATGCCTAGGCTTTTCTTTTTCTGCTCCTGGCATTTATATTCCCATCAGTGCCTGGTACATGGCAAGTGCTGAATTAATGCTAGTTTCCTTCCTTCCTTCAATCAATATTCATCACACAAGAAAGATTCTAGGAGTTACTACCTCCAAGACACTCTTTCTTCCCACAATGAGGTCAGTGCTTGACTTAAGTCTTTCTTTTCTCCATGATTCCTTCCCTCATATTAGAGGATTTAAATATACATGTTGATATTTCCTCAAATATCCTAACTACCCAGTTCCTCAACTTAATCATTTCCACTTACCTACCCCTTTACTCTACCTCATCTACATACAGAGATGATCTTGCCATCACCTGAGGTCATCCTTGTTCATGAATGAACCCTAAAATTTCTTTAACCAATCACAACATTGTAATGCCACCCCTCCTTCTGCTTTGAAACTTCAATATCTGTTCTTCATCCAAACCACAACCTCTAAGATTTCCCCTGGGCAAAAAACAACAGAAACTCAGGAAAAAAACAACATTAGGACAGTTATTGCTGCCTTCCATTGAAATAGAACCAGGTTCTCTATTGATGACTGTGAAAACTTGAAGTGGAGGAAAGTTCATGGATTGTAGACTATGTACTTTAGTCATGAACTGTGCCAGATTTCTAAAAATTAAGATTTCTACTGATTATTCTGTGTATTTCCTTCAGAGTTTTTGAGATTCCTCCTCTATGCAACAATCTGACATGAAGTGAAACTTGTCTACTCCTTGGCTATTAGATGAAAGTCCTTTGGAAAAATGAATTGAATTGAACTGAACTTTCTAGTTCTCTAGTTCCTAGGGAGGAGTGGAATGACAATAGGTTGTGATCAGCTATAGCATACCAGGCATGTTGGCATCTGAGAAGTATGGTTGATGTATCAGATACTTGGTTAGGTCAGTTAATGATCAATATATAGACAGTTCAAAGGGCAGGAGAATTCCTGAGCCTAAGCCACAAATGCTTGGATATCACCTGGTCAAACCACATTCCTTTGAAAAGCGCATGTCAGGGGAATCTCCACCTCCTCTGATCTTGTCATTGTTTATTCAACCAATGTTAAGACCTATGTGCTATGTTACATATTCATTGATCACCTCTCAATCCACAATAAATGCTGGGGTAGGGCAGCTATTCTCTCTCTCTCTTGATTCCTGCATCCTCAGAGTTCTTCCTCCTATCTCTCCTTATCTATCTAGCAACACTGTTGCCCACGTGCTTTCTATCTCGGAATTCTTACTTCCACGTGTTTTCTTATTTCTCATGTTTTCCTTTAATTAGTCTTCAAGGGAAAACATTATAAGGAGAACACGCCTCTCCCCATAACTTCTAACTTGTCTTTGAGTCTTCATTTATCACCCATTTTCCTCCGACTCCCTTCTCCTTCTCAAGTTATAACCCACAACAAAATTTATATAGCAATAGCTGGACAATTGTTATATCAGCTAAGGGAACTTCAGAGTTCATGTACATACACCATTTCCATTTATTCTGAAATTCCGTTAGCTGATCACAATCTACTGTTGTTCCACCTCTCTCTCATCCTGGTAGTCTCAAAATACCTATCACCACTACTTAGCACAGTATCCAACACTTAATAAATGGCTGTTGGCTTAATTTCATGATCTCCAGTCAGTCAATAAACTAGCATTTGTTAAGTGTCTACTATGTACCAGTCACTATGCTAAGTAGTGGAGATACAAAGAAAAATGAAATAAAAACAATCCCAGACAACATAACTATGTGCAGAAAAGCTGTATACAAGATAAATTGAGAATACCATAGAGAACGGGACTGGATGAATAAATTGTGGCATATGGATGTAATTGAATATTATTGTTCCTTAAGAAATGACCAAGAAGATGATTTCAGAAAAACCTGGGCAGTGTAAAGTGATGTCATGTGGTCAGGGGAACCAGCAAAGCAATTTAGATAAAACGTCCTTCTAAGGAAAGATATTGAAAGACTTAAGCACTCTAATGAATGTAATCTATAATGTTTCCTTTCTTCAGAGGACTTATTTTCCATTATAATTACATATAGAAGTTATAAATAAAGTACATTGTCAACTTCTAGACAATAAGGGATGCAAAGTTCAGAAAGAAAAACATTTTTGGAAAGTCACTGTCAATTCATTTTGCTTGACTTATTTGTTACAGGGTTCTATTTTCTATTCCATTTTTTCTACTTCAGGGGACACAGATAAATAGTAGGGGAGCAAAAAAATGGGTCATTGCAGCATTTTTAAAGTTCACAGAAAAAAAACAGAAAGAAGTTCAGATGGCAGCAGAGATGATGAGGACAGTTTTTAAAGTAATGTGGAATATTATATACTTTTAAAAAGCAAGTAGTAGGGACTTCTGGTCAAGATGGCGGCTTAGAGAAAGCTAAAGGTCAGATCTCTGGAAAACCCTTCCTGACCGATCTCAAACTATAAGCTCCTAAGGCGCCAAAATTCAAAACGATCAACAGCATAGACCCTGGGAATCCTCCTCCTGGACCTGGACCTGGATCAAAAGGTACGGCCCCCCTCAAAACCCAGAACCCAAGAACACTCGGACCTAAGGGGTAGGAGCACAGAGTCCAAGGCTCCAGGAAGCCGCAGCCCCGCCCCGCTCAGAGAGCAGGGTCGTCTGAAACAACAGTAACCCTCAGGGCCTTCTATCTGAGTCCCAGTGAAAGTCACTGCCCTCGGAGCTCCCCCCTCAGAGAGCAGGGTCGTCTGAAACAACAGCAACCCTTAGGGCGGGCAAGACAGCCTCACGGGCTGGATCCTGCTATCCAAGTCTCAGTGAAAGTCACTGCCCTGGGAGCTCTGGGAAGCCGTGGCCCCTTCCCCCACAGAGAGCAGGGTCCTCTGAAACAACAGCAAACCTCAGGGCCGACAAAACAGCCTCACGGCCAGCTATTCTGAAGGCAACTTCCGGAAAGCAACCCGACCCAGTCGAGGGGGCACCTTAGCAGCAGGGAAACAGAGAGAACCAGGGGAGAGTGTGGCCCCCTAGTCCGACCCTTCCATTCCAGTTCCAGTGAAAGTCATTGCCTTAAGGCATACTCAGTTTAACCCAGGGAAAGCTCATAGAACCGACAATCTGCCCAGGACTAAAGCCTCTGAACACCATACAGAGATAAGAAAAGCTAATCCACCCCACTCAGAGATGGCAAACTCCACAGAAGCACAGTAGCCACAAAATCCCAAGAAAAATAAGAAGAAAGGGGCGACTTTGGACACATTCTATGGAGCCAAAATACAAAATACAGAGGAGATAGAAGACGATACACAAGAAAATGCTCCGAAACCTTCCAAAGGAAATGGAAACTCTCCACAAACCCATGAAGAATTTGAATCAGAAATGACCACAAAGATGGAAGCCTTCTGGGAGGAAAAGTGGGAAATAATGCAAAAGAAATTCACGCATCTACAAAACCAGTTTGACCAAAGGGAAAAGGAAAACCAGGCTTTAAAGGCCAGAATCAGGCAACTGGAAGACAACAATCGTGTAAAAGAGCAAGAATTAATAAAGCAAAGCCAAAATACCAAGAAATTAGAAGAGAACATAAAATATCTCACCGACAAGGTGACAGATCTGGAAAATAGAGGGAGAAGAGATAATTTAAGAATAATTGGACTTCCAGAAAAGCCAGAAATAAATACCAAACTCAACATCGTGATACAAGATATAATCAAAGAAAATTGCCCAGAGATTCTAGAACAAGGGGGCAATACAGCCACTGACAGAGCTCACAGAATACCTTCTACACTAAACCCCCAAAAGACAACTCCCAGGAATGTAATTGCCAAATTCCAAAGCTATCAAACAAAAGAAAAAATCCTACAGGAAGCCAGAAAAAGACAATTTAGATATAAAGGAATGCCAATCAGGGTCACCCAAGACCTTGCAAGTTCTACTCTGAATGATCGTAAGGCATGGAACATGATCTTCAGAAAGGCAAGAGAGCTGGGTCTTCAACCAAGAATCAGCTACCCAGCAAAACTGACTATATACTTCCAAGGGAAAGTGTGGGCATTCAACAAAATAGAAGACTTCCAACTTTTTGCAAAGAAAAGACCAGAGCTCTGTGGAAAGTTTGATACCGAAAAACAAAGAGCAAGGAATACCTGAAAAGGTAAATATTAAGGAAAGGGGAAAAATGTTATCTTCTTCTTTTACTCAAACTCTCTTCTATAAGGACTACATTTCTATCAATCTATGTATACTAGCATGTGGGGAAAATGTAATGTATAAATAGGGGGTAAAGAAAGACCAAATAGAATAATATTTCTCACACAAAGATTCACATGGGAAGGGGAGGGGAAGAAAACTCCTATAAGAAGGAGAGGAAGAGAGGATTTTTTACTTAAACCTTAATCTCAGGGAAATCAACTCTGAGAGGGAAAAACATCCAGATCCATTGGGATCTTGAATTCTATCTTACCCAACAAGGGTAGGGAGAAGGGAAAACCAAGGGGGGAAGGGGGAGAGGGAAAACAAAAAGGGAGGGAAAGAGAGGGGGGAGAGGGAGGGAACAAAAAGGGAGGGACTAAAAAGGGAAACATCAAGGGAGGGGACAAGGGGGACTGATTCAAAGTAAATCACTGGACTAAAAGGTAGAGCCGAAGAAGAAAAGGTTAGAATTAGGGAAGGCTATCAAAATGCCAGGGAGTCCACAAATGACAATCATAACTTTGAACGTGAATGGGATGAATTCGCCCATAAAACGTAGACAAATAGCAGAATGGATTAGAATCCAAAATCCTACCATATGTTGTCTTCAAGAAACACACATGAGGCGGGTTGACACCCACAAGATCAGAATTAAAGGATGGAGTAAGACCTTCTGGGCCTCAACTGACAGAAAGAAGGCAGGAGTGGTAATCATGATATCTGATAAAGCCAAAGCAAAAATAGACCTGATCAAAAGAAATAGGGAAGGTAATTATATTTTGTTAAAAGGGACTTTAGACAATGAGGAAATATCATTAATCAACATGTATGCACCAAATAATATACCACCCAAATTTCTAATGGAGAAACTAGGAGAATTGAAGGAAGAAATAGACAGTAAAACCATATTAGTGGGAGACTTAAACCAACCATTATCAAATTTAGATAAATCAAATCAAAAAATAAATAAGAAAGAGGTAAAAGAAGTGAATGAAATCTTAGAAAAATTAGAATTAATAGACATATGGAGAAAAATAAATAGGGATAAAAAGGAATACACCTTCTTCTCAGCACCACATGGCACATTCACAAAAATTGACCATACATTAGGTCACAGAAACATAGAACACAAATGAAGAAAAGCAGAAATAATGAATGCAGCCTTCTCAGATCACAAGGCAATAAAAATAATGATCAGTAATGGTACATGGAAAACCAAATCTAAAACCAATTGGAAATTAAACAATATGATACTCCAAAACCATTTAGTTAAAGAAGAAATCATAGAAACAATTAATAATTTCACTGAGGAAAATGACAATGGCGAGACATCCTTTCAAACCTTTTGGGATGCAGCCAAAGTGGTAATCAGAGGTAAATTCATATCCCTGAATGTTTATATTAACAAACTAGGGAGAGCAGAGATCAATCAGTTGGAAATGCAAATGAAAAACCTCGAAAGCGATCAAATTAAAACCCCCCAGCAGAAAACCAAACTAGAAATCCTAAAAATTAAGGGAGAAATTAATAAAATCGAACGTAATAGAACTATTGATTTAATAAATAAGACAAGAAGCTGGTACTTTGAAAAAACAAACAAAATAGACAAAGTACTGGTCAATCTAATTAAAAAAAGGAAGGAAGAAAAGCAAATTAACAGCATTAAAGATGAAAAGGGGGACAGCACCTCCGATGAAGAGGAAATTAAGGCAATCATTAGAAATTACTTTGCCCAATTATATGGCAATAAATACACCAATTTAGGAGATATGGATGAATATATACAAAAATACAAACTGCCTAGACTAACAGAAGAGGAAATAGAATTCTTAAATAATCCCATATCAGAAAAAGAAATCCAACAAGCCATCAAAGAACTACCTAAGAAAAAATCCCCAGGGCCTGATGGATTCACCAGTGAATTCTATCAAACATTCAGAGAACAGTTAATCCCAATACTATACAAACTATTTGACATAACAAGCAAAGAGGGAGTTCTACCAAACTCCTTTTACGACACAAACATGGTACTGATTCCAAAACCAGGCAGGTCAAAAACAGAGAAAGAAAACTATAGACCAATCTCCCTAATGAATATAGATGCAAAAATCTTAAATAGGATACTAGCAAAAAGACTCCAGCAAGTGATCAGAAGGATCATTCACCATGATCAAGTAGGATTTATACCAGGGATGCAGGGCTGGTTCAACATTAGGAAAACCATCCACATAATTGACCACATCAACAAGCAAACCAGCAAGAACCACATGATTATCTCAATAGACACAGAAAAAGCATTTGATAAAATACAACACCCATTCCTATTAAAAACACCAGAAAGCATAGGAATAGAAGGGTCATTCCTAAAAATAATAAACAGTATATATCTAAAACCATCAGCTAATATCATCTGCAATGGGGATAAACTAGATGCATTCCCAATAAGATCAGGAGTGAAACAAGGATGCCCATTATCACCTCTACTATTTTACATTGTACTAGAAACACTAGCAGTAGCAATTAGAGAAGAAAAAGAAATTGAAGGCATCAAAATAGGCAAGGAGGAGACCACGTTATCACTCTTTGCAGATGACATGATGGTCTACTTAAAGAATCCTAGAGATTCAACCAAAAAGCTAATTGAAATAATCAACAACTTTAGCAAAGTTGCAGGATACAAAATAAACCCACATAAGTCATCAGCTTTTCTATATATCTCCAATACAGCTCAGCAGCAAAAACTAGAAAGAGAAATCCCATTCAAAATCACCTTAGACAAAATAAAATACCTAGGAATCTCTCTCCCGAGACAAACACAGGAACTATATGAACATAACTACAAAACACTCTCCACACAACTAAAACTAGACTTGAGCAAATGGAAAAACATTAACTGCTCATGGATAGGACGAGCCAATATAATAAAAATGACCATCCTACCCAAACTCATCTATCTATTTAGTGCCATACCCATGGAACTCCCCCAAAATTTCTTTACTGATTTGGAAAAAACCATAACAACGTTCATTTGGAAGAACAAAAGATCAAGGATATCCAGGGAAATAATGAAAAAAAAAACACATATGATGGGGGCCTTGCAGTCCCTGACCTTAAACTATATTACAAAGCAGCAGTCATCAAAACAATTTGGTACTGGCTAAGAAACAGAAAGGAAGATCAGTGGAATAGACTGGGGGAAAGCGACCTCAGCAAGACAGTATACGATAAACCCAAAGATCCCAGCTTTGGGGACAAAAATCCACTATTTGATAAAAACTGTTGGGAAAATTGGAAGACAGTGTGGGAGAGACTAGGAATAGATCAACACCTGACACCCTACACCAAGATAAATTCAAAATGGGTGAGTGACTTAAACATAAAGAAGGAAACCATAAGTAAATTGGGTAAACACAGAATAGTATACATGTCAGACCTTTGGGAGGGGAAAGGCTTTAAAACCAAGCAAGACATAGAATCATAAAATGTAAAATAAATGATTTCGACTACATCAAACTAAAAAGCTTTTGTACAAACAAAACCAATGTTACTAAAATCAGAAGGGAAACAACAAATTGGGAAAAAATCTTCATAGAAACCTCTGACAAAAGTTTAATTACTCATATTTATAAAGAGCTAAATCAATTGTACAAAAAATCAAGCCATTCTCCAATTGATAAATGGGCAAGGGACATGGATAAGCAGTTCTCAGATAAAGAAATCAAAACTATTAACAAGCACATGAAGAAGTGTTCTAAATCTCTTATAATCAGAGAGATGCAAATAAAAACAACTCTGAGGTATCACCTCACACCTAGCAGATTGGCTAACATAACAGCAAAGGAAAGTAATGAATGCTGGAGGGGATGTGGCAAAGTAGGGACATTAATTCATTGCTGGTGGAGTTGTGAACTGATCCAACTATTCTGGAGGGCAATTTGGAACTATGCCCAAAAGGCGACAAACGAATATCTACCCTTTGATCCAGCCATAGCACTGCTGGGTCTGTACCCCAAAGAGATAATGGACAAAAAGACTTGTACAAAAATATTCATAGCTGCGCTCTTTGTGGTGGCCAAAGCCTGGAAAACGAGGGGATGCCCATCAATTGGGGAATGGCTGAGCAAATTGTGGTATATGTTGGTGATGGAATACTATTGTGCTAAAAGGAATAATAAAGTGGAGGAGTTCCATGGAGACTGGAACAACCTCCAGGAAGTGATGCAGAGCGAGAGGAGCAGAAGCAGGAGAACATTGTACACAGAGACTAATACACTGTGGTATAATCGAACGTAATGGACTTCTCCATTAGTGGCGGTGTAATGTCCCTGAACAATTTGCAGGGATCTAAGAGAAAAAAACACTATTCATAAGCAAAAGATAAACTATGGGAGTGGAAACACCGAGGAAAAGCAACTGCCTGAATACAGCGGTTGAGGGGACATGACAGAGGAGAGACTCTAAATGAACACTCTAATGCAAATATTATCAACATAGCAATGGATTCAAATCAAGAAAACATGTAATGCCCAGTGGATTTACACGTCGGCTATGGGGGGTGGGGGGGAGGAAAAGAAAATGATCTATGTCTTTAATGAATAATGCTTGGAAATTATCAAATAAAATATATTTTAAAAAAAGATTTAATGACACTAATCAATACATGGACCAAAAAAAAAAAGCAAGTAGTATAAAATTTTTTCATAAACAATCCTTTTTATGTAATTAGTTATGTTTTCTTCTAAAATGCTCATTTGGGGGAAT